>NC_135498.1:76815674-77153174 GCF_052857255.1 Amblyomma americanum
GGCATGCATTACGACTTTTTGGCAGTGTTTTTTTTTGTTTTATCTTCTGCACTCTTTACAGAATGTCCGAAGGGATTGTTCGGTGAAAAGTGTGAGCACCAGTGTCGTGCCTGCAAACACGGCACGTGTGACTCTACTGCCAAGAGATGTCGCTGTGAGCCGGGATTCACCGGAGAATTTTGCGACGAGAAATGTCCTCAGGTAAGGTTCTGCAATCTAAGAGGATTGTCCATGGTAGTCATAGTGGTTAAAAGCTGTAGTCAGGTCGAACCGTTGCGATTAACGGCACATTGAACGCCACTGTCGGCACCAGCTCTTGAGTACACAATCTGTTTGGTACATGTTTCTGACAGTAAATAACAATTAGACGAGCAGCAAGTTCTCAAATACTATTTCTCGCTATAGGAACTGGCGTCTGTCTTGATGCGTAGTCTACGGCTCTTTTCCGTTAAACGTTAGTGTGCTGCGTTACACGTTAAAGAGCCCCAGGTGTTAGTCAAATGTTTTAGGAGAATTCCCCAAGGTGATACAGATTTGTGATAAGGGAGTAATTACTCATTGGCATCCACCCAAGCACAGTCATACGCCTGCAAAAAAAAAAAATTCGTTGGAGGCACTTAGATATCTCTTAACTGCGGGGAGGCGATAGCCGGCCGTTTGCAATTTTTACCCAAATTATAGATATTTCGGTGATCTTAAGGTTACGTCACCTTATGACCACGTGACATCACAAGGTGGCGATGTAACGGACGGACGGTCACCGCGAGTATGAGCCATTAAAGGTTATCGCCTTAAAACCTATACAGTTTCCACATAAACTTCGTGATTAAAAAAAATTCGTTCGGGTCCGGGGTTTGAAACCGGCACCACCGCTTGTTAAAATTAATCCACAGCCCTCTACTACGGCGTCTATAATCCACATGCAACTTTGGGACGTTCAGGCCCCCATACCAGACCATCTTTTTCTTTCTAAGGCTCATTCCCACTCTCATTCGCCATTAGTGATGTCTCGAATGATGCACCACACCAACGGCACTCCCCATCCGCCCTTGAAGTAAACGTTCCCGACAGAAAGGGCGGAATCGTGCCGAAAACACAACAGAATGTTTTGTCGTAGCAACAGATGTTTCTCTATTACTGTATTGTCTTTCTGTAGTACTGTAGTATTCTTTGTATTATTTTTCTGGCGTTACAACAATGGATAGAAGAATACTACAGATAATTCTGTTATTACAAGGTCATGGCAAAAATACTACAAAAACTGTTATGACTACAGAAAATATTTTGTTGCGTTTTTCAACTGTCATTAACATTTGATGGTTTTGATGGAGTTGCAGAACAATGCAAAACTCAGCGAAACCTACGTCCAGCTTAATAGCACAAGACAGGCGGTGAAAATTACCTACACGCTTTTCGCGTTTGCGCAGGCACGTTGCGTCGATCGAAGCATGCGCGACGCGTCATTGTACAAATTGCAGTTAACCGCATATGCACCCACCTCTGTGGTCGAACTGAGAGAAAACCTAATTTTGTCGAAATTATTTGATTATTGACGTATCTATATGATTTCAGCCTTACTTGGAAGCGACGCTTTGGCACTTAGCGATTTTTTTAGCTCGTACTGGATTTCCCGTTACGGTAGGGCCTGCAACTTGGCAAAATAAAACAGCTGAATACTCTGAGGCACGGTGACGGCAAAATGTTTTACATCACGAACAGAAATTTGAATTTACGTTTGGTTTATGGGGGTTTAACGTCCCAAAGCGACTCAGGCTATGAGGGACGCCGTAGTGAAGGGCTCCGGAAATGTCTACCAGCTGGGGTTCTTTAACGTACACTGACATCGCACACTACACGGGCCTCTAGAATTTTGCCTCCATCGAAATTCAACCAGCGCGGCCGGGATCTAACCCGCCTCTCTCGGTTCAGCAGCCGAGCGTCATAACCATGCACTAAGCCACCGCGGCAGCAGGAATTTTAATTTAAAGAATGCGCAATTACGCGGAATCCAAGCCACGGCGAGAAAGCCTAAAAATGTCATCGCGTCTCTCTTCTCAGGGTACGTACGGTGCGGAATGCAAGGAAAAGTGCCTTTGCAAAAGCGACGCCCTGTGCCACCACAAGACGGGCCACTGCAGCTGCGCGCCCAATGCGAACGGCAAGCACCGTTGCAACGATGTCTGCCCTTTCGGTGAGCGCATTTAATTTTCTGTATCAGTTGTAGAGCGAATTCACGTGAAGTCAGCAGCTTCGCTGGAGCGCCATATTGCAGTGCAGGGGGCGGAGCAAACATGAAAATTTCTGAGAAGAAAATGACTTAGACAACATCTGGCCTACGTGCAAAATGGACAGCCTCCTGAAGAACTATTTGTGCAAATAATGATAACAATAATTGGTTTTTGGAGAAAGGAAATGGCGCAGTATCTGTCTCATATATCGTTGGACACCTGAACTCGCTGTAAGGGAAGGGATAAATGAGGGAGTGAAAGACCAAAGGAAGAAAGAGGTGCCGTAGTGGAGGGCTCCGGAATAATTCCGAGCAGCTGGGGATCTTTAACGTGCACAGACATCGCACAGCACACGGGCGCCTTAGCGTTTTTCCTCCATAAAAACGCAGCCGCCGCGGTCGGGTTCGAACCCGGGAACTCTGGATCATAATAATAATAATAATAATAATAATTGGTTTTGGGGGGAAAGTAAATGGCGCAGTATCTGTCTCATACATCGTTGGACACCTGAACCGCGCCGTAAGGGAAGGGTAAAGGAGGGAGTGAAAGAAGAAAGGAAGAGAGAGGTGCCGTAGTGGAGGGCTCCGGAACAATTTCGACCACCTGGGGATCTTTAACGTGCACTGACGAATGAGGCTTCCGGGAGCTATGCCATCTCCGCATTACTTGTGAAAGCAACCTTGGGTCTTACAAGCCCCACTCGTGGCTGTGTTTGAAGCAGCCGCCTTCCGATGTAGTCACACATCGCTTAACCGCTGCACCACTGCGCCGGCAGTGGTATGAGGGCTCGCAACGATCTGTCAGTGTGACACGTGTTGCTATGTTACCGCAGGTGGAGTTCACAAACAACGAGAGATGGCAGTAAAAAGGAATCGCTAGAATAAACGAATTTATCAGGCAACAGCAAGCCTGCGTGCAGTATAGACAGTCTCTCGAGAAACATCTGTGCAAAAATGAGCCTTGAGGGAGCTATTCTTTTTTCGCAATCGCTTCTCCACATTGCCAGAAGCGGCAGCGAATAGCGATAGAATAAGAAGAGTCAGAATAGAATCTTAATTGGAATAGATTGGGCAGTGAAACAAGAATGCTATCGTATCCCCCCCCCCACCCCCCATCAATCCAGTTGATCACCGCTAACTATTTTTTTTTTTTCAATCCGCACGTGCGAAATGCGTGCAGGCAGGTACGGCGATCGCTGCGAGCGGCTCTGCCCCGACGACTGCCCGAGCGGTCGCTGCCACCGTCGCTTCGGCCACTGCGAGTGTCCGCCCGGCAGCCACGGCCGCTTCTGCAACCTGCCCTGCCCTCCCTTCACCCACGGGCCGAACTGCGTGAAGGTCTGCAAGTGCGACCGCGACAACACCCTCCGATGCGACCCGGTGGTACGCTTGCCTCCCTTGAGAGGGTTCACTTTCCTTAGCGGTCATCGCAGGTACACAAGGTCAGCAATGTCCGTCATCCCACAAGTGCACAAACAGATGTTAACATAAGTTTCAACTAAGCATGCCACTTAGAGAAAGCAATGTATACTTCCTATTGAACGTTATGAACATAATAATAATAATTGGTTTTTGAAGAAAGGAAATGGCGCAGTATCTGTCTCGTACATCGTTGGACACCTGAACTGCGCCGTAAGGGAAGGGATAAAGGTGGGAGTGAAAGAAGAAAGGAAGAAAGAGGTGCCGTAGTGGAGGGCTCCGGAATAATTTAGACCACCTGGGGATCTTTAACGTGCACTGACATTGCACAGCACACGGGCGACTTAGCGTTTCGCCTCCATAACAACGCAGCCGCCGCGGTCGGATTCGAACCCGGGAACTACGGATCAGTAGCCGAGCGCTCTAACCACTGAGCCACCACGGCGGGTAACGTTCTGAACACTAGTCACGTTTACATGAATGCGAAAGAAGTGCGCTCCAGTGCGCTTTTCGAGGGAAAGTGCGAAAACATCTAGGAAGAGAGTAGAGGACGAGTCTCGCCTTTCCTTTTCACTAGCCTGCTCTTTCTCTGAAAAAATTGACTCAAGACGCATTCTGTCGCATTCATGTAAACGCGGCTACTGTTCAAGTTTTAATGAAACGGCTTTTCTCGCCCCTTCTTCTCTCTTTCTCTTTTCAGTCCCCTCTTCCCCGCGCAGGGTTGCCAACCAGAGTATCCTTCCGGGTAACATCTCTGCCTTCCCTCCTCCTCTTTGCCTCTCTCTCTCCGTGAATTTTTCTAATACACTTTACTTTGACAGGACCAAAACGTCAGACCACATAAACGGGAAGTTCGAATTGAGCGAGTTCAAATTAACGCGAGTTCACTATACTTGCCGCCAACTTGTCCACCATTATAGTCTTCGAAATATTCGGTTAGCGACCGCTATTCCATCCTCGCTACATGCCAGAGCATTCCTTGGGTGTCGCTGATAAACTCTCTTTCTCTCTTTTTTGCGTACAGAGTGGGGAGTGCGTGTGTGGAGCGGGCTTCACGGGGGCCAGGTGCAAGCACCGCTGCCCGAAAGGCTCGTGGGGCACGAATTGTGCCCTGAGGTGCAACTGCTCCAGCTGCGACCCCGTCACTGGAGGGTGCAGCTCGGACAACCCCGCACATTACAGCAAGCGGTCCGGAGATCGCAACCAAGGCAAGCGGGACGCGTTCTATTCTACTGAGCAATGTACAGTTCCCCGTAAGGTCTACCGTAAGCATGTATACAGTCGAACCTCGTGATAACGATCGAAATAATGCATATAACGAAATAATGCATATAACGATCCCCCTGGAAGCTCGGCCAACACGGGCTATAACGAAGTAATCGTCGGGCCCCTTCAACTTCGTTATAATGAGGTTCAACTTTATTTCCCTCCCAGATGTCCTCGTCCTCGTATATTTCATGGTACTGCCCAGAATTTAAAAATAAAAGTTAATTGCCAAAATTATGAAAACAAAATCTGACTGCCTTCGGATCTACGTGGCTGATTCTAGCAACTTAAGTACACCACGTAATTTGAGTATCATAAAGCAAGTGCTGCAACTGCATCAAGACTCAAAACTACGGGAAAGAAACCCTGGCCAAAAGTGTTACTCACAACTTCACTACTACCGAATAAAATTTTATTCTTCTTATGAAGAAATCGACAGGCGATCAGAAGTGGATCTATGCATTATTTGTAACAACGAAAGCAACCGAGGTCGGATTGTTTGCGATTAGATAGGAAAGTATACACGCCGCATTAGTTGAGTACACCACAGGACTTGATGCACCATGTCCAACATTCTTGGACAAAAATTTTGAATATTAGAAAATTATAAGGTACTGTTATGGAAATATTAAAGGTAATGGTCCATTCTTCCGATATGTAGAAAAATCTTTCTTTTAAACATTTTCTATCACTCGCATGGAGCAGTTAAGACTGCCATAGAAAACCAATAGGGAACGCTTTTTACGATTGCAAAAAACGTTAAAAGCAAAAAAATGCAGGCCTGCAGTCGAATCAGCGGATTATTGATCGTTATAGTAAAATCTTACAATATATGAGAAAAATCCCGTTCATAAACTCTTCCCCGCTCTCAAATTCTTTTGTCCAGAATTGTCGGGCGTGCTCAAATCTGGAACTGCGTTTGCTGTTTTTTACTGTTGTGCACTGTCGTGTTCCGCGCAGTTGGCTGCCGAGGCGAAGACTGTGCCAAGCGTTGCAAGTGCCGGAACGGGGGAACCTGCGACGAGAACAAAGCGGGAAGATGTCGCTGTGCCCCGGGCTTCAGAGGAACCCTTTGCGAGCACAGTGAGTTGCCAAGAGTGCCGTTTCTTGCGAAGCGTCTAACAGGGCTCACTTCTCCGGAGCACAAAAATGACATTTTTGACGATTTTTCTCAGCGTCATATATTACCGGTTGTCGAAATAATTGCACTGTCGTGAACAAGTATCTCTCCAGGACGCGCAAAAAACAATCTAGAACCACTGCACCCGCCGCGGTGGCTCAGTGGTTAGCGCGCCCGGCTACTGATCCGGAGTTCCCGGATTCGAAACCGACCGCGGCGGCTGCGTTTTTATGGGGGCAAAACGCTAAGGCGCCCGTGTGCTGTGCGATGTCAGTGTACGTTAAAGATCCCCAGGTGGTCGAAATTGTTCCGGAGCCCTCCACTACGGCACCTCTTCCTTTCTTCTTTCACTCCCTCCTTTATCCCTTCCCTTACGGCGCGGTTCAGGTGTCCAACGATATATGAGACAGATACTGCGCCATTTCCTTTCCCTCAAAACCAATTATTATTATTATTATTATTATTATTATTATTATTATTATTATTAAGCATTGGTGCCACGTCCGGACCAATCACCTCATCTGACAACCACACATTAGAGCGTGTGTCTCGATTTTAACCTCTACAAGAATGGCCCCGAGTTGACGGCTAATAACAGAGCTATTGGCTTCGTGTTCCGCTCACGTGTCCTGGAGACTTTTGTCCTCGTTAGTTTAACATGGCATGCTAGTGGCTTCCAAAGGCTACTTTGATGGCGTAGTCCATGGCGCTAGGGGTATACTAGCGCTGTAAAATCACATCCTGCGTTTGATTTGAACTGGCTGCTGTTGATGGCGCTGATAACGGTGTTGGTGATGATGACTGCAATGATTTCTTCTCTCCTGCTGCGCAGCGTGCGTCCCTGGAACTTTCGGCGTCAACTGTTTGAAGACATGTCGTTGCGCCAACAACGCTGAGTGCGACCGTGCGACGGGTCAATGCCTGTGCACCTCCGGCTGGCACGGTCCTCACTGCACCATGCGTAAGTGGCAGTCATTCGGCCGCAGTGAATTCAGTGTGAGTTTCAGTACGTGCGTAGCACCATTTTATCCCAGGCGTCGCGGCCCGCCGAATGCGATTTTTTTTGTGCCCGAAAACTGTTCCTGGCTGGCGGCCGTCTCAGCCCTCATTCATTCATTCATTCATTCATTCATTCATTCATTCATTCATTCATTCATTCATTCATTCATTCATTCATTCATTCTGGATGTAAATGTTTTGAACACTACCAGGAAGGAAATTACGACATGACAAAAAAACTTAAAGGTGAAGAGGGTACAAGAGAGTACAAAAAATTGGCAGTGGCTTAGCTCGGCTATGCCAGGATATACGGAGCGAGAGGTAGTACGTTTCCCTGGCTGAGCTTGTTTTTCGGAAACTCGAATGGTGCGATCAGTCACACGACGGGCCTTCACATTCTCTTCTGTTGGTTCCCGTTGACTGACGCCTTCCATAGGCTACACCTCGGCAGCTATGCGCCGTCTATTACGCTCAGCGGTCTGGCATCTCCGTTTGGCAAGGCGTTCCTCTCTCTGTTCGGGCGTCTCGGCTGCTCTCTTCGCCTTCTACGCTCATTCTCTCTTTGTGGAGTAGCCAACTGCCAGGCGACAATCTTAGGATCGGAAGAGTTAACCTTATCTTGTCTGTACCGCCGTTTAGCAGCGGCTGAACTCTCCTTCTCTGCATGTATGTCAAACGTTGTGATACAGACGCCCATAGATAGATAGATAGTTGCCAGGAAGAAAGAAAAGGAAAGTGCACAGGCCTGCTCACTGGCTCAAGACGAGCCACAATCGCTACCACGTGCAGATAGCAGGAGAGTTGAAAGATCGGATAAAAAGACGATAGTAAAGACGCGCTAAAGACAAGGCCGATCCCGGAGGTAGTGCAATACTGGGCCAACCGGTGGCGGGAGTGAAGCATCCTTCAAACTCTCCGCCACATTTCCAAAAATAAGCCCAATTGGACCCGTAACAGATACTCTACGGGGTCCGCATGTCCGCGTTTTGTACGCAGCGCTGCGCATGCGACGCGCGGTTCGGGTGATAGAGCGGCGTGCGGCGACGAAGCGCGCGGCGCACCTGTGGGTCTTTCTGGTTACCATGGCATCGGCGCATGCGCAAAACTGCTCATCCGCGTGGCGTCAAGCTCGGCTCCCACGGTGGAGCGGGCGCGCGGGCGCGGCGACGGCGAAGCGCACGCCGCACCTTGCCTCCCTCCGGTTGCCATGGTAACGGCGCATGTGTGCAACTGGCCTATCCCATGCACCGCGAAATGCTCGACTGGTAGCCCAGTGTAGCTCTCGCTACAAAAATGAGGCTACAAATACAGCTCAAGGCCGCCATCTTCGCTTGACAAAAAAAAAAAGACATTTCAGTTCTTTTGAGAAGTCGGTGGTCTTAGAAACAGCTGGTAGCAACTCGTTTCACTTCTTTTGCACGGTTCTACGGGGAAAACAGAATGTGTGTAGGTTTGTTTTTAGTGACTATTGTGGTTGGATCGCCCACGGAGAGGCGTACGCCAATCACGGGCCACTCCAGTACCTAGGCCGGGCATCTTTGTGAACTCGGTCCTTGATTGGCGTGAGCCAGACCCAGAATAATGCGATTCTATTTCAGTTCTGTTCCACTCTGTGTGTTTTGCGCTCTTCGCCATTGGCTAGGTCAAATACCTACCCTCTCGCACTGTCATTGAAATCACCCGTTCTGTGAGGTGGACGGTAAGAATGGAAAGGAATCGAAGAAGAAGAATCTTTACGGTCACACTCGCCCAGTTCTGTCTTGCCGTACGTTGCATACTTACGGTGAGGCGGATGCTGTATGGTTGCCCCAAGCCCACACCATTGCACTGTCTCTCGTAGTCGAGAGCGAGAGAGACAGTAATGAAAGAAACTGTTGAAGCTTTAGCGAAAAGAAGAGATTTTTCCGTGGTGTTGAAAGCATGCTGCTGCGCGCACAAGAACGTTGTTGAAGGGAGAAAGGCAGCGCGTAGGGGAGAAGATGAGTGAATAAATTTGAGCGAGTTGGTAATATATTCATGATTGACAACAGCGCAGCAAACGCGGATATAGAGGAGACTTAGGCCACGAGGAGGGATCGAGCTGCCGTGCTTAGACATTCTACCTTCTGTCCGTGGTTGCTGCGCTGTTGTGAATCATGAATAGATGAGGAGCACCGTATATATAGTGGCGGTTGTGAAGGCCGAGAGAGTTGCGCGTGGCGGCCACAAAGGGGGCGCTAGAGTCGACGAAAGACTAACGGAAGGCGGGCACCACGTGACCAAATGCGCGGTGTGGAAGCACGCGATTGGTGCTCGCCCCTGCGCACAGACAGTGCTGAGGAAATATGGACTGGCGGATACGCCAAACCGAGGCACTTCGCACTAACAGCTGTCGCTGTAGAAAAAAAAAAGATGCATCGTTTAGGGTGGTTTGGCGAAGTGCGAATTAGGTGCGGTAGGGCTTCGGTTTTCACTTCGGTTTCGGTTCAAGGCTCGGTTTTCAAGGTCAAGCAGACTTCAGGCAAAGATCGGCGAAATCATATTTAAGTTCCGCCTCAAGGTTATGACGCGTTAACGTTAATGGGGAATGCCCATATATGCGGAATTGGTCATACTCTGTCCTTTACATTCACTGATCCCTGGGAGTTCTCATGCCACTGCTGGCGCAGTAGTGCAGCGGCTAAGCGATCCGCCGTTGCCCTGCAATGGCAGGTGCTGCCACCGGTGGGGCTTGTGAGACCCAGATTGCTATTCCCGAGCAATGCCAAGTTCGCTAAGAGAGGCTTCGGAGAGAGAAACATCGGTGATATCTGAGATTGGGGTTTTGCTTCTAGCGCAATAAAAAAAAAAAACTCGAAGCCTCGAAGAAGATGGCACTGTATGCGAAGCAGCACTATAGGAATCAGTACAATGGCCTCCATATTAAGCAGGTAGCTTAGGCGGTGGAAGCCAAGCAGTCTCAAGAGAAGAGGAAATAAGTGGAGGTAATCACAGCGTTACGTCAGTATAAAATGTGTTCTGTACCTGTGGTGCTGGGAAATTGGTCTTTGACCCCACCTTGTGCAGCGAAAATACCTTGTGCTATGGCGCTCTTTGGCCAAAGCTGCCCTTGCGCCATTAAATTCATCATCGTCATCACCATCTTCATCCTGTGGTAACCGGGCTGGTCCGAATAGGTTGACGTTTTAGACAATCTGCTTTATTGTTTCAACTGAGTTGTGGCGCAAGCAACCGCTCCTCCTCCCCCGCATGGCAGCGTGCCCGTCCGGTTGGTACGGGCGCAACTGCAGCCGGCGTTGCGAGTGCGAGCCGAACGCGGCGTGCGACCCCATGGGCGGCGCGTGCATCTGCGGTCCTGGCTGGGTGGGAAGCTTCTGCGAGCGCCGCTGCCCGGAGGGCTTCCACGGGCCCGAGTGCCGGCTGCGCTGCCAATGCCCCCGGGGACGGGGATGCCACCACGTCACCGGACAGTGCGGATGCACAGCCCCGGGTGGAGACTGCGCAGATGGTGAGAATGCTGAGCGAAGGTCGCTCCAGCGGCCTTTCTAACGGCGATTTCAGGAAAGGTCGCACAGCTGTGTAATTTGCTCTTGAGGACCCTTAGCGGCCGAAATTCGATAAAGATGAAAGCATTTATGTGCAAGCAATAAACGCCGATGAACCGTATAGCAATTGATCACTTATGCACATAACTACGGTGCTCCTCATAGCCTACTGCATTTATTTTTTTTTTGTGGGGGGGGGGGGGGGGGGGGGGAGGTGGTGACAGGGAATGACAATAATGAATGAGGCTAAGTGATGAAGATAACCATGAAAGTGGTGTGTTGGTGATCATTATAAAATGCTCTTGCCGTGATTTCTACGAACTTAGGTTAACTAATGGTCATTTCTCATATATGTATAATGCTTATATCTGTAATGTATATTTAACATGTAATATGTGTATGTATAATGCGTATATGTGTATACATAGATATGCTTTCGTTCATCCCGTAACCCTTGTTTTTCTCTGTGGCATATACATCACACGCGGTCAGCGCTCTGAATCAGAGACTTATTCACGTGTGCAAAGTCATTTTAGTGTTTCCTTGTTGCGATCAGTGGTAGTGGTGGTGGTAAAAAACATTTATTGACCATTAACTGGTTTCAGGGAGGTGATTGGGTTGGGGCCCTATTGCCCCCTTCACGATATCAGTGCACACGCGTCTTATTAGTGCCACCTTTGATATCATTTCCGTGTAGAGCAGGCGCAGAAAAGTCTCAAAGCAACAATGGTGAGGACTCCCTGGTTTTTAATAATAAGTGACTGCATAGGTTGCGACGTGTGGAATATGCTCTCCAAGAAATCGGTTTCTACGGTTGAGACCCAGGAAGAGTGCAGATTACTAGATGATATTGATCTAGTTTTTCTTCAAGGCGATTTTAGGAGCTGCCTCCGCAAGAAAAAAAAGCAAGAACTCTGCTTCGCATCTTTTCGCGGCTTTTTACAGCATCATCGCAAGAGCTCTCTACCGACAGTACTCTTCCCACTGAGACTCCGTTGCATGCGTTTACAGCCATTCCTATGACCACAAGACACCATTGCCGTTGTCAGCACGGAGCCACCTGTTCACAAGTCGATGGCACATGCCATTGCAGGCCAGGATTTCGAGGAACCCACTGCGAATCAGGTGAGTGAAAGCGTGGCGTTGATATTTTTTATTATTTTTTTCGGACTGTGCGCCCGAGATCCGGAGGGCAGATGTTGACATTTTTTTAATCGTTTAAGTTACGATAATTTGGGTGCAATAACATGTTTGAAATATATTTTGTTGCATTTCTAACTTTTCACTGTGCGCTGAAAAATGTCGAATATATACGAAATTTGAAATTTCGGAAGCGCACAGGAAATGTTCAGCTATTAGCGCTCAAACGGGTGTTTGTGTTCGTTTCACTGTTATGATTGCTAAGAGATGCTTCAAAGTTCTTTAGCGCACGTTTAAAGACACGCGAATCCGCTTCCATTCTTCTTTCCTTTTTACTATCACCATAAAACGTGCTCGGGCTTACTGTTGACTTTTTGGGAGCTTTTCACAAGGAGGGAATTCCACTTACACCATGCATACTCCCTAGACACGTGGAAAGCTTCTAATTGTAGCCGAGAAACAACTGTTTACATGATCAAAGCTTCTTCCATGGCTGCAGCGCCTGCCCAATATGTTTCACTGCCCAATATATTCAAAGAATTTTCCTTTTCCGGGTCCCTGCAGGTTTTGCCAACTGCCATGATTTGGAGTGGTTGTTTTGTCACGTTGCTTGAAACCGCCATTTTAAGTATAATCCTCTTTTGTGGAAAATAAAACGTTGGTAGTAAACTTAAGCGCCTGTAGCGGAGAAAGGACACAATGGTTGTTTGGTGGGCATCCTTTCTTGCAAACTTTAAAACTAAGTGCCTAAGAGTTTGAACCCAGTGCTTGGCCGTTCACTGCTGTTCATTTTTTGCGGCTCATATTTGATCGCGAGTGCAGTGTGCCCGGAGGGCTTCTTCGGACACGGCTGCTCGCAGAGGTGCAACTGCAGGCCCTGGGAGCCCTGCGATCACGTGACCGGAGCCTGCAGCTGCCGACCTGGCAAAGAAGGGCCGAGCTGCGAGCTGAGTGAGCTTTTTTTTTGCCAGCACGAGAAAACGCTTTATTTTGCGCATAATATTGGGCGCACAGGTCAGCTTGTGTGAACAGCGCGTTTTCAATAGTCATATATAGCACTTAAAAACCGCGTTTTGTTAGGTTTTTTGTGGATTTCCTTCGACCCTCAATACCATTTCCCTCATAATAAGATGCTGCAGCCCTTGCCTGGTGGAGCAGGAGGGCCCGTTCACGAGCCCATGGAAAAAAAGGAGATAAGAGGGCGTTAGCTGCGTAAGGTTAGGTTAGGTCATGCAGGAAAGAAAATCGCGGCAAAGGCGCTCGTCTGCTGGGCCGGAGTGCCCGGGTTCGAACCCGACCTCGGCGGCCGCGTTTCAATGGAGACAAAACGCAAAGGCGCCCGTTTACTATGCGATGTCAGTGCGCGTTAATCTCCAGGTGGTGGAAACGATACCGGAGCCATCCGACGGTACCTATTTCTTCGTTTCTTGTCTCAGTCGCTCCTTTATCCCTTTCCTTACGCCGTGGTTTGTGCGTCCACTGACATGTGAGACAGATACTGCGTCATTTCCTTTCCTCAAAAATCATTGTTTTTTTCAACTAAATCGACCCGACCGCGGCGGCTACGCTTCGATGGAGGCTAAACGCAAAAGGCACCCGTATGATGTGCGATGATTGTACACGTTAGATCAGCAGCGGACGTATTCCGAGTTTGTGTCATAATAAAAAGCGTCATAATCTGGTGGAGCGTCCTCACCTGATTAGTCGACACGCCGGAAGCTGAAGTCGGTTCGGTTACGACTGTGAGCGGTGACAGAATTTCACTCCATTGCGGTTGCCGCAGCGCATGGTCTGCCATGTGACGTCACCGGTCCGGTTTCTTCAACTCTTTTCGCTGCATCCGAACCACCAGATCCGCTTCCGGCGTTTCAAAATTGTCATCGCCTTTACCCTAGTCCATGTAAAGGCCTGAAGAAGGCGGATGAGCGGCTCCTTCTCCGCCTTCTCACCAATACATTGCTGTGCCCGGCAGCGCTAAAACATTTTGACCCCTCCTTTAGTGGCAGCTGCCCACACTTTAGTGCAGTGTCCTCTGACACCTATCACATGGTTTGGGCCTGCCCCTCCAACCCCGCTATTCCCCCCATCCCCAACCCAACCCGGGAGGACTGGGAGGCGACCCTGCTCGGCTGCCACGACTTACAGGCCCAACAAGCCTTAGTCGGGCGCGCCCGGGCGGCGGCAACCGCCACTGGGGTCCCATACTAGGGACCTCCACCTAGTGCTTGTACGGATCGGTCCCTTACGGGCTGATCCAAACATACCTCCTATTCATCCGTAATAAATGTTTTCACCACCACCACCACCGGCGTTTCGGCCAATAAGGCGTGGCCGCTGCGCCAGATTATGACGCTTTTAATTATGATAATAATTGGTCTTTTGGGGAAAGGAAATGGCGCAGTATCTGTCTCATATATCTTTGGACACCTGAACCGCGCCGTAAGGGAAGGGATAAAGGAGGGAGTGAAAGAAGAAAGGAAGAATAGGTGCCGTAGTGGAGGGCTCCGGAATAATTTCGACCACCTGGGGATCTTTAACGTGCACTGACATCGCACAGCACACGGGCGCCTTGGCGTTTTTCCTCCATAAAAACGCAGCCGCCACGGTCGAGTTCGAACCCGGGAACTCCGGATCAGTAGTCGAGCGCCCTAACCACTGAGCCACCGCGGCGGGGCTTTTAATTACGACACAAACTCGGAATACGGACCCAGGTGGACGAAATTATTCCAGAGCCCTCCACTACGGCACTTCTTTCTCTCTTTCTTATTTCACTCCCACCTTCTTCCCTTCCCTTACGGCTCTGTTCGGGTGTCCACCGATCAAGATGTGAAACAATCACTGTCCCATTTCCCTTCCTCAAAAACCAATTTTCAAAACCAATTTTATTTCTATGCACATAATTACACGTTCGATATATCGACCTAGAGTCCCGATTTAGAAAATTTAAAAACTGAGTTCGCCTAATATCATTTTTGAATGCTTCCGATTCCGCTATGTAACATTGCGCCCTAAAACGAAAAGTTAAAAACTTAATAGTTAGTAGCCTCTTAATTACCTACGACCGTGTGTTACTAGAACCAGCTGACTTTAATAATGTTGCTACCACGAACATAATGTCCGCCATTCGCTATCCGCTGGCAAAAATAATAATAATAAAATTATTATTATTATTTTGCCAGCGGATAGCTATTATTATTTTTGCCAGCGCATAGCTATTATTTTTGCCAGCGGATAGCGAATGGCGGACATTATGTTCGTGGTAGCAACATTATTAAAGTCAGCTGGTTGGACAATTGGTTTTTGAGGAAAGGATGATGATAATAATAATATTTGGTTTTTAGGGGAAAGGAATTGGCGCAGTATCTGTCTCATATATCGTTGGACACCTGAACCGCGCCGTAAGGGAAGGGATAAAGAAGGGAGTGAAAGAAGAAAGGAAGAAGAGGTGCGTAGTGGAAGGCTCCGGAATAATTTCGACCACCTGGGGATCTTTAACGTGCACTGACATCGCACAGCACACGGGCGCCTTAGCGTTTTTCCTCCATAAAGACGCAGCCGCCGTGGCCGGGTTCGAACCCGGGAACTCCGGATCAGTAGTCGAGCGCCCTAACCACTGAGCCACCGCGGCGGGGCTTTTGAGGGAAGGAAGTGGCGCAGTATCTGTCACATCTCTGTGGACAGCTGAACCGCGCCGTAAGGGAAGGGGTAATTGAGGGACTAAGAGAAGAAAGGTGCCATTGTGGAGTTGTAGTAATAAGTGGTTTTCTTAAAATAATAATAAAAAGGAAGGAAAAGATTTTTGCTAGCCCCGGCATCTGCCATTGATACTGAAACACCTGAGCTGGGGCAGCGGAAA
Organism: Amblyomma americanum; assembly: GCF_052857255.1. NCBI lineage: Eukaryota > Metazoa > Arthropoda > Arachnida > Ixodida > Ixodidae > Amblyomma > Amblyomma americanum. Next base: position 76,831,226 of record NC_135498.1, read on the forward strand.
TAAAGGATAGCAGGCAGAATGGAGAAATGAACTGAAAGAGGCGATGGAACGGGAAGAGAGAACAGAGGGAGAGGTAATGTACACAAACTATTTACACAATAGATGTGTACAGGTTGTGTGCGTGATTATAGTTCTTCATGGAGCAATAAAAACACACGCGCAGAGCACTATGTGGAGGTCTCCGGAATAATTAAGATCACCTCACGATCTTTAACGTGCGCTGACATCGCACAGCACACGGTCTTTTTAAAGCAAAAGCTTCACTGGCCGCGAACTTGCTATTTCGCCGTGGCGGTGCTCCAAGGAGGCACATTACGTCACAAAGCGCGCCTCGCCGCGGAGCCGAACCCGTCTGGCCGGGTCGGCGGCGGCTGGCGCACTCGGCGCGAAATAGAGACATGTTCCAAGTCTCCGCCAGTGCGGTCAGAGTGCGCCGAAGCCGCCGAACGCGTTGGCGGTCAAGCGCAGTCGGAGAATAGAAGGTCTCGCCTTGGCCGACGTGACGTCGCCGTTCAGCGCCCGCGCGCGCGTTACGCCGGAGCATAAACGCGCCTTAACAGAGCCTGCGGTTAACCGCTAACCAACGTATTCGGTGGCGGCATGCATTGGAGCCACTGAAGCCCCCCGCACACTCACTGAATAAAAAAATGAACCTGTGCCGAGGCTCGGAATCCAACCAGGGCCTTTGAGGCGGAGACGCTACCGCTCCCCCGACGACGGCTCAACCATTAACCATAAATAAAGGCGCATCTAGTGAATGCACTCTTCCGATGCAGAAGTCACAGCGCTTTCGCTACGTATATCCTGGCCTAACAGAGCTAGGCCATCAGCAATTTTTTTTTGCGTTCCGCTTCCATCGAAACGGGGCCGCCGCGGCCGAGTTTGAACCCGGGTACTCCCGACTCAGTAGCCGAGCGCCTAACCACTGATCTACGGCGGCGGGTAAGGGATGATGGAGGAAGGCAAAGAAGAAAGAAAGAGGTATCGTTGTGGAGGGCTCCTGAATAATTGTTGTTCTGATGTACTTTAACGTGCACTGACATATCGCACAACACACGGGCGTCTTTTGCGTTTCACCTTTATCGAAACGCTGCCGCTGCGGCCGGGGTTTTAGTAGTAAGTGGTTTTATTAAAATAATAATAAAAAGGAAGAAAAATATTTTTGCTAACCCCGGCATCTACCATCGATACTGAAGCACCTGAGCGGGGGCAGCGGAAATAAAGGATAGCAGGCAGAATGGAGAAATTAAATGAAAGAGGTGACGGGACAGGAAGAGGGGAAGAGCTAATATACACAAACTATTTACAGGGTTGAACCCGGGTTCTCTGGGTCATTATCCGAGCGCTCAAACCATTGGGCGATTTAGCCACCGCGTGGTGCGCCGCGATTGGCTTTGTTTCTTTGAGGAAAGGAAAGACGCAATAACTCTTGCACTACACGGTGTACATATGAACCGCGCCGTGGGGAAAGGGATGAAGGCGGGAGTGAAAGAATGGATCGAGAAAGTGAAAGAAAAACTAAAAGTGAGTTTGTTTTTGAGCAAAAGGTCATGCTTCTCGGTGGACACCTCAACCGCACCGTGAGTTAAGGGATGAAAGTGGGAGTGAAAGAAGGAAGAATGAAAGAGGCGCCGTAGCGGAATGGAATAAAACTTATTGAGAGGAAAGGGGGAAGGATTTTGGGGACCGCTGGCTATTGTTTAGATGCTGTGGAGACTTCTGGCTGAAGGGATAAAGGAGGAAGTGAAAGAAGAAAGGAAGAAAAAAATGGCCAGGCTTAGCTTGGTTAATCTAAGAATGCGTTGCATATCTCGATGGAGTTCCGTGCTGCTCCGTTGATTCGATAGGCTATTGACTCGATCGCCATTGAAACTGCCCGTGTAGCAGCGCTCAATCGCCTTTGAGTCGATAGACTATCGGTTCGAGGGCCCTCGAATTGCCCGTGTGACAGGGGTATGACTGTCCCGGCGAAGGAGCGCAGCTCTTTTATACATATGCCGTGACGTCAAAGCGCAGCACCCCTAGCGAGAGGAGCGGGAGTCAGGTGGTGGCTGCGGCCGCGCGCGACCGCGCCAGTTGGGGCCCAGCTTTTCCTCCGTGACGTCACGCGCCGGCGCAGCGCCCCTAGCGGGAGGAGCGGGAGTCAGGTGGTGGCTGCGGCCGCGCGCGACCGCGCGATTTGGAGCCCAGCTTTTCCTCCGGCTGTCGCGACGTCACGTCACGTGGTTTGGTGGCTGCCCGGCCGCGCCCAAGGGCTGAACTGAGTGATTGCAATATGCAGCGCATAAGAGGTGCCGTAGTGGAGGGCTCCAGAATAATTTTCGACCACCTGGGGATCTTTAACGTGCACTGACATCGCACAGCACACGGACGCCTTAGCGTTTCGCCTCCATCGAAACCACGGTGATCGAAACGCGGCCGCCGCGGTCGGGTTCGAACGCGGGTACTCCGGATCAGTAGCCGAGCGCGCTAACCACTGAGCCACCGCGGCGGGTAGCGTACGGAGGACTCCGGAAAAATTTCGACCACTTAGGGATCTTTAACGTGCACTGGCATGGCAAAGCACACGCCCTCCTTTGGCGTTTCACCTCCACCTAAACGCGGCCACCGAAGGTTTTCAGATGCCAAAAACTGCTGCGCCCTGCGGCCAACAGATGGCACCAGCGATGGGGGAAGCCTAAACAATCTAAGATATGCCACGCTCATTCAGCCGCAGGTGGAAAATAAAACTTGAAAATTGAGTTTGTGCTATCTAATTTCAAGTAAAATTTAAATTTTAGTAAGTGTCCTATACATTAAGAAGTCAAAAAGGTTTGGCTCTGCAGTATTCGAATTTTCGGCACATTCATCTTTCGAAATCATTGTTTGATTCTACAGAGTAACCTGCATACGTTGACATCATGCCGGTAATGGAGTCCGGTAACGTCCACGTTGCAATTGCGCTCAGGCCTTACCCCATTCCAACGTACCAATCTTTCGCCTTTTACTAAAGATTGCCGTGGGGAGTGGAGCCCTAATGAGCTTATAGGGAAATTTTTGGGAGGCCTTGCCTGTTTGGGCGAGGCCTTATTTGCTAATCAAAAGGAAGAAAACAGACAGCCGAAGGGCAAATACGGTAACGCGCTGCCGTTATTACCGTTGCCTGCTGGCTTGCCCACATTTGCCGTACGGCAGCAATTGCTGTTATTAACGTGTTTACCGCACGGTGGGACTGAAACATCCTAATGATTTTATCGGGTAGCGTGCGCGTACTAGCGGTACGTGCTATGCTATGCATGAGCCGCTTGCGTCATGCGCCACTGCGCGTGCGCAGAATGCTATGGGTGTCCCAGATTGCGTCACGCGCCCGTTAGCTGCGTGCACGCTCGCCGCGTCGAGACCAATCAGCGCGTACGCAGTCGTGCCCCGCGGAAGCGGATCACGGTACCTATCATGCTATAACTCTCTATTATTTCTAGATACCTTTCAGATAGCGCGCACCGCTACCGCTAGCCCCCCCCCCCCCCCCCCCCCCCCCCGTGTTGCGCACACGTTGATTGGTCCCGACCCAAAACGTAGGCGCACCGTTGACGTGGAAGTGGCGCCATCTCTCAGGGCTATCTGCGCATGGGCAGCGGGGGGGGGGGGGGGGGGGGGGGGCGGTACGTGGTAGCGGTAGGCGCTATGCTAGAAGAGAAAGGAGAGAAAGGGGCTCCGCAGTGGAGGGCTCCGGAATAATTTCGAAAAGCTCGGATTTCACCTCGCCTTTTGTACTTCATCTGTACTAGCGGCCTTCGGCACAGCACCAGAGTACGGTAACCAATTGAACTGTTTTTTTTTAAGAAATAAAAGGGGCACACTAACTGCCTCACTTCTCGGCTGAAACCTCAACTCCGCTGTAGGAAAGGGAGGAATGAGGGAGTAAAAGGTGGTGGTAGTGAAAAAGTTTATTATTGGCGGAGCCATTATAGCTCTAAAAATTCTAGTGGACGGCTCCGGAATAATTTCGACCGCCTGCGGATCTTTAACGTGCTCTTACACAGCACAGCATACGGGCGCCTTTTGCGTTTCACCTCTACCGAAACGCGGTCGCTGAGACTGAGATAGAACCCGCGGCCTTAGGATCAGCAGCCGAATGCCGAAGCCACTGATCCACCACGGCGGGTGGGCAATTTTTTTTTTCATGAGAAAAAAGTAAAGAAATGTGTAAACAAGAAGTCCCGTTTGGGATAACGTTGTTCAGTTTACATCACTGGTATTATTGCATAATACCAGCTCAAGTGGCGGGTTGTCCGTCCCTCCGACTTGTGGGGTTAAAATAGGAGGCAAAATGGTTGCAGTGTAGCTCAGCCAAGCGGGGTTTAGCGAAACTGTCCCGACGACGTAGACTGCTCCGGCCGACTCGCTCCGTCCATAGCGAGAACTGCAGTGCGAATGCCGCGGGAGCGGCGCCGGCTCCTCTTTCCAGAAATCGGCGAGTCATGTGGCCACAGCTGTCAAGGGGGTGGTCTGCGCAGCGGTCGGCACGGCGTCGGCGCGCGGTTGCATTTGCGTCGAGTGACGTTTATGTCTCCTGTCTACGACATCTCCATCGCTCTTCCACTTGAAGGTGAAATTGCGGCGCCGATGACCTTGGCTTGACCAGACAGTAAAGCTTTCGCTTTATTACAGCTTTCCCCGCTTTTCCGCGGATAACCGTTCAAACCGCCGACCCAACTCCGTGACCGCGTGCGCTACTGAGCGCATGCCGATTACGGCGGGCATTGGTCTGCTGGGAACAAAGGAACACGACACAGGCTGACACAGAAAAGGCATTTATTGCTGCAACAACAATAACGCCTTCTTACAACAAAATACGCAAAGAAATCGAGGTCGTCCGACAACTCACCGGCACGGGTACGAGCGCATGTTCGCCCACGCTAGGGCAAGAGAGAAGCTCTGAGGCCAGGTGGCAAGAACTCGCGGTAAATGTTCCCACGAGGTCTCGCCTTACTGGCGGAGAGCGAAGCGCCGTGCCGAAACATCCGCATGCGACGAGTTCCCGAGGCCGAAGAGGCAGAGAGCTGTCTTCCCTACGCACGTGATAATCATGCCGTCTGTAGGCGCCCTCTTTTTTAGTGAATGTAACTAGGGAGGACTACACTGCGGGGAAACAAACCCAAGGGGAAAGAGCAGGCCCAGTCCCCACAAACTGCAAAAATTTTTGTCCGTGTAGTGCAAAACGCAGTACACCAGCAAAATCGTAGCGGCCAAATTTCTAAACTTGAACATAGTAGTATTCTGGCTTTCACGGTGAAAGTTAAGCCTCATCTAATGAAGTTGAGTGGGAGTAGCATTGTTTATTTCGTTCTTTCAAGTACATTCAAGATAAATTTCACAATATATCGTTTTGTTATAGCAAGGTTTACCTCAGCTTTCTGTTTTTCTTTTCCACATGCAGAGTGCAAGGATGGCTGGTACGGCCATGATTGTTCACAGCGCTGCAACTGTCCGGCCGGAGTTAGCTGCCATCACGAGAGTGGAGACTGCCTATGCCCCCTTGGTTTCAAGGGAAAACAGTGCAACGAAGGTAACGCTGTTGTGAACATAAGATTAACTGACTCACTCTGTGATATAAAATAGAAAGTGCACATCAACACTGGCTTTTAATAGTAGTAGTTTATTTAAAATAATAATTAAAAGGAAGAAAAATATTTTTGCTAGCTCTGACATCTGCCATCGCTGTAAGCACATTTGAGCTGGGCCAGCGGAAATAAAGTTATAGCAGGCAGACTGGAGAAATGAAATGACAGAGTTGAGGGGAGAGGCAGAGCGGATAGGGGGAGAGAGGTACTATATACAAGTATTCTATTTACACGTTAACATATGTACAGACCGTCGCGTGTGATGTCCCTAACACTGGCGTTTATATATCCACGTTTTGGCCGCAGTAGCCGGACCTTCCTCAAGCGTGTATGTGAAAATAATATACGTACACCGGTAGCTGTTCCTACGAATGCTCCCCAATGCATATCGCTACCAAACATTTTCGTGTCCACTGTTTTTCGCCTTTCAGTTTTGCCGCCAGCTCCCCGTAATTGTTGCTGTGTCACATTCGAAGCACAAGTGCAGTGAGTGGATGAGTTTGTCAGCAAAATAAATTGTCGTTGTCTTCCGATGGGCGTGGCCCTCAATCCATGGTTCAAACAGCTTGCGCTGTCCGCTCTGCCTTGTCTATCAGCCGGAGCTGGTGTTCGTACTGGTCAGCGCGGGCCTCCCGTGCTCAAGAATAGGGTTGTGGTTAATAGGGTCAGCTGTCGTTTTGGGGCATACCTATGCTGTGTGGTAGAGTGAGGGATAGTCTCCGCATGGTGGGCATGCGTTACTGTGAACAGTCGGGTGGATTTTGTTTAGGAGACTGAGGGGTGCATTAATAGGTATATTTATCTGCAAATGCCTCCATGTGGCCGATCGTTCCTTGATAAGGGTCTTGTGAGGTGGCGGGTAGTTCGTATAGTCTCTCTGTAGTGTTCGAAGATTGGGCCACACTGTATGAGAACCGACTGCTGCACCTTTTTGTCCCGGACACGATCTTCTCGGGTGATGTGCGCTCGAGCATTGACACTAGTCTCCAGGTGTCCCTGAACCAACTCGTGTCCTGGAGTCCATTTGAGTGTGGCGTTCCCGAGGCTTTTCTCGCTCTTCTTTAGGACTTGACATACCATTTCCTTTCCCCGAAAACCAATCATTATTATTATTATGCACGAAAGTTCCTGGGTTCGCATCCGGCCGCGTTGGACACGTTTTGATGGAGTAATAATAATAACAATAATTGGTTTTTGGGGAAAGGAAATGGCGCAGTATCTGTCTCATATATCGTAGGACACCTGAACCGCGCCGTAAGGGAAGAGATAAGGGAGGGAGTGAAAGAAAAAAAAGGAAGAGAGGTGTGCCGTAGCGGAGGGCTCGGGAATAATTTCGACCACCTGGGGATCTTTAACGTGCACTGACATCCCACAGCACACGGGCGCCTTAGCGTTTTTCCTCCATATAAACGCAGCCGCCGCGGTCGGGTTCGAACCCGGGAACTCCGGATCAGTAGCCGAGCGCCCTAACCACTGAGCCACCGCGGCGGGTATGGAGGTGAAACGCAAAAGACGCGTGCTGTGCAATATCAGTGCACGTTAAGGATCCCCAGATGGTCGAATTTATTCCGGAGCCCTCCACTACGGCGCCTCTTTATTCTTTAACTCCCGCCTTCCTCCATTCCCCTTGCGGCGTGGCTCGGACGTGTCCACCGAGATGTGAGACAGATACTACGCCATTTCCTCTCCCCAAAATCCAATTTATAATTTTCATTACAATAGCACATGGAGCGCGGACAAGTGCACGTGCGAGATAGGCTACGAACGCATGCTCGAGCACAACGGAAGACTTGTCACAAAGGAAAACACTGTGTGCGTTCAAAAAGCATCAAAAGCTGCAATGTTTTCTACAGAGAGAGAGAGAGAGAGAGACTTATTTTCGAAGAGGAATTCGGGGCACGCCCCTGGGTCCCCGCGCGACGCTACTCCACTCTCTTCACTCATCTCGTGGGGATTTATCTACCGTGCAGTGCCTTTTATAAAAATCTTTGCTTTTTCCTTGTGTTTCGCTACATTCTAAATTCGTGCAGTTAGCAACGCTGTTGTTTATGTCGCACTAACTGGACGGTAACTACTACATTAGCAAGTACCCTTTTGCAAAAGGTGCTACTTTTGTCACATTGCAAATATTGTGTTCACTACATGGGAATGTCATGTCATTCAAGATTTTAAAAATAATATGCTGTCAACAGCAACACTTACCCTGGAGGAAGGATTTGAGTAAGTAGCGCAGCTCAAGCTGCAGCCTCTTGTGAAGGCAGGTGGACATAGTATGCGAAACCGGCCCAATAATAAACTTAGTCGGAAAACCGGATGGCATCCTGTTACAACCTCTTCATGCTTTGGCCTGATTGTGACCGTCGTGAGTTTCCAGAGTTGATATCTTTCATATGGAAATATAGGGATAAGGTTAGAGGAGCTGGAGCAGAAAAAATTTATTATATAAAAAGAAGTTGCTCGAGCTTATGGGTGGGGTCCTTATTCCAGGACTCCACTGTCTTGAGCGGCCCTACAGACCTGTTGGATGAGGGCCCGTTGGTCCTCCGGGTTATCGCTTGTCAGCAGCGCCTCCCACCTCTCAAAAGACGCGTTTTATGTATTTAGATCATTTGGTTCGGGTCCCACATCCCGACGAAATGTGGAAGAGTGTAGGGTGGGCCTGGCACCAGAGACATGTGCCGGCGTATAATGTTGGGTGTGTGAGATGAGGTCTATGGAGGCTTGGGAAAGTGTTAGTCTGTATCCGCTGCCTAGAGATGGCGTCTGAGGTTTTCGACGAAAGGAAACCTCTTGTTGCAGCGCACAGTCCTCGCTGTTAACGACGACAGCGTTTCTCATTATTAATGCAATAGCATTCCAAGCCCCAAGGGGCCAAAATGCGTCATCGGTCGTAAAATTAGCTCATTGGCTGGAGGGAAATGACGTCACCAGACCTGAGCATTTCTATTGGCTAAGGAAGCGACGTCATCAGACCGGAAGTAACGCCACTTCCGGTAAAGGCATCAATATCCGCTAATGCTATCGCATTGTCAACACATGGAGAAATTCAATGTCCCTGTGAATTTTTTTCCCTTTGAACCCCTGACATTTTCGTTTCCTTCTACAGCTTGTCCTAGCGGCACTTACGGTTTGGGATGCAAGCGGAAATGCCTCTGCGCACACGGCCATTGCGACAGAGCATCTGGAAAGTGCGACTGTTTCGCGGGCTACACTGGGAGCGTTTGTGACCAAGGTTGGTGCACTACGGAGCATAGCTATTGGCTTTAACGCTCGCCCCTAATTCATTTATATACCGGGTGTTGCAGCAAAGATCTGGGGTAATTAGTCTGCATAGAAAAAAAATTTTTTAAGTGTTTAGATGGTTTTTTCAGCATAGTTTAGTGTCAGCAGTGGCGCACGTCAGAAAGCAGACGGGGCGTGTTAATCAGTAAGCAGGTTAATTGAAATCGGTTAATCGGTATGACTTCAGAGGCCTCATTGAACGCAGAAATTGTAAGCTGCCGTTAGTGATAGCCCTTATCACTTGTTAAATATCGAAAAATGTTAGTCTTAGATGTTGTGGCGCAAGGAGCGTCTACAGGCGAGTGAAACGCAAACCTGGTGCCTGAAGTGTGCGCGCATCCACGCCCACGGGTACACGTCACTAGTGGGTGTATACGTGTCATTTGCACTTTTCTGTAGCACATGTGGTGCGCATTCGGGAGTAGCCCAGGTGCCTGAATCATGCAAGTTTACACCCCACAGTGCAACCGGGAAGGCAATAAGCAGCCCCGGATGGATGACATAAGTTCACGCTGTCGGTACTATCTTCGTATGTTGAAGACACTGCCTAAGCCCATTTTGCAACGCTACCTAAATTTTCGCCGAAACAACCGGTATATTGTACATACGTAAATCTTAACAGTCTCGTCAAAGGTGTGCGAAAGAAATTTGTGCAAATTTAAGTACCACTTGCCATTTTGACCTAATGATTGTTTTAGTGCCTCATGGAACAGGGCAAAGACGAGTGTCGTCATGATCAGCTAGTTTCCATTACAGTCGGAGTAAAGGTTCCCATCAATGGTAGTTATTGGGGGATTATTTAAGGTGAATCTAAGATGTTTAACCCATGAAGCCTGTCACTCCTCTTGTTTGCATGGTTTCACATTATCTGGTATCAGTTATAATATGTTTTGTCTGTCTAGCCTAGTATATGCAGCCGCCATTTCTTAATGGGAAGCTATACTATAGGCCTTGGCAAAGACCCTAAGTCACTCACTTAATTTTATTCGACAGCTCCAGAGTAAAAAATCACTACGTCGCTGTAAAACAAGAGCCGTCATTTTGTTGCACCCTTTTACGCGACAGCGTATACAGCCCGTTCGGTCGAAAAGCCGCCGGCGTCGTAGTAGTAGTTGTAGTTGTTGGCACCGCGCGTCGGAATTATTCGGTGGCTGCGGGGAAAAAAAAAAAAGAAGGCCGCCACCTTCTGGAAGACGTTGAATTAACGAGCTTTAGCTGTCTGGTTTACTAGATAAAGAAAGCGAAGTAGAATGCGCCGCTCTTGTCGAGAAACTGAATGTAATAGCCTTTGAAACGGGGTGGATTGCCTACTGATATGTATACTGATGGGCAGTCTTACGCGTATCTTACGTTCATATAGTGTGCACACTGCTCATGTGCCATCTCAAAAACTGAGAAGCCAACTTGTCAATGTCAAGGACGGGCTTAAGAAAGTTTGGTTTATGAGGGTTTAACGTCCCAAAGCGACTCAGGCTATGAGAGACGCCGTAGTGAAGGGCTCCGGAAATTTGGACCACCTGGGGTTCTTTAACGTGCACTGACATCGCACAATACACGGGCCTCTAGAATTTCGCCTCCATCGAAATTCGACCGCCGTGGCCGGGATCGAACCCGCGTCTTTCGGGCCGGCAGCCGAGCACCGTAACCACTCAGCCACCGCGGCGGCAGCTTAAGAAAGAAAGATTCCCTGGCGTTGTTTATCAGGTTCCATGTGCCGACTGCCCATCAGTATACATAGGCGGAACAGGAGATTTTGCACGCAGATTACGTGAATATAAGAATGACGTGAAGAACCGGCGCGCAGAACAAAAATGCGCTTGCCGAGCATTCAGTATCTGCCAGCCACAATATCAACTGGGCAGAGGCACGTGTGGTCGCCAAAGAAAAAGACAGGAAATCACGGCTCTCTATCTTGAGTCGCTGATCATCCAAACAACAGCGCATACTATCAATCGAAATGACGGGAATTTGCCACCTATCTACGCGAGATGCCTGGGATCGCATATACGCCGCATTAAACAGGCACCACCGCAACGTTTTGCCTCATTGTGAACAAGGCTCCCGTGTGGGAGCCGAAACGTCATTCCATCTTAATTTTTGGTCGGTGCGACTCACTAGTATCACAAACGTTTGTTTTAGCTCCACCTCGCTGGCCAGTCGCCTGATATTGTATGAAGGCATTAAAGGCCTAAATACTACTTCCTCTCTTCGCACCATCAGGCGACTGGGTAGCGAGGTGGAGCTACAATAAACGTTTTTCCCTAGAACTCGCGTCGCGGAAACTTTTTTGCCCCCAGTAGTACAAGATTCACCAACCATTCCTACTTTTTTCAGTGTGTCCGAACGGTACTTTCGGAAGCTATTGTTCGAGCTCCTGCAGCTGCAAGAACGGGGGCGTTTGCCACCCGGCCGACGGAAAGTGTCAGTGTCCCCCAGGCTTCACAGGAGAGCAGTGCGAAAAAGGCACGTCTCACTACCGTCAACCACAACTCCCTTCAGCCTTCCGTGCTATAAGCCTAAGTGCAACATGTTGACGCGACTCCGTGCCTTACAGAGTGCCCGGCTGGCACATACGGTGACAGCTGCTCTTCAAACTGCTCCTGCGTTCACGGACGCTGCGACCCCAAGACGGGGACATGTTCTTGCACCGCTGGCTTTTACGGAACCAGGTGCGACAAGGGTGAGCGCCGATTTGCTTCGCTGCTACTAAACACCGTGCATGTACACATCCTGATGCTGGCTCTCAATCACTGAGCCACAGAGAATAAGTTTGGCAATGCTTAGCGGTAAGTACCTCGCATAGCCCTCACGCAAGTATGCGCAATGATGAACGACCGGATCTACACTTCGTTGGATAAAATTGCCACGTAGAAAAGACGGTATAGATGGTATGCGAGGTGTTTCTTCAGCATATCCTTAACACTCGAGATTGACCGCTTTCGCTAGAATAGCGACTGCACATTGTCGAAACGCCTTTTACGCCTCGTAATGATGGCCTCAGGTTGGCATCGAACTTTTTCTCTCCTGAGCATATGGCTTTACCACAGCAATGAGTGCATGCGCACACGACATGGCTCTAGACGCGATCTGAATTTGAAGCATGGGTTCACTGTTGTCCTCCAACGCTTCTCCCAGCGTGCTCTCCGGGGCGCTACGGTCCGGGATGCTCTCTAGAGTGCGAGTGCCTAAACAACGCGTCCTGCGACTCGCTGACCGGCGCCTGCAGGTGTAAACCGGGCTTCTCAGGACCGACATGCTCGAAAGGTAAGGCGGTTGATTATTCGCGGTAAGTGGGGAGCGAGCATTTTAAAGCTACGTCTTTGTCCGGAATGCGCTTTTGCGAAGGAGCGAAATTTAAATCTTCATGTTGTTGTGTCCCCGGAAAAAATGGGGACGGGACAGTTTCGGATCGCCCGTTCTTATTATTGTTATTATTAGTTATGGCTTTAAGTCAGAAGTGGAGTGAACATCCATGAAAATCGGAGAGCGGTTCATTCCTCATCCTTTTTATCATTCAGTCATTAAACAGACACTCAGGGCACGCTAGGGGAATCAGCGCAATGATAACACTCCACTTTCAAATGTAAGGCGGTTCCAGGTTCTTCGCAGACGTGGTGATGACCACATAAATGCATGCACACGCGCACACACGCACGCGCGCACACACGTATTCATGCATACATGTAGCTACAATAGGAAATGGAACACCTCCGTATTGAGCCAATATTTACTTCATAAGCATTAGTGAAATTCACGTGTTTTTCTTTGTTTTCTATAATTTTCCTCTGGGCGTATCACGGCCATAAGACATCTTCATATTCAGTGTAACGTAATAGAATTCGTCCTTGCATGCAAACTGACTGTCCCCTTTCACGCTGGAGCTGCCAGTATATGCAGAATAAGCCCGTGACACTTAGCAGGCAGGGACACTTTATTCTTCGTTTTTTTTTTTGAGTCCCACAATAATTTTTGTATATGCAGATTGGCTCCCGAGGGTCTGCACATAAAGCCACATAAAGCAAGCGTAGAACCTGGAGACCCATTCTCTATATACTGCAAGCTGGTTTCACCCATTAACTTACGTAACGTTAGGAAGAGAGCTTTACAGGCGACTCAAGCGCCCGAGGCCAGTGGTTTTTCTCCCTCGTTCTCTCTCTCTGGCCGCAGTGGCTCAGTGGTTAGGGCGCTCATGTACTGATCCGGAGTTCCCGGGTTCGAACCCGACCGCGGCGGCTGCGTTTTTATGGCGGAAAAACGCTAAGGCGCCCGTGTGCTGAGAGATCTCAGTGCACGTTAAAGATCCCCAGGTGGTCGAAATTATTCCGGAGCCCTCCACTACGGCACCTCTCTCTTCCTTTCTTCTTTCACTCCCTCCTTTATTCCTTCCCTTACGGCGCGGTTCAGGTGTCCAACGATATGAGACAGATACTGCGCCATTTGCTTTCCACAACAACCAATTATTATTATTACTCTTTCATTCACTTTGATTTTGCGAGATCGCAACTGAATATTCTATTTCCTCGGTTTATGTCCTCGCAGGATGTCCGAAAAACACATTTGGAGAGTACTGCACGAAGAACTGCCAGTGCCAGAACGGCGGCTATTGCGATGCAAAAACCGGACACTGCACCTGTGCTGATGGTTTCACTGGAAACTTCTGTCAAGAAGGTTCGTATGTCGCAAATCCATAAAAAGAAATAGTATAAAGAATAGACGTGTGCTTGAAGACACCTCGTTATCATACTGGAGATCTGACCTCGGTAGGTGCGGGCTTCGATCCCCAGTGTGGCCAGGTACCCACCGGGTTCCAATCGGTACAAGCTTTCCCCTGGCCTGGTGCTCGTCTCCTCCGAGGTGAAATGCTCGGAAAAATGAGTATAGGCGGAAAAAATCTTGTGCCACGACGCTCCTTGGCCAAAGATGCCCATGGGCAATTAAAATCCATAATCTTCATTAGCATCGTTGTCATACCTTGGCGCTCGTTAATCGCAAGCGCACGCCACAAACAGGAGCATTTGGAACGGTTTTTATTTTTATTTTTGTTCGGCGTGGGGGGGGGGGTATCAAAAAAGACAGCGAGTTTTTCCTACCGTCTTATTAAAAAACTGGGGCATGCTTTCTTGTCATTCGCGTCGCAGCAATGCGTGGACGCTTCTTTGACCTTTATTTTGTCCACGTGCGTAGCGCATACGGTTGCATTAAGAAAGGACGGGCTGCTTTGAATGTTTCAGCATGCGGCAAGGGCCGGTACGGAAAGAACTGTGCACTCCCGTGCTTGTGCGGTGACCATGGCTGTAATCCCATCAGAGGCGAATGCCGGTGTCCCCCTGGGCACTTTGGTCCTCACTGCGAGAAAGGCAAGTGGCCGGTACATTATGGTTCAGTAAAGGCATTCAATCTGCTGCGGTAACAGAGCACCTATACTAGTTTCGACGTGCAAACTATTGTCGCAAGAGAACTGTGTACTTTGTTTCACTTTTTTTTTCGGCTACGAGAAATGCCAGCTGTTTCAAAAACCAGCGCTTGTTTGCACCTTGCCTCATTACCTGTTAACGTTGCTGTGATGGAAGTCAGGTGCATAGTTGCCTTCCATCGTTCCCCGAATGCATGGCTGCATAATTTATGTGTCTCGGTGCTCCCGCAGCTGGGTGCTCTAGCGATACATGTAATGGAAGTAACTGCTGCAGCGCTCAATGGCTTTGTGCTGTTTTCTGTCCAAACGAGCTATAGTCGGATACAACTCAAGAAACAAGCAGCTTTTCCCCGTCAAAGGACCCCTTTGCAACCATGTGCAATGGCGTCGAGGGATCCTCATGAGCCTGCTAGTTTCCTGGGATAGTCCTGGGATAGCCTGGGATAGTCTCCCCCTTCCATGATCGTGGACAGCCCCCTCCCTGTATTGTCACACTAGCAGGGTCATGCGAATCGGCCGACGCCATTGGCTGGAAAGGGGTCCTTTGACGGGGAAAAGCTGCTCCGTTCTTGAGTTGTATCCGACTATCGAAACTGAAATGACTGCGCATATTATGCAGGGTGTCTTGCGTAATGCAAGACGAATATGTAAAATGTACTGGCACACATATATACATATATATTGTGGAAAGGAAACCGTGATGGCGGTTCTCAGTTATATGCCGAGGACCCTCCGTGTGGGCCAGCATGGTTGACGGGAACCCTGGGGCCCGGCTCGGCACTCGGCTTGCATAGTTCACGACACTATATAGCGTAGTTGCAAAGAGCCCCCCAGCAGCGGAGGCTGTGCGGACATATAAAAATTATTTGCAGACTCCCATCACAGGACCACGGGTCTAGGGCAAGCAGGAGTAATTTTGCTCCTTCTAATCTAGGAGTATTTTAGTATTTGGGGAGCAACGAGTACATATTTTACTCTCTTTTAATATAATTGGCGAAAACAATTTATTAAAACTTTAAATCGCTGGAGAGACATGAAAAGTGTCGAGTGGAAATTTATAGGAAGTCTTCAGCTTTCTAACTGAAAGCTTTCCGATATATACGTAGAGGTTTTAATCTTAGCGAATTAATAAGAGAAATATAAAGCAAAAATACTCCTGGCTGCGCTAGACGAACGTCCAAAGGTACTGCCAAAGTTTTGTTCCTTTCATTCTGACAATGCGCCAGTTTTTAACTCTTGGCTCACGTTATGTTGGACGCCTTGTGTAAATGCTTCAAGCGGAAAAGTGTTCAAATCAAGCCACCATTACTGGATTTATTTTGGTACCATGTCTACATACAGGATGCTTCTCTTACGACTGTAAGAAATTTATAATAATAGGATTTTAAGTCAGGAGAGCGCCTTTTTCGGCATCGCATTGTCAGCAATGTAGCGCATCAAAATACAGCCAAGACATGCTAACTCGCCAGCTGGTCAACTAATATTGAATAGTTAACTTTTTAACTGTTACTCTTAGGCTTCTTATTTATCAAGAGGTTTGTTGGCCACCCTAAGTAATATTCATATCAGCTTTTAGAATTTAGAAAATGTGATTTTCGTCGCCGCTGCAGCACAAGTAATTTTGGGGCCGCACGTGGCCTAAACCGAATCTGCATGGACGCTAGCCACGTCTAAAAGAGCATTTCACACAATGATGCACGTACCATACCATGTTCTCCTTTCGCAGCGAGCACGTGACAGGCGCGTGGATAATAATAATAATAATAATAATAATTGGTTTTGGGGGAAAGGAAATGGTGCAGTATCTGTCTCATATATCAGCAGGACAGCTGAACCGCGCCCCCATAAGGGAAGGGATAAAGGAGGGAGTGAAAGAAGAAAGAGGTGCCGTAGTGGAGGGCTCCGGAATAATTTAGAC
Organism: Amblyomma americanum; assembly: GCF_052857255.1. Taxonomy (NCBI): domain Eukaryota; kingdom Metazoa; phylum Arthropoda; class Arachnida; order Ixodida; family Ixodidae; genus Amblyomma; species Amblyomma americanum. The sequence continues at coordinate 76,847,442 of NC_135498.1, forward strand.
CACCTGGGGATCTTTAACATGCACTGACATCGCACAGCACATGGGACCATGATCCTATAGGCGTGGCTAGCACTCTTTCTGGTCGCGCAGTTCGGTTTCGGCCGTGTGCTGCCTCAGAGTTGTTTCTGCTGCAGCGTCATTGAGAATAGCGAGTTATTTAACAGAGGAACCCTATCGATTAGGGAGATAGGGTTCCCCTATTCTAAAGCTCGCTAATGGCATTTTTAGAAAATCTAAAAACTGATATGGATGTTACTTACGGTAGGTTCAAGCCTCTCAATAAATAAGGAGCCTAACATTAATAGTTAAAAGTTACCTTGAATATTAGTTTAGTCTGTTAACTGGCATGTCTTAGCTCTATTCTGATGCACTACATGATATGCCAAGAAAGCACTCTGCTAACACAATAAACCTATTTTTAAAAATTGCAGACAATCCTAGGTTAAACACCCTGTAAATAAACGTTCTCCCACCAAACTTTTCAGCAATCCTGTCCACAGTTAAAACAGCATTAATTCATAAGCTTCTGGGTTCAAAATGCAATCAGCTCAGAACTGTACCAGTAATTCAGCCAGCGTGGATATATAAGGATGAAAGGACGAGCTCTTTCCGAACTTCACCATTTTCTCTCCGTAGAAAGCGCCTATATGGAATTTCAGCTGGCCTTTGCAGGTCACGCTTACGGTGGCTTGATTCACAACATGCAGTATTCGTTTCATTTTAAGTGCCTAGTTTTCACTTAGTATGTTCTCATGCAGATTAAGTGCACAGCCGAGCTGTTCAGCTGCAACGCCACTGCGCAGTGCAGACTTAAGGGAGCTCTGCGCGTTCGCTCAGGGTGCCACGCTTGTACTGAGGCCACATTGCTGGTCGAATGCATAGGGTTCCATGTGTGCAGCACAGTTTGAGCACAAGGTCCCAAATTCAAACGTTATTCTCTCCTCTTCCTATGTTTTTTTTGTTTTTCAGTTTGCTCCGATATGTTTTACGGTCCTGGTTGCAGCCTACTGTGCAAATGCCCTCGAGGTTCAAAATGCAACCCAACAACGGGGCAGTGCAGTTGTCCTTTTGGACTGTCCGGCCCACTGTGCACAGAAAACGAAAAGGAAGGTGAGCGCAATGGCACTTTCTGCTGAGTCACAACTATGCTGTTGGCTCTATGCGAGTGCTAACAGCATGGCACTTCTTGTTTAGATGGCCTGCCTGAAGAACCAGTGAGAAGTTTTACATGAGACGAGAAGGTAAACACACACCCTGTTCATTAATTATTTGGGTTATTTCAGCATGAAGACTTTCGAAAGCGCTGCGACAGGGGACACAAACAGAAAGACACGAAGGACAAGCGCTACTATCAACTGAAGTTTTATGGGAAAAACACAAGGATAAATAGCTCACACAAGGCAGCCAGCAGCGCATGTGCCTACCCCCAAAATGACAAAACGAATCACTGTGTTGAACCAAGATACCGAATTTCACAATCATGGATTACAACATATGGTGTGCTGACACACATGTCGGAGTTTTTGTGAATACGATATGCCTCAGATAATTCCCTTGTTAGCTGATTGGAATGCCTATACAGAATGCCTTGTGTGAGCTATTTAACCTTGTGTTTTTTCCATTAAACTTCAGTTGATAGTAGCGCTTGCCCTTCGTGTCTTTCTCTTTGTGTCCCCTGTTGTAGCGCTTCCGAAAGTTTTCGATGTACCAACTAGCTCAATTGTCCGTGTTACTTCAGCATGAAGAAATTTATGGAGCGAAGCAAATAATTTAATCATCAAAAGTTTTTGAGGCAAGCACGGAAGTTAAGCAATGTGAAAAAAAAAGAAACTATTTGTAATAGTAGCAGGTAATTTATTTCAAATGCAAAAATTCAGCTTGTTTTTGAGTAATCCAAGAGATGGTGTGGTGGCTATACATGTGTAGCTTGCTCTGTATTTCTTTGCTAACTCACAGGTAGTGGTACATCCTTTTCCATGTGCTAATGGCAGTGGTAGTGCTTAGTAATAAGGCTGAATATGCTGGCTAAGTTAAGATTACCTATTAAAATTAAGAATATTTAAGTGAATTTAAAATTGCCTAATTTGCTTCTTGCTGGAGAATGTTTGTCTTCAACAAATACAACATATTTGATTTTTTTTCAGAATATGCACGAAATTTTTTGTACCGGCGTTTCCAAATTCCTTTTAGTTTACTGGTGGATCAGTTATGACATAGCACATAATTTCAGTAACTTTCATTACAATAACTAATTATGAGAGAGAGAGAGAGAAAGACAAACGGAAAGGCAGGGAGGTTAACTAGGCAGCGCCCGGTATGCTACCCCACACGTGGCAAGGGGAACGGAGGGAAAGATAGAAGGGAGATGATCACTTTTCCACATGTCCGTTGGCCATTACTTGCAGGGTACACAGGGCACACGCTGATAGTTCACAACCTTGCACTCAGTCCTGAGTCCTCCAAGAACTTGAAAAGTGCCTTCAAAGCTGTCCTCTGCGATGAAGGCTTGCTCCAAGTACCCAGAATCTTAGCTTCAGTAAGGGGCCGAGGATCTAAACGGCGGTGTGTTGCAGCCAGGAGTGCACGCTCACGCTGAAACCGAGGGCAGTTACAAAGTAGGTGTTCTATAGTTTCGTCGTGCCCACAGATCTCACACGCAGGAGAGTCTGCCATTGCAATTAAGTGGGAGAAGGCATTTGTGAACGCCATTCTCAGCCACAGGCGACACAACAGCGTAGCATCGCAGCGGGAGAGGCCGGACAGAGGACTGAGTTGGAGTAAGGGGTCTAAGCGGTGCAGATGGCATGTAGAGTTGCCAGTAGGAGACCATGACGCTAAAATCTCTTTTCGGCCAAGCATTCGCAGATGTCTTGCTGCGTCAGCTCATGTCAACGGTATCTGGACAATGTTGGCACAACTAATGATGAAGACAACAGACTACCATCACTGTGCTTAAAACAACTCTGCATATATTAATTAGCTAGTGTGCATACATATGCAAGCTTTTCTGAACCACATTTTCATATTGTTCAAGCAGTGAACTGATATACTGCGCATATGCCGCTAGCTTGAAGTCATGTATTTCCACTTCTCTCAGCATGGCAATGAAGTGAAATTCATTGACAGCTTGCAGAGCCTCTTGTTCTATGTGTCTGAGCATCGACAGGCAGACAAAAAGCAGAGTTTTGCCCCCAAGAGTTATCACCATAAGTAGCACTGCTGCTATCTCGTCAAAGCTGAGGCAGCCCCAAAAGAACTGCCCTATCCAGTGCTTGAGAACATTGCTGGGCTCATAGCTGTACATTTTGAATGCATGGTAGAGTCTTGGGAGCTGATCTCTGAGGATGAGTGCAAAGAGCTGGCAAAAGGACGCACACACCAGGGTGTCACAGATACCATCCATGTCATGAAAGTACAGGGTGTAGCAGTCCCTGTCACACAGGAACTTATGTAGCTGAGATGACTTTGCCACGCTCCCCCTCAAGAGTAGAAACACTGTTGCAAGCAAGAAATCATAGCTATCCTTTGAGCATGATGAACCATAGAAGTGGCGGCCATTGTGAATGAGTCTTTCGAGGTTCTTCGCATGGTCATCACTAGTGGATGACAGAAGCCCTAGGCAGAGGCCGTGCCCAACAGTCAGTTGAACACCGCAGCTCTGCTCAGCCGTAAGTGACCTTGCAGATGGAAGGATGTTATCCTTGTCACTGTCATCAAAGTCAATAATGTCAGAGAACCCTGAAGCTGATATTCTGTTACTCGCTAAAAGGGCTTCAAAGTCCTCCTTTTTGTTACTGGCATGCTTCAAACTAATTATACGAACCTTTTCAAGACCAGTGAAAGCTCGTGACATCTGTGAAGGTGCCAGTGGCCCATTACCGGAAAATGACTTAATTTTTTCTTCAATTTCATTGATTTTGGATGTAACTTCACAGAGAATAAGCTTTCCCTCATCACTGCAAAACTGAGCAGCAAGTTCTTTTAGCCTTTGACAAACAGAGTATTTGCTGTGCAGAAACAAGTAGGTCTTTAGGCAGCACACGAGCCCCTTGAGCACATTAAGGGCAACCACCAAGCATTCTTCTGAAAGGTTTTGTCCAACAGCCAGAAGAGTAACAGTATTCCACAGGGCATCACTGGAGTCACTGGCAGTCTTTCCAATTAGAGTTTTACATTGTCGGAATGGCGACATCATATGCAACAGTTGTTCCTGAACTCTTTCAGGGCTTGACCTTAGTTCATGCTTAGAAGTCCAGATGCACATCCTGGCTGAAAGAACCAAGTCATCATGCGAGTAGTGAGACGGCATGTGCACAGTACAGTACTTCACTTTCTCAGAAACATCCGTAATGTCTAACACAATCCTTTCATAAGCTTCAGGGATGGTGCCAACAGACAGCAGGGCAGTTCCGAGGCTGGTCGAAAGCAAAGCTTTTACAAATCCCGCTAAACTATTTTTCAGATCCTCCTCCCTCGTCGCGGCTGCGAGCTGCGACGCCGACGACAGCAGCCTGACGACTCCGGCACAGCCTCCGGACAGGAGATATTCCGGCTCCCGGACGATCTGACCACTTGCCCTCAGGAAATTGGACATGCACTGGGTGCAGAGTCCATGCTCGCTGCGCCTTTCTATCGCCCGCTTTGTCGAAGACAGTATTATCTGAGGCACTTTGCAAGCTTTGTATGTGCAGTTTGTGATAAGGGCCAAGCCAGGGGCTGATGAGCACATCGCATTGAGGCACTCGGACAGCAGGTGTGTGCTGCACTGGCCATTCGAGCTGCTTTTGCTTGACTCCACCAAAGTGCTTATGAGGCTTTCAGCCTGCAGAGGAAGGATCTGACTCTCGGTAAGGCCGCAAATCAGCGACACCACTTTAGTCAAAATAGTTAGGAATGCTGGAAATTTTTCGTATTTCGATGCCAAGAGAACTTTAGCGAATTGTACAACCTTTATAAAGACGTCAAACCATGTTTTCTCCGTGGTTCCACCAGAGCTCAGGGAATCGAAGAGCTCCCTACCAGACTTGTACATCAACACACGCAACAGAATGCAAGCGCCGTAGACATAGCTATCAGTGTTACGTTGGCACAGGTCCGGAAACTTCCTGTAATTTGTCACGAGCTGTAAAGCGTGAAGCAGAATGTTCGTGTGGTCCGCCAGGCACTCGAATACGACAGCACGACTTTCGGCTCCGTGCAACCAGCTGCCAAGCCACGTTGCTTGGCCGTCCGCGGACGCGAAGGACTTCCATATGCGTGAAAAATTGTCGTAGATGGTGTCGTCCATCAGCACGAGCGCCTGTTCTATGACGTGCCTGACGGCTTTGCGAGGAAACCGCAGCCAGTGGCGTGGTAAGTTTCTGTGGTACATGTTCAACAGCTCGACGACGTTGATTGGCGCTGCTGTGGAGCGGCTGCGACCGAGCTTTGGCGCTGACGACGCGTTCTGCTGGCACACTTGGTCTCTGACAGCCAGCAGCAAGCTGGTGTAAGTCTGCTCAAACACTACGCCCCCGGAGGAGAGCATTGTCCAGAACAGACGCAGTGTCTCGCGCTTGATGACGGTCGAAGGGTGGAGCAGCAGCGACCTGATCCACTCTTCGAGCACGGGCCACTCGTCGCAAGCGACTAGATTGTCGTAGCTGGAAACGTTGTTCAGAATGTCGATGGCGTGCAGCTTCGAAGACGGTGATGGCGACCGTATGAGGTTGCAAACCTCACGGATGTTATCGGGGGATAAAACCACGTTTCCTCCCATCAACGAACTTTCGCTGAGTATGCTAGCCAGTGAAGTAGTACTGTCCTGTCGAATCAGTTTATCTATCGGAGTGTTGACTGCCTCGCGGCGGCTTCTTGCAATAAAGTCTTTTTGCTCGCCGTGGTCATCTGGGTCCATGCGTAGCAGGTACGACTTCTGAAACTTGCGCCACATCTCCGAGCGTGTCACTTGCGCGACAATGTGATCGACGGTCTTTACGTCGGTTTGCGTTATGCATTGCTCGATGTCGCCGGAAAGCTGCCTCGAAATTGCCTTCCTTAGCTCTTCGCGTTGAGTTCTGCAGCTCATTGCTCGTCGCATCCAGAACAACCTATATACTGATATCAATGCTACATCCGAATCTCCGAACGGCAAACTTGGCCGGCGATCAGCGAAATAGCTCCATTATTTCCAAACAAACTCGGTTGCCCCAAGTAACGGATCAATGGTAATCGCTGGATAAGTGACTCTAAGCAATGGTGGTAAGTAGCGCCACTGGCAACGCAAAGGTGCTGTCGAAAATATGCACTTCGCTTGCTGTACAGTCTAGTTTGAAATTTTGAGCCGTGTTATAATTAATATTAGAAATCATGTGAACTTGTAAGTAATCTGCCGCAGACTAGATCAGCTGGATGTAGCCACGTGACAGCACGTGACAAAAACAACACAGGATGCCATGCGACAAATGCGACGCGAGCAACGTCGGCAACGTTTACTACTCGTGGGTATGTGTCATTCGGTATGCGAGTCGCCAAGAAGTTTCCGAGTTTGCGTAAAGTGAACTAATAGTGGTTCATTCGAACTTATCGTGTAGTCGGTTGCCTTGGTTTTCATTTGCGATAACGCGACGGCTGAATAATGACCGGAGGTGTAGCTCACAAGCCTCGACAAGTCCATGCTCAACGCGTCGAGTGTAAATATGGAGCCGTCAAGACAGCGGCCAGACCTTACATCATCAGCAATTTCAAAGGCCAGAGAAAGCTGGTGACTGGTTCGACGTGCGAAGATCTCCTGTCAAGTGGCTGCAAGCTTTTCGATGTAAGATGCAAGTGCCGTCCGTTGTATACAACCGATGGCTGTTTCACGAGTTCGGTTTTGCACCACCTCAACTCCTGTCTGTACCGCAGCGTAAAGTACAGTCGAGCTATATATTGAACAAAGAGTCGTGCTCATGTAATTCACAAGGGTAGAAACTTGGGCGAGTCGGTAACGGTGATCCATGGTATGTGTAGCGCAAAACGGGACAAGGGACAAAGAAAGACGCGCCTGTGTTGTGTGCGTCTTTCTTTGCCCCTTGTCCCGTTTTGCGCTACACTCACATACCGTGCTCATGTATCTTACTGCAAATAAACTTGTAATAAATGAGTAATTACTTGTTAGCATCCACCCACGCGCAGTCATACGGCTAGTTCATTTGCTACGAACTGACCATTTATATATCGCTTCTAAATTTCCCTAATTTCCCTCCGAACATTTTGTGCGTAAAATGTGATCTTCTATTTAAGAATCTTCCTGCTGGTGAGGTTAGGGGCAAGGTTAGCAAGAGGCCGCCTATTGAAAGTGTAACACTTTCTGCGCAAATCGATCCTTGTAGGTGCGCCGTGACGACTGCAGACTTGTCCTGGAGGATGGCACTGAAATCGACGACGAGTACCTTGCTACGTGCGGCGATTACACTGTTCTGGTTATCCTGAGAGCATCTGAACAGATAAAGTGTACGTCTGCTGTGGTCATATTCTTTTCTTCCGGTTATTGGGCGCTGTTTCTACGTTACCTGCACACAATTGCCTGTCACTGAATTTTTATATGCAAAACTATCAACAAGACATGCACTAAAGGCAGTGGCTTGCAACAGCACCCAGCTGAACGTTGAATTAGCGCCTGACAGCACACCTGACATTCTTTTATGACTTTGTGTCTGCTAGCTTAATACAGTATTCAGGCAAGAGTTTTGAAAGCAAAAAAAAAAAAACTTGTCTTAAGCTTTACATTCTCTGTTCAAAGCAGAGAATGTGTGTCATGAACTGCAAGAGGTGCTGGAAGATGCCGTGTTACTAAAAAATATAGCGGAGTGGACATTCTGCTGCAAAAGTTGATTCCTGTTGGCCTGCAGTTCCACAAGATCGCTCATAATGGTACATACTTGGCATAGTTGTTAAGTTTACAGAGTTACTGTGTCTTAAGTGAACATTAAATTTCAGGCCACCTTTTGCCATAGTCTCGCGAAACTGACAGGACTGATTAATACAACCTGTTGAGCAAAAGACGTGTTTAGTAAGCCATGCTACCGGCCAACAAAAGGTCCAAGCCCTTTTGCACTATGCCTCTCACAAATGTTAGTTTTTACAAGAAAAAAAAGCATCATCTTGGGATTCTCCTGATTATGCGGTGGTCATCAGAATGCTGACTTCGACAGACATGCCACCACACTGTACATTTTAGTCTAGTAGTACTCTCTTTTGTTGCTGCTACATAGTACCTGGTTCTGTGGTACTAAGGTTTACTTTTTTATCAGATAGCTGTATCAGCTCTCTCTGAGGGTAACAGCATTTGTGTTGATGCAGTACTGATAACTGAAAACCTAATGCATTTTCTTGTGGCCAAGAAAATGTCATCTGGGTTGGCCACAGCCACAAGGGTTGCTGGCCAAAAAGTGGGCACTTTGCAAAATGTGCAATCTGCAATCAGGTTATTCTTGCGGGCTTGGGGAACTGGGAAGGGGAGGGGGCAACACGGTTGTGATGCAGTTATCACTGTCACTTCCTCACTTGGGGGCAGTATAGGAAGTATGAGTTTTTCTTTAAAAGAATAATAAAAGGGAATTCAACAAAGCAAGCTTTGGTCTAATCAACAGCATGTGCATTGATGGGACACTTAAGAAAAAATTGAAATTAGTTTGTATTTTTATGTTACAGCATTCTGATGACAATGAGTGTACTTTCACTGAAAATGAAGCTGTTATTGTGGTGACGAGAAGACGGTTTTTTTCATGCGGCTCCCTGAGGCCAGGCCACACTGATATTCACTTCCTGACTGTGGTTGCAGAGTAGCTTTTGGTCTTGCCATCATTACTACGAATTGAGCACCCGAAAAGAATTTTCTACTTTTGCATCAAATAGCCTCGAAAATAGACGTATCCTTTTGCTGCCAAACAAACGTCTGCATAGCCACCGAAAGCCAAACAGAGGATTTTTACTAAGAACGAAAAGTGGGCAGAGTTGTTTGCAGTGTTAATTCTAATGTTGCCTAATCTGAACAAATTTTCGTCCCTTTCAAGTCGAAATGATTGGGAGCCTTCTGTACATTGGGGCACGTGACAGATCTGAGAGCACTGGTAAGAGCAGCAGTCAAGCATCAATAAACCTTGCTTCTTTGGAGCCACCTGTTCCGTCCAACTTCCCATTAGCATGTCGCTTTTCAATACCTCCTTCTGCAAAACTAGCATCACAGCTTTAGTTTGTCAGTCTATGAATGCAGAGTTGAAGAGAGGCTTTTGAAGCTATAGCATGGTGATGCAGTGACCACATATGCTGGTGCTTCAGCACACTCTTTGGTGGCGATGATGATGATGGTAAGAAGAGAGAGAACTGGTGCCGAGCATAGTTTTATAGTGCTGGAAGGGGCACGTTGTATGGTAACCGATGATACTTGAAACGGTGCCCTTTTTAAATTTTAGTTCCAGAGCTACTTTAAATTTGTCTCATGTGCAGACAGTTTTAGATAACGTCAGCTCGTTTTTCTCGTGCCTCAGATTAGATAGGTAGATAGACAGATGGGTGGACGGATGGAAGGAAGGCAGGGATGTTAACCAGAGGAGATTTGGAACAGCAGCAAAGAGTAAGGACTGCTTGCATTGTTATCATATTCTCCAACTTCATGTTGTCATTTGCATAGCAACCCTTAAGTGAAGTTGTTTAGTAGAATCTTGAGCACACTAACAAATTTAATGTCAGCATAATAAGTAATACATTTATTTTGTCTTGTTTTGCAGCTGGACATAGCAGCTGAACCACATAATGTTTGCAAATTATTTTACAGATACTCAAGTGAAAGCACAACAGATGATTGCCAACATTGGCAAGATGCTTGCATCGGACCCTCGGGAGGTTAATAGAATATTCAGCCCTCTAAAAGATGAACTTGTTAGCAAGATGTTGGGTCACATACAGTCACTTGAAGCTCCCCAAGAGCTGGCAATGGCTGATAGCAGACAAGAGGACCCAAAGTGGTTTGAAGGTAAAAGGAAATTTATGTTCACATATTTTTCCCCCTTTCTTTTCAATGTGTGTGTAGGCAAAGGAAGTTTAGGCTGCCGTATCACTTCTCTACCATTTGTCTCTTTACAGCTTCCGTATTTTACTATTTCCATTAGTGTTTTATTTTGTAACACTATTTACTACAACCACATTCGAAAAGGTGTATTCATTGTCTGCATACAGTAACAAAGGTTCTTTGTGTTCATTGTGGTCATAAAAAAAAATAAAATGTGGCCCCAGGAAGTCACAGGCTGTGATAAACATCTAGTTATCAGCTGATAATCTAGTAATTAATAAAGTTATCAATGTCTGGCTTCTTCCTAGTCTTCAGACTACATGACATGTGGTAATTTAAACAGGAATGATTATATGGTAGCAAAGCTGTCTTGTCAAGTTTTGCTTGTCAGTTCTAGAAATCAGTTAGTGTTTCTGTGGTACAAGCACAGAGACTATTAAAGGAACTTGATTGAAATATAGTACATGCAAAACCTGTCTGCCATACAACTAGTTGATGTCCTGAATTCATAGCAGTCATTAAGCATAATACCATTTAATCCAACTAGCAGTTTGGCATGAACAGATATGGACAAAATGCTTCGGAAAAAAAGGGTGTTCGACATGACTTTGTGCGGACCATGTAGCCCTCTAGCCAAGCTGCCCTTGCACCGTTAGAAGCCAAAACATCATCAAAAAGATCGAAAGGATATCATGGCCAGCCACATCAACTTGCTGTGCGTGCACTTCTGTATGGGACTTTGTGTCCTTCGAAAGGGCTCTTCCTGATCTGGTACTGTTATCTAGGTGAAAAGAGGGCGACATCAAAGAGGGCTGTTCTGCGAGAGAGGGCGAAAACCCGAATCAAGGGCTATTACTACAAGGTAAGCTTGGAATTTGCACAGCTGGCTGTAGATTGGCTTTTGGCTGGTGTCTTAAAATGCTAAAAGCGGCACATGTGACCAAATTTGAACAGACGTAAAAGGACTGACTTACTTTTTGCACAAACAGAACATTAACTGGAAAATTTTTTAAAACTCTAAAGCCACAACACTGCGAAAAAAAAATAATTGAGGTATTTAGCCAACGTTGTTTCTTGCAACACTGGCCAGCCATGCATTGGCTGAATTTAGATGCAAGCCTTGAAATTGAAACCAAACTGTTTCCACAGAACAGGAACAAAACCTTGGAACAAGAGCAAAAATTATCTAGCATTTGAAGCTCCCGTGAATGAAGGTTCCGAGTTGTTCCAGGGAACTGCTGGCTTACAAATAAAAATTAAATGATCAATAGTTGAGGAATGGATGGAGGAATACTGCAGCACAGGCTGCGATAGGAACGCAGCAATTATGCCAGACATATTGCTATAATATCTCTGTTCAGCATCCAATGTCACTAAGCTGCCCACTGCAAACGCTTAGTATTTAAACTTGTTCTCGGTGACGGACGAGACAAACTTGCATTTTTTTTTCTTTTCTTCCTCCTGCATTGAATAGTCCAAAGACGAGATGCAAAAGCGGTTCAGCGACACAGCCAGTGGTGGTTGCGTGCGCCACCTGTTTGAGGAATTCCTGCGACTTCTGAAGCAGAGGGACCACAATGGCCATTATTTTGTGCGGGGCGAAACAGGTGCGCTGTGCCTAAATGACGGGAAGTTCAATTGCCAGGGGACATTCAGCAAGGACCTCTGCTCTGGGAGACTGCATATGATTAATCCGTACACAAGCAGAGAGCAGCTGGTCTTATTCAGTACCTGGAACTTGGATCACAGGTGAGTGACTGTCGTTTGGGATGTGTGTCTCAACTGTCACTCTTCACTCTATTACATTTTATCTTCAACTGAACCGTGCATAATTAAGCAGCAGTACTTGCACGACTCATTGGGAGGAACTGAAAACAACCGTCTGTCTGTGAAACTGGCTTCTGAAGACCAAATACGACCTACTGACTGTACTACCAATGGCACCTGTCATGATATATACATGCAGCAGAGAAGCCTGACATTTCTTTCTGTGGTACTTTTTCCTTCTTTTCCTGTCAGGTGAATAGAAGCCAGTTCATTCAGTGGTTAAGCTTGTCTTTCTTCATTTGGTTGAGTACTAGTGTCGACTTCGAATGCTTTTTTGAAATCATTGGCTATAAACTCATCCAGTTGAGTATCACAGCATCATTGAGCCAGGAACACGCACATAGTCGTGCAGCTTCTGTTAAAAATGGACAACTGCATGCCTGTCTATTACTGAGCTGTGTAGCGAGTCTCTTGAAAAACCCCCTATAAGTACTAAATACTAAGCTCCGAAGGGATGAGAACAATGGCTCCTTTCTGCTTGGGAGATTTGGAATGTTGGCAGTGCAAAATGAGCCACACTCCATGGCCCAGAAGCAAACTTGGTGAGCTGTATATTTTACAGTTGCAGCTGTTAGCAGCTCAAAACAACAAACCTTCATGGCTTGAGTCAGTAAGTGTGGAGATCCCATAGTGTGAGCTACAAGGTGGTGTTCGCAGCACAGTGCAGATGTGAGAGAAGGCACGCACATGAGATGGCCTGATGTGCATGCCTGCCGTGAGGTTCTACATGTGGAAGCTGGGGGCGGAGAGTGTGTCATGACAGGCGTGATGCGTAGAGAGTGTGATGACGATGACAAATGCCGAAGCCAGCTGCACTTGGTATTGGAGGGTAGCGACTGGTTGCTACCCACATCGTATGATGCGAAGAGGGCAACACCAGTGCTCGAGAATAAAAATTGGAGGGCATACTCAAGCTCCGCCTCTAGGATATGATGCAGTAGCTTTTGTGGGTTAACACTCTACCCATACATGCGGAATTGGTCATTCTTGACTTTACATTTATAGGTCCCTGGGAGTCCCCATACCACTCCTGGCACAGTGTTACAGCGGTTAAGCGATGACCCTGCAATGGCAGGTGCTGCCATCAGTGGGACTTGTGCGACCCATGTTGCTCCCACTGGGCAACTTCTTGCGATCAATCACGAATTTAACTGCCACCTGCCACAGTCGTCAGTTTGCTCACAATCCGGTGGGCAGGTTGTGATGGTGCCTCAAGGTCACGTGACGTGGGTTGCCTACTTAGGTTGCTTTTCTGGGGGTGTTAGTGCGAAAGCACTACTTCATATGCTCCCCACCGAGAATTTTGTGTGAATTGTTGGAGTAACTCGGGTAAGCTCGGGTTGGTTTTGAGGAACGTCGCGCAAGCTGCAGCCAATGGGAGGAACCTGGGGCAGGTTTGGAGGAGTGTCGCACTAGCTGTAGCCAATGGGAGGATTACCTTGAAGGTGACCTTGGCCAAACCTAGCATAGCAACAGCCGATGCAGAAATAAAATGAATATTGCAGCGATCGGGTTTCGAACCTACGAAGGCGCAAACTGATTAGCTTCGCTGGCCACTGCACGAGAGCACTTTGCTATCACTGCAGCCGATCACACCTTGTGTTAAACTGCAAAACACTCTCGCACTGTGCATTGCACACCATTGCCTTCATCAACTACCATCTGTGGCACGAACAGATCAGATCAGCTTCACCTCGATCAGAGCTTAACCTGAGTCTATATCGTCGCCAGATGTGCCAACGACACAGCAATAAGACAGCCAGACTAAACACATGCTTTCATACGTCTACTTGGTGTAACTACGTAAAGCCCTACCGCTTTTTCCCCCACAATGGCGACACCACCAATAATGCTGACGACACTGGATTTTCTGCACTATGGGAGCATTAATGGTATCACGTTAAAACGGATGCGTAACATTCCTGCTTTCAAATCTGATGGTAAAGCCAGTGATAAAAGACCCTTTTGCCACAGAAGCATGACACCGCCAGCTGTTGTTGAATTTTATGTTATATTTCAATAACCGTGCTGTCGATTTTTGACAAAGGCTGTACAAATCTTTTACCGTTGTCAGTAGGAGGAGCTGAATAGTAGCCGGCAAACAAGCGTGCACAGAATAGATGTTTTTGTCAGCGCCGTGTCTGTGCACTTGTCACGTCCTTTGCCCCCTGCGCTGCTGAAAAAACCATGTCACACCAACTTGCCCAAGCTTCTAGTATCAGAATAGATGTGACAAAGTTGTCTCACCTAGGTTTAGACAAAATATTCAAGCAGGCACCCTTTCGTATTGTCTGTGGCCGCTGAATATTTCTTGGTAGTAAACTGAGTTCACATTTTGCACATAATCTCACAACATGATGTCTTGCTCATTGTACTAAGTTGCAGCTGGATTGGAAGAGCAGCACATAATCTCAGCGTACAAAAAAAAATCAAATGTAACACGCCAAGTACGTTTGCATGTTTGTTCACTTACTGGTAAGGTATTGTCCACTGTTTAGTACAGTTGTGCCATTTGCTGTCAGCTTTCATATCGCTGTTAATGTCCGTGAAAAGGTAAGCCTTATTTTGCCTTCCAATTCGCCGCATTTGTATCATTTCTGTGGCTTGGGCAGGGCATGTAATGCCAGGGCAAGATTACCGCTGGTCCTTAAGGGTGACGGAGTAGATTCCACGAGAAGGCGAGCATAGCAGGGGGCGGCAGAAATTTAGGTGGGCGGATGAGATTAAGAACTTCACAGGCATATGGTGGGCACAGCCGGCAAAAGACAGGGTTAATTGGAGAGGCATGGGAGAGGCCTTTGCCCTGCAGTGGGCGTAGCCAGGCTGATGATAATGATGATGTGTCGGTCGGGCAACAGCTCTATGCAATTTTTGTTTGTGCTAAAAATCTATTTTTTTCTTTTTGTTACTGTGTTGATGTCTTCTGGCAGCAAAAGATGCATTTGTTGCTAAGAAAATTTGAGTTAAAATATTTTTTTACTGCCACTCGCTTCAAACTCATGATGTTGATGGTGAAATGGTGTCTGTGATCATCAACTAGTCATAAATATAATGGCGTGGTCTTGCATCAGAATGTACAAACAGAAAAGACCATTGACGTCAGTGCGGTTTGTTTGTGCATACGGTATGTGGTGGGTCCACTTGTATTTCACTTATTGGAATTGTCTAGCTTGGTACTAAGCCCCTTTATCATTAGAGCACATTCATCAGTCTATATAAGCCAAGTTCAGTTTGTCTTGGGTGTCCCTTTAGTACTCTTCAGGTGTAAGTTTAACAGGAATCAGAAAGCAACTAAGTAGTGGCACCTAGGCTACAGCTGCTTTTTTTAACGAATCTTACTGTCAAGTGTAAGTGTTACAGGAATCAGAAAGCAACTGAGTGGTGGCACATAGTAGGCTACAGTTGCTTTTTAATGAATCTAACTGTGAGCAAGACGGCATTCTTCTTTTCCAGAATCGAGAGGTCCAGGTCCATACTGCCAACTATT
Source organism: Amblyomma americanum (assembly GCF_052857255.1). Classification (NCBI taxonomy): domain Eukaryota; kingdom Metazoa; phylum Arthropoda; class Arachnida; order Ixodida; family Ixodidae; genus Amblyomma; species Amblyomma americanum. The sequence continues at coordinate 76,862,786 of NC_135498.1, forward strand.
GTCACCGCCATCCAAGATGCCAGTGGCAGAGCCATCAATGTAGACTATTTCTACAGGCTTCTGTTCACGACAGAAAATTTGAAGCTGGTTCACCCTGTATGCCATATAAAGTCGGAGCATGATGGCCACAGCTGTGACCCAAGAAAATGGTATATTGACAGTGTCATGCAAGACGACGGACGTGGAGATGAAATTGCAATCAGGCCAGGGAAGGCAGAACCTATGTTATCAAGACGCAAGTGATATAAATGTGGCGTCTACCATATTTACTTGCATAATGAATGCGAACCAAAGGGGAGCGGTGGGGTGAATGCACCCCACTACTCCCCTTTGGTTGTCAAAATGTTTTTTTCTTCCCTTCGCGTAATGAATACACCCTTTATTTGGCACGCAGTCTGCTGACAATGACAATGAATGCTAGCATGTGCCCAAAACATTTATGCAGTACAGTAAAACCTTATTGATACATTCCCAGTGGTACACTCACAATTGCAGGCGGTAAAAATGCCCCATAGAGTTGCACTATTTTTTTTCTTGCTGATACATTCCCGTATAACATGGTCTGCCAGCTGCTGTGTTCAAAATTTCGGAAAATTCTGTTCGCACGATACGTTTAGCAAGCAAACGGCCATGTGCACACATACAAGTTGGCCAAACTTGGGTGCACGCAACAAGAACTAGACTGCCAGTGTCTCGCTGTGGCAGTTTCTCTGGAATGCGTAACTGCAAAGGGGAGAAGCATAAGTGTGCTAACACTAACATACGGGCAGGCTGTTCCAGTGTGGTGTGACATGAAGAGAAAAATGCAGCTGTTTCTTCACAGTGCCTAAAAGCTAAGGGGCAAAGTGTCTGTGAACTGCAACAGTGCATTTATATATGAGCGGTCCAGTCTGAGAAACGCAGCATGAAAAGGAAGAGCTCTGTGACAGTCAGCCACCGCAATGGCTTTCCCACAGTGCAGTATGGCAAGGAGGTGAAGCATTTAAAAATAACACTGGAGATCCCGGTTACTTTTTCCACTGCAACCGTTGAAATGGATGCATTGTGAAGTTTCTTCAGTGTTAAAGGTGCACTAAAGAAGAATCTGAACTCGTCTTTTTACCGCGGGAACTCCATCTACACGTTCCAGGCATTCTTAGAAACTTGGAATTATTGTCCTGTGTGGCCGATTGCCCTAATTAAATCGGATTAAACGTCCCGGCTCCCGCTCTTTTTTTGAACTCAACACGGTAGGTAGGAGGAGTCAACCAACGCGTCAGCCAGTTCCGTGGCGGCTTGCTGCTCTGCCATCGGCAGAGTGATTCGTAAATCAAAGAGTCCACGTGTATTTTTATTTTCATAGGCCTAATTTGAGGCTATATTGTCTGTGACTTAAAATGTTTATTCACAGAAACCTAGAGAACTAAATAAAAGCGAAAGCGAAGCCGCCAGGGGACTTCCTGATACGTTGGTTGACTCCGCCTACCTACCGTGTTGAGTTAAAAAAATTGGCTGAAGGCTTAGCTTGGTTAAGCCTGGAAGATTGCAAAAGCAATACCCTTCGCTGCGCCTTGGTTCGGCTGATGGTGTGGACATGGTTGCCCTTTGTTAAACTTATGGCTTTGTTAAGCTTATGGCGAGCGCCCTCTCTCGGTAGCGCCGCAGCAGCGGCGCGCAAGGCTTCGCCTCCACCATCGATGCCGCGAGCTGGGGCCCCGTCTCTCGGTCTGGCGTGACGTCACACGGTCACGTGACACGCAGCTGTGTAAGGAGGCGCCATGACCACCGATGGGCCAAAAGTGTGAGCAGTATTGCTTTCGCAATAAAAAAGGCGGGAGCGGGGACTTAAAATCCAATTTGATTAGGGCAATCGGCCGTGCAGGATAATTCGAAGTTTCTAATACCCCTGTCACACGGACACTGTAAAGGTACTTTGAACTAATGCTCCATTACTCTAAGGACGAACGCGCGCTGCCACACGGACGCGCCAAAGGACACCTAGCTCAAAGAAGCTTCGAAACAAGGCAGCTCGAGTTCGTCCTTTGAGGCTTCAAGGGAGTACTCTCTCTCCCAGCGAGTTACAGCATAAATAAATTGAAGAAAGAAACGTTCAAGTTTCGTTTTATAAATTCACTTCATAAGATTAGTGTTGTTTTAAAATATAAGATCATTTGTTTTGTGGCAGTCTCACCACGCCATACTCTCGTTCCAGATATACGAGCGAGTTGGGCTCAGTGTGGCCAGCACTGTGATGTTATGCTCTGTATTTGGAAAATCATGTCATTATTGCAGTTAAAATTGCGTTGCTTTAACATAATACGGTTATAAAACTAATTAACTAAAAAAATGTGACATTTATGTATTTACATGTGCAGTGAGGTTTGCAATTTAAATAACGCTTTTCGCCGATGAGGGCGCTAAAAAGTTCTTGCGAAGGTCGTTCCGCGACCGTGTAGCACGGACGAACTCCCTTGAAGTAGTGCTCCTTTGGGAGCGTAAAGGAGCATTAGTTCAATGTGCCTTTAGAGTGCCCGTGTGACAGGGGTATAAAAATGCCCGGAACGTGTACGTAGAGTTCTCGCTGTAAAAAGACGACTTCAGATTCCTCTTTTGTGCACCTTTAAGAACAATATGAATGTAAACTGTATTCTGCGAGCACTAGAAAAGGAGCTGCTGAGACCTTGGGCCATAGAATGCTAACGACATTTTAATGAAGTGAAAGTGGGGTTCTAAATTGTACTTCATTCAGCAGTTTTCAAAATTAGGCAATTTGGGTTATATTTCCCTGGGTGATTAATTTTTTTCTGCATTTTTTTTAAGTTCCAGCGAGGTTTTACAGTAGTATAAAGTCCTATCTGTCGAATGTCTACCTTACTATAGTTAATTCTACGAGACGAGCCGCCAATAATGTTCCACAAGTAATTCGAGAACCAATAGCAACCACACATGGTCGCAAAGGGTTTATCTGTTCGATCTGTTATATTAAGGATTATAGCATTTTGGTGTGGTTGAGCTTTGCACTGAGCGCAGTGAGTTGTGCTAGTGTGAATTCTATTTATGCTGTCCTTAGAAAAGAATATTGGGAAGCAACGCAACATTTTTACGTGTGTGGTTAAGGTAAAATTTGTCGACTGTATTCTCAAGCACAAAAACTATGCTGAAGAATGCATTGTTTTATTTAGATGATGTCACTGCAAACATTTATTTCACCAGCCTGACTTTTGTGTCATTTTTACCACTTTAACGTTCCTTCTCTCTTCCCCTTTTAATCCCCTCATTCCCTTCCCCAGTGCAGGGTAGCCAACCAGAAACCTTTCTGGTTAACATCCCTGCCTTTCTCCCCTCTCTGTATCTATCTTTACCACTTTAAAATTTTCTGAATATTTTACCCTGCGTAATAAGCACATCCCCCAAATTTTCAGATATTCTGGGAAAAAAAGTGCATTCATTATGCAAGTAAATATGGCATTTCATACTTGCCTATTTGTGAAGACTCGGTTTTCAAGACTATTCCTTGAAGAAAAACGTGCAGTTTCCCAGGTAATTTTGTACATTCAAATTTACAGCGACAGCTGTTAAGGGCATGTTTCCTGGTTCTTCAGTGTTGGAGTAGCGCCGTGCAATGCTGATTGGTCAGCATGCAGATATCACGCATGTCACTGCAGCGCTTCATGGCAATGCGCTGCGAGTGTCTCGAACATGGTGATGTCATGCACACTCCTTTAGAGAAAACAAATATCATATTCACCACCACAAAAACTGCCACTGAATCTCATATTACACGATGGTAAAAATCCTGCAAAGTTTTTGAAGAGCATTAGCTCTTACTACTTACATTTGTCAATTTGTCAAGGACGTGTCTGTCTCCTATTAAGGTCTAATTGACCAAAACAGTTACTACGTGACCACACTTTATGACAGCAACAGTGGGCACATAGCGCCTCAATCGATACCTATGCTTTCGATCCGTTGTATATGTGCCAGTATAGCAGCCACCGCAGTGGGCCATCGCAGTGGCCCCCCCCCCCGGGACCACTATTTGCCTAAAATTCGGGGGCCACCTGTTTGACGCAGTGTGTTTGAAGTGGTGTGAAATGACTTGGCATGTTCTTGAGGATAAAATTACTAATTGAGATGAAGCTCAAAATATCTGTGGGATTCGAGCCAACGACCTTTCCGCCCCCAAACCGTGCATTCCGAGGGCCTTCAGATGGCCATTACGGCCGAACCGTTTATTACAGGGGATTCCGGGTGGTGTCAAATGATTTGTCGTGTTGTGATGCACATGTTTATAAAATTTAGTAACTGATATAACGAGGAACTATACCAGATGTAGCGATGGTGGCTGTAAATCGCAATAGTAGTGCAAAATCCATGAGGCAGATGGTGCTGCATGTGTCTTAGAAGGGATGTTTCTGGAAAGGAAACATCTGCGGATGTCTGGATTTGGTCTTCTCCACATTTACTAAGCACACCAATGTAAACACTTGAAGCTCTCGTAGCTAACGCTCTCAAGTCGAACACTGAGGCAGTGTTGGAGATTTTTTTCTTTTCCGCACCTCTAAAACAGTATATAGTTACTGACAGATTGTTCATTCAAGTGAACTTTAAAGTTCTGAAGAAAAAGTTGTGATCTCGGAGTGTCCTTTCACAGGGTTTGTCTCATGGACACAATCCCATCGAATTGGAATAGAATAATTTTATCATCCCATCAGGGTTTTGCATGCCAATGCAGTGAAGGAGCTAAAAGTCGGTATGCATGTTCACAAACTTGCAGTTTTACGATGGAGAAGTCATGAAAGAGCAGTGTGCCTGTTTCTATTTCCTGGCACTGCAGCGGATGCTTTAATCGATTTTTGTTTTGGTGTCATGTCTTTCTGCCTGTGACACTGCGACACCTCCGGGCAGCCAGACATCATAATGTGGTTCTACTGAAACCATAACTGGTTGCACATTGCTTTTACGCCCAGATGAGCTTGTGTGAATGATTCAGGGCCTACTGCCACTTCACAAGCATAAGGCATGTTTTCAAGTATCAGTTGTGCACTGTTGTTGCGGCTACTTGCTGCTGGCAGCACTGTCTTGCCTCTTACCATATGTGCAGATGCTTCTGAATAAATGACTGTTCTCTGACGTGTTGAGTTTGCTGGTGTTGTTAACGTGTTGAGAATTGTGCAATATTTGCACAATTCTTCCAAAAACTAACCTTAGAAATCTCTGTAATTGGCATGAATTCTCAGGTACTTGGCTGGCCATTTGTGCCCTTCGCACCCATTTCTTCACAGTCTGTGCATTATGATGATTGCTAACAACTCCTTCACAGATGCACACACAACATCTGTGAGGGAGTTATTGCCGTATAATCTCATGTAAGGGCCACACCAGTGTACTGACCGCACCCGCCGTTTTGGGCTAGATAACTGCGAAAAAGACATGGTTACACGTTTGTTTTAAATTTGTATATGGGTTGCACGTTCAAAACTTGCACCCGAATTAAAAAAAGAAAGTGCCGCCCTTACACAAGTTTATACGGTGGTAGTCGTCATGACGCAGACCATCCAATGACATCCAACCAGAGACGAAGGGTAAATATGCCCTGCAAAGGCCTTTCTGTATTTAGTAGCAAGCTTTTTTGCAAGGCACAAAAATGGAATGGCAGCAGTGATGGCGACACATTGCGTGTTCATGCAACTCGGCAGGATCTTGTATGCCTTCACTGGTAATTTCATCAGAGTGAGATGTAGGCAGAAAACTGGCATCAGAGTTGTTCTATAAGGCCATTTCAAAGTCTTCGCAGTTCGCACTCTATAAAGCTTGTTCTACAGTTGAGTCACCGCAGTCTGCATTTCTTGCCTAGCTTAAGCACTTGCTATATTACTTAGCACAGATTGCTCCAATTGTTGCTGATGCTTGTACTGTGAAGAAAAAAGACGGTAGTAAAAGCCAGTGGTACATAGAAGAAGGAAAATGTGCAGGTACCAACTCGCTGAATGGAATTTTTGCAGGACACGCTAGGTGATGCACTTGTAGGCTTATGGTTACTGCTTGCCGCAAGCCTACTGTGAACTAGTACTAAAGAATGATCTGTGTACTATAGTACTAAAGGATGATCTGTTTACTACTCCAGTGGGTGGAGTTTTGTTGATCATCTGGGGGGGGGGGGGGGGGGCAACCACATGCCTATGACATCTTGATTTATGATGTGACATGCAGTCTAGATTTTCTGCTCAGGAGTTCGGTAAATTTTCAGTAGTATGTCACTGCTGATATGTGGTATGTCCACCGATGTGTTGGTCATTTTGCTCTGCCTCCTTCACAAGGGGAAGTGCCAAGTGGTGAAAGCAAGTTGTTCATCATGTTTCTGCCACATTCTCACTTTAAAACAAAAGCTGAGGCCAGTCTGACAATCTAGATGTAATCTCTAATATGCAAAGCAAGGGTATTCTATCACAAGACATACTGGAAGGATTCCAAATTAGGCTAGGAAGTTGAAAAAGTAAAAAAAAATAAGAAAGGCTTGCATTATCTTTGGTCAGAAGGCAGAATGATTCCAGCTTTCCAGTGGCTGGGAATGGCAATAACGACAGAACAGTAGAATGATGGTGCTCTTCGCATGTCTCGCTGTGTTAACTGGAAATGAGTAATTACAAGGATGCCTGGGTTGTCTCCGAACCCTCAAATTTAAGGACTGCAGAACAGAAGAGTTCAGCGCGTTTCAGCTAAGAATGCATTAAAGAAAACTATCGTTTTATTTTTCCCCAGGGTGACGTAGGAATGGTGGTAACGATCCATGCCCCATGCACGTCTGTACACGTCTGCACACATCCATGCTTAGAGATGCACGGACATTTGTATTTGTATCTGTAAAAGCAGGTGCAGCGGCATGAAGCTGGAAATGCCGGCTACCAAAAGTGGCTCTGGCAAAGAGTTAATAGTGCTGGTGTGCTACTCCTGAATAGAGATGCTATGCCACTAGTGCCACGGAGGTGGAGCATCTTCGATGTCGTCTGCTCATTTGTGGCTTGGAAACAGCCAGGTAAGTGGCAATCTGGGCCAATAGTACCTTGATGCAAAAGTCGACTACACTCTTCAGTTCCTTATGAAGGTGCTATTGTCTTTAGTGAACTTTCCCAGAAAGCAGAATATGCTGTAATTTGAAAATTGGATACTGCGCTTCGCGCTACTTAGGGATAGCACACCAGTGCCATTAACTCAACGCCAGTGCCCCTGTTGGCAGTCGACACTTCCGGCTTTACGCTGCAGCTCCTGTTTTTTTTCCATTACCCTACTTCTAGCTCACTGCACACATGCATGTCCATGCATTTCACTAACCCTCATCACTTCACTTAGAGTATATGTTGCCAGCTGGAGAACTGGAAGTTTTCATTTGTGGCATACTAAAGCAGTGGCACCACTTACGTATTGTCCCTCATCCAACTGTCAGGTGAAGACACCGGGGCAGTAGCGAATTTCAAGTTTACATTCCCTTGTTGGCCAGAACACGTTCACCTTTCAGATAGTCTAGAAATTTGACAAATAGAATCGTTAAAATCTTTGAACAGTACCGGATCTAGCCAAGATCTAATCCATTGACCCATTGGCTTTCCAGAGTGTTGATTTATGTCCATGGGAACCATGGCCACACTACCAAAGTCGCCGAAGCTATGGCCCATGGCTTTTAGCACTTCTTACAGCAATCGCAACATGACATGGTGATTAATCATTGGATGAATGTTGGATGCTTTTCTGATGTGATGGGTTGTAGGGGTGCATCCACTTTTTTCAAGTACAGTAAAAACTTGTTAATTTGGACCTCAAGGGAGTGGAATAAACGTCTGAATTATCCATAAGTCGAATTATCGAATGGCGCCCTAAAACTGCCAAGAACCGTTAATGTGAAAGTGAAATCTATTCAGTGCAACCCTGAACATTGGTCATCTCCTTTTAAAATGAATACTGTGCCCCTATTTAGCAGTTCCGTCAAATGGTAAAAAAACGGAGCTGCTCCATGATGGCAATGGTCTCTGCGGCTTCTTTCAGTTTGCGACGCGGGAGCGTTGCAGCTTCTTAGCGTGAAGCATCGCACTTGAGGCTTCACTGCACAAACAGCGAACATCACTTGAAGGCAAGATGCCTTCAAGAAATTTTTAAAAAACAGCAACAATAAGGCAATCATTGTTCTAAATGATATGTGGCTCGGCTGGCTGGCTGATGTGCACAGCTGATAGCCGCTGTCACTGTGGGCTGTAGAAGCTTGGGCAAGTTGGTGTGACATGGTTTTTCAGCAGCGCAGGGGACAAAGGACGTGACAAGTGCACAGACACGGCGCTGAGGACTGACAACAAAGTTTCAAAAACAAAGCTATGCGGCTGAATACTTGGCAAATCAACGGAATCCTTTAGTCAACACACCTGCCATTGTTTAGCCGGTCATACCAATTCGGGAGCCTGTCTGAATTAACCGATGTCAGCTCCGGGGTGTCCGAGTAAACAAACTTTTGGCGCCATAGACTTGTATGAACGTTTAGCGGGACTCTGGCGGCCGTCCGATTTAACATCGAATTACCAAGGTTTTACTGTAGTTTACTGTTTGCTGGCACACCAATAACAAACACGAATGCCGTCCCTGTAACGAAAAACAATGGATTCTTACGACAGTGCTGTGCTGTCTTGCCTTTTTTCTGTCCCATCAGCTTCTGTGGAGTTACACCAAAGTTAAGTTCCAACCAACTCACCTGATCTTCCGTCCTCCTTTATGACAGCCATAATGATGTTAAATGGAGAAAAAAAATTGAAAATTGGTTTCTGAGAAAAGGAAATGGTGCAGTATGTCTCACATCTCAGTGGACACCTGAACGGGGCACTGTAACGGAAGGGATAAAGGAGGGAGTGAGAGACGAAAGGAAGAAGGAAGAGGTGTCGTAGTGGAGGGCTCTGGAGTAATTCTGACCACCTGGGGATCTTTAACGTGCACTGACATTGCACAGCCTCCATCGAAACGTGGCTGCCGCGGCCGGGTTTGAACCCAGGAACTTTGGCGTAGCAGCCGAGTGCCCTAACCACTGAGCCACAGCGGTGGGTAACGAAAGCGACTTTTCAGCACATCCTTCTGGTCAGACAAGTGGCAGCACTGATGTAGAGTCATTATGCAACACATCCACTACAGCAATATAGCATGCGCAAAACTCATGGATATTGAATTTCAGGGTGTAAATGAACATATTTTACCGCTGCTCCTCAGCAGTTTCTTTCCTAGATGACTATTTTTAGAGCAAAACAAATATTCATTGCATGCTCTGGGTGAAAAATCAAATCAGTATAGAAGGTCAGCTCGCCACTGATAAAAAATCTGAAGCCAATGGATTAAGTTTAGGCATTTGCAAATAGTGGTTTCTTGGTTTGAAGCGAACTCAAACTAATTAGTAATTTTCTTCGAATAATTTCGAAGCAAATATTTCAAATACTTCTGGTATACAAGAAAGGTTGAACGGCACAATAGGCATTTTCAAACTAATGTATCTTTTGAACACACAAGACCACTAAATGAAAAAAAAAAAAAAATTGACGGTGGTTTAGCTTTGGTTATACCTGGAGTGACGCGATAGCTACAGCTGGCCGAGTGGAACTTGCTCAGATGAATTGCAAAGTCAGTCTTTCTCCGCTCCGTTTCGCTGGGCGTTCCTTCTTCATCTTCGTCCCACTTAACACTGTGCATGCGCACAGCTGTGGCAAGTAGGTTTTGCCGGAGCACCGCGCCGCCGGCAGCAACAGCTGCTCCGCATCACGTGGCTGGTCACGTGACCAACCGGGTGACGAACCACGTGATCAGCCACGGCGTTGCGCCGCCGGCAGCTGCTCCGCACTACGCGTGGCGCCACCGCCGCCGCCACGCTGAAGGCTCGAAATGCTATCATAATGTAGCTATCGCTGCAACAGTGGGAATGCATTGAAGCTTTGTCACACTCACTAAAGCTGTGTCGACTTTCTGCAAAAATGATGATCGGAAAGTGGGGGAGCCGACCTACATGCAGTGCAGCCGTGCTGAAGTATCTGTGGGGTGTGAGACCTATATGTGGGACCTCCAACTGCTGCTCTTAACTGCAATTGCAGCGTTGTGCAGCTGTTGCTTTTAAGCGGTGACTTCATGACACCTGCATGACACTGCGCACCCAGTGCCATCCCGCGTCAGGCATCGGAGGCACCCATCTCCACGTGTCTTGTGCTAGCTACCCCTCGTGCTCGCGCCGTCTTGCTTGTTTAGCGAATTTCACGCGGAGAAGAGCAGCTGTGGCAGTCAGCACAGACTTGTTCTGCAGAAGTTAAAGGAGCTGCGCGTCCTCTGATGAGGAAAGTTTACCACAGCACGATCCGCTTCTGCATGGAGCCACTGTGCATAAGCAGATCGCCCCGAGGACGCCACAAGGCGCCAGGTGCCGGCTGGCTGTTTACATGCCTGTTCTGCCAGGACCAACCAGTGCGTGCACTCTAACGGTGCACGGAAGTAGATTGCGCTGTGCTGAATCTCTCTATTGATGCACGCTGCCAAACCGGTTACGGCGCGTGTGCATCGCGGCCTGCGAGTAGCGCGGCCGCAGACACATGGCAGGGACATATCTGGCTGCCATGCTTCTGCCTGCTCATGTCTGATGCTGCGGGCATACTCAGACCGGCTCTGGCACATACACGGGAGCACAGGCACGCAGTGTGGAGTCAGGACTTTGACTGTGCATGCGCCGCAGTGCCATGCCGGAGGAGGTACGCTGAACTGAAACCACACGCCACAAGAGTTCCAGAAGCGTTATTCACTCGAGACGAATACTTCGAGATCTTGAATGCCAAACATTCGGATCAAATCGAATATTGAATACTTTACTATTTGACTGAATATTCAAAATTATCTAATATTCGCACATGCCTAGTAAGTTGGCTGGAAATAAATGGAAACGCATAAACTGCAACCCAGGCTCCAAAAAGCACCTACTGTGGAAGAGTTTTGTGGGCAAATGTTTCGTTCAAGGTGGCTCTTTTGCCAGTTAAAAAAAAATGTTTTTACTGCTGTTTCTACATACCAGTATTCTGCTTGTATCATGTGCACTGAGACAGTGGACGTAAAAGCGCTGAATTTATCTGCAGTAACCTTCCAGTCTAGTGATAATCCTTGTGCATTATTTTTCTGCACTATGAACACCCTGCAGATCTGTTTTTGTAACGAGCAAACTTCCAGATGCCATCATCACACCAAAACTTGTAAGACGTGTGTCACATTTATTATCCATGAAACCAATCGTACATGCAACCAGGCAAGCAGTAATAACACTGCCAACATACTTGAAAGCAAATAGACAAGACACATTAGGTTTTCATCTAACTCTCTAAACATAAAGCCTCACCACACATGTGGGTGGAGACAGGAAAAATCCAAGCTGGCTATGGCAGGAAATTGACTGATTTACTGTTCCAAGGCTGCTGGCCCCTAGACAGTAGATGGGTGCTCCAAAAACTTACAGCAACAACACTGTCAGACAAGAAGCACAGCAATGCTTTCGTTGCAGAAATTACAGACTGCATGCCACTTCACTCAAGCTGTGAACGTGACCACATTCATCTAGCCTTTGCCGACATCTTTTGCTCAGAAAACTAACGAAGTCAGCAGCAGCCTTATCAACACAGTGCCAGACATGCAGTAATGTGTGATAAAGATATGCATGGAAATAATATGCATTCAAACAACAGATCCTACAAAATCACGGAAATTCTGTGTATAACTACAATACAAAATAAAAAGGAAAAGCCATAGTTCATCCTTCACTGACTAGTATAGAGGGTACTTGATGCCAAGGCACCAAGATACGGAACTGCCTTCAGGCTAAGGAACCAAAACGACAGTGCTCTGAACACAACTGCTTGTAGGAAATGCTGGTTTTCAAGGTGTGCAGGGCACTTTGAGAGGCCTTAGCTCACAATGTCACCCTTACACCTGTACCGGTTTGACAAAGTTTAGCACAATGTTTTCAGCAGGCATAACAGGCAACAGCAATGCAACAGGTGACAGTGCCCTTATATAAACTGCCATCACGGATTTGGTACACGGCATTCGATGTCGCTACACGCCTACTTTTATGCAAGATGCACTTTCACAGTACCCAGACACAACTTAGTGAACAATATAAAAAAAAGGCAGCAACCGTTGAAACTAAAAATTGTTCCAGGCCTCCGGAAGTTGCTGCATATACTAGCTGGTACTCCTCGTAATGCCCAATTGCACTTTTGAGAAATTTTACGCATTTCCATGAGTCCACTATGACACAGACACCACAATGCTTGCAATGAACACTGCCCAACAGTAGTTCCACTATGGCACCAGTGGTCTTGTGCAGCAGAGAACCGAATGTTGCTTATGCAGTGCCTAAAAACCAAGCTCTACATACTCCATGCTTCAAATACAATTGAACCTCAAAATAACAAACCTTGCTTGAATGCAAGGACTTTCTTTTGTTTATTCTTCTTTTCTGAAGGCACTGCATTTAGCCTTAACGAGGCAAAGTAATTCTACATGCCAAGAAAAAGAAAAGACTCTGACTGCAGCAAGTTTCACCATTTACCTATGTATGAGCACCTATTATAAGATGACACCAGGGTGTAGCCAAGTTTGTACTATGGGCTTTTGCAATTGATGTTGTTCTACCCAATAGGAATATAATAAACATTGGGATGTCACAGTTCTCGGAGACAGTTTTTGCGATGCTTTAGATGGCCTCCAAGACTGATGGCACAACATGCCGAAACAATTTAATTTCACTGATTCAATACCGTACACCAGAATATTATTGGGACTGCTATAGTAGCCGAACAAAATGAACACTGATGAAGATCTTCATTATTGCAGAGCTTCTAGCTAAACGCTTATTTGTAAATTCCTGTTGACAAAATGCCTAAAAAAAAACTATTGCAGCAACTCAATGAATTTGCACATTTAACATGCAGCTCCTGCACAATAAAATGTGAGGTAATGGTGGCTCTAGAATAGAAGCACAACTTTGTTACGCTGAGGCCCAATTGTATAAAACTTTTTCCTCGTATACAGCAAAAGGCGTAAAAGCAGTCTGCCTATGAGCTCCAAGCCCACAGCCACATAATTAATGCAATACACACACAATGAACAGAAACTGACTCTACATGCATACATATCGCCTGCACAGCACCAAGCAAAACTACTATGCTTAAAGAAGATTATGAAACAACTTGCCGCACTCATGTAGGTAGTTTTGGTGGGGCTCAAAAGTGTGCCACTTGAGCCTCACTGTGTGTGCTTCATGTTTTTATTATTACGACTATAAAACTTGTTCAGAAATGGCACTGACATATGAAAGCTTCTTTGCAGTCTATGGAAACTGAATCGACACTTACTTGCGTAATGTGCACGTGAACTGCGGCACAGCAAATTGGTGGGGCACATAACTACCAAAGGTGGTTAAGCTTCACAAAACAAACATGGGTGGTGATTACTTGCGTTGCAAATTGGTGGGTCACAAAACCAGCAAAAATATTTAGGCTTCACAAAAGAGTGTGTTGGTGGCTAATCTCAACTGTTTTCATAGTATTCAAAGGAGAAAAGTATCACCATAACCACCCACACATAAAAGAAAAAAAAAACGACTCTTGACACTCCATTCAGCGTGTGCACAAGCCCACAGCACATATATAGCACGCACACTACAGAACAGAAAGTGTCGCACATTTCAACATTCAGAGCGTGACACATAAGCGACCCTCAGAACTACAACCACGTACCCTAATTACGCTTCAACAAACTACATAAAGCTCTGTTCTTCACTGCTACAGTCCCTGTGCTACATTTTCCAAGGCAGTGGAGAGAGGTGCAAAAGAAGCAAGACCTGTGTGCAATAAAAAAAAAAAACTCCTTCAAAAGAAACAAGATCTGCACCTTGTATGGAAAAAAAAAAGGACAAAAAAGAGCCCTTTTCTGTCTTCCCTTCATTTCAAGAGCCTTCATGTTGAAAACTTTGCAAATGAAAGCGAATGTCCATTAAAGTGCACTAGCCATGCCTCAACACCATTATGCATCATCACATGAGTGCACAAGGAACTTTTTTTTTTCTGTACAGTGGTGTATGCCATTATAAGGATTTCTTCACAGTGATGATGCCTTAATCATAACCCAAATTTCTAACTGGGACTCCCGCTCATTTTATTTGCGAAATTAAAGTCTTCCCACTTTTAAGTGCAAAAAAAAGAAGGTCACAGGGATGGTGCTAATGAAAGCAGCTTTCCCTAAGCATATGGAATGTGGAGTGTGCACATCTATAAACAGCTTGTACTCAATAGTATACATGCCACAGACCCTTTGGCCAGGAAAACACCTAACAATTTCTTTTCCCTAGTGGCCATATTGCCTGCTAAGATAGCAATTAAGTTTTTGACATTACAATTTTGTTTCACAATCTTCATCCCAAAGGACAAGTTTTCAGAAACAAACGAACAGTGCACAATGTGTGTGAGCGAGCTTCTGTAACAGCACTGGCCATGTGGCTATCACATTTCCAACTGTTAAAAAAAAAGCAAGAAAAGAGGGCTGGAGGAGGGGAGCGAACAAGCAACATGCCTGCAAGATGGCAACCATAAGCAAAACAATGTTTTCATATTTCTGTAACTCACGGGCAGAGATCGTCAAGCGGCACCTGCTCCTGTCACACAGCCACGCCACTCGGAGGGGCACTGAGGATGAATTGAGGTTAGCCAATATTGATTGGTCACCGCATTCTAATGGCAAAAAAGCTACTTTTAACTAAAAGAGAGCTTTTATAAGTGGGAAAAAAGGCCCAAAAAAATAGATCTCTAAGGCCAGATCACCATCCACTTCCAACCAAAAATTACGGACTTAGAATTTGATGCCTCTTGACGTTGCCAATGTTGAAAGTTTGAATCAACAGGCTGAATAAAATTATTTAATTTTCAGCGCCAACATCCTCGACTATAAATATGCCTTTTGCTACCAAACATTTACTCGGAACTGCAAGAAGAGGCCACACTGAATTTCGCTAAAAACAAAAATTTAACGGAATCGTCCTCAGAGTTCCTTTTAGCTACAGAGTACATTACAAACCACCCCGCCCTCCTTCTGCTGACACAGAACAATAGTGCCCAAGTGCAAGTGCTCCTGTTGGTACAGAACACAAAACAAGGATATACAGGAGGGCAGACTCCGCTCTCTGCAACAGTGTGGCAGAGTCACAGACGGCTCGGAGCTGTTCAAGTGCCGACACCTAGTGGCCCGAAATGCAACCACACCCCCACACAACTGTTCCACTTTCAAAGAAACTTGATAATCCTCGCCACCAGATGGCCACCAGTGCACACACCTGGTCATCTTTCATTCTAACACTGATGGGGAGTTTCACCCCCTGCTTGCTCTGTGGTAAAGATTGAGCCAAACTAGCTGTGTGAAAAAGGGCAAGAGACTGCGTATCCTTGTGTAACACGTTTCAGCGAAACTCGCTGGCAACAAAAAAGTAAAAGTGAGTTTCACCAGCCTACATGGTCAGCAGCTGGTCGTCCCTGTCCTCGTCTGGACGCAGGGGCCTGTCGTCAATGTCTCTGTAGGAGCGATGCTCATCGGAGGAGTCACACTGGCATCGGCAGATGTAGTTGCAGCCATCCTGAGACAAAACGAAACAGTGCAGGTTCGTTTACTCGATGCTGCCTGTGCCACAAGTGAACACGCATTAATATGCAGAGAAAAACCTGTACGCCTGCAGTCTTCGTCAAAAGTATGCCTGTCACTTTTGCATGAGATCACAGAAGTGGGTGGGACTAACAACGTGATTCCTGTTTCGCTGGTGGTAGACAGGAGTCCTAGTGAAAATAGTCTCAACCCCATGCTTTTTGGGCCTTCGGCACAGCACAAGCTTCTGCACATGCCCCGGCAATAACACCAACTATATTTGATGTAACCTGTGTACGTTCATAAACAATGTCACTATAAAATTACAGATCAGTTTTAGTGTGAAAGCACAACTTAACGCTGTCCCAACCAAGAATCTTGTGTGAAGCCTCAAAGTAACTCAGGTAAGTTCGAGTTAGTTCGGAGCGCCGCGCCAGCTGTAACCAATGGGAGGGTCACCTTGAAGGTGACCTCGGCCAAACCTAGCGCAGCTACAGCCCCTCCAGAAATAAAATAAACATTGTCGCGACTGGGCTTCGAACCCACGGTAGCGTGAACAGATCAGCTTCGCTGGCTACTGCACGAGAGCACTGTGCTATCGCCGCAGTCAATCACGCCTTGTGTTAAACTGTAACACACTCTTGCACTGTGCATTGCACATCATCGTCTTCATCAACTTCCATCTGCAGCGTGAACAGATAAGACCAGCTTAACCTTGAAAAGAGCTCAACCGAAATCTAATATTGTTGACAGCCGTGCCGACAACCAAGCAGAGCGAAACCATGAGCCAACCAGGCTAAACACAATCTTTCGCACGTCTACTCAATTTTCTGCATTAAAGCCCTGCCACTTGTTTTTTCATGAGCACTGTGCTGAGTAAATAATGTCAACAATAAGACATTACAGCAGTGATATGCATATCCTCAACCCCTTTGCATACAAAAATTCCACGATCCTCTCCAAGCACACACACAAAAAAAAATAATATTCAACACCCATCCAACAGCAAAGGTTTGAATAAAGATTAAAGTGACAGCAGTCTCAGCAAGCAAAATCTAGTAGGTTAATTTACTTTAAGCAAGATCAGTATACAAAAACAATGCCACATGTCTCAGTATCTTCCCAGACCAATCCAGTATTGTCGTGCATGCGACCACGTGTGTGCAGCCAGGTTCACCTAAAAATATGTAGGTTATTGCACACAAGGATAAAACTGCTACAGTTGACAGAGTGCCAGAAGAAATTCACTAATAAACTCGCAAATTTTCTCTCGGATTTTGACACATGGTGCAAATAGATGCTGCACCACCAAAATCAAGATCAAGATCATTTTTTATCTAGCACACTTTCACACAGAACTAAAGAAATGTCAAGACAAGGGCAAAAATACAGCTATTAGTAGCTTGACGAGGTTCTTGCCACGATTTCCTTGGAAATGGTGAGAATTTAAAATGTGCACTAAGTATGGTACATCTTCATATTTTAACGTAAACAATGTACATATGCCCGCATGTGTTACACACATTCACAAAGAACATACAGGCTCACAGGTTTAAAACCAATTACACAGGCATAACCGAAGTTTTAAAAGCATGTGAAGCTGCTGCTGAAAGTGACAATCTGTAAATGAAGCCCTCGGGGAAATACAGCTTTACTCACAGCCTGGAGATGGCCACAGTCCCTCCAGAAGCTGTAGTTTGGAATCTGCTCCAAGCCTTTCGCTCCCACCACAATGCGCTTGTACATGAAACCTAAAAGCAGGTAGCTGCCAGCCACCGTGAAGAAGCTGCAACAGAAAAACCAGGTGTAATTTAGCTAATCTGCAGCCGCTTTGGATTCATGCTGTAAAGGTATGAATGCAAATCAGTTATTTGCCAACACTGATTAGAGAGAGGTACACAGTGCTCGTACACTCAAGTCACTCCGTCTCAACTGCAGTAAGCAGCTAGCCCTAACCCTGACCACGAAATGTACTAATGTTATGATAACAGCCAAAAAACCATGTGACTTTATTTCTATAGAACGATGACACATGGAAAGCACAGAGGATTAGTGTAATTATGTAAGGCAAATCACAGGCACCAAGTTAAGCAATCATAGTTTTGTGCTGCCACATGTTCCACTCGGTGCGTTTCACTAAAGGTAAACACAGACCTGTTACTAGATACAAGATGAGCGGCTAGTTGTGCCTATTTATGAGGCCTACAATGTACCATATTAACGTTGAGAACAATATTGACGCAACATGTCGGCACAACCATTAACTACTTAAGAGGCGTTAACAGCTAGCTCAGCAATTAAATACTGGTTTTTCTGTTTGGCCAGTAACTCTCCCTGTACCACTGAGCAAAGTGGGGGAGAAAAAAATGAATGTGCTCAAATAATTTCCCAATTTATCAGCGAACATAAAGCTGCCTCGTTCTGAAGTGAGAACCGCCATCAAGAGTTACTGAGAGGCTGTTCTGATTTGATTTAAGCATTTGCAGTTGTTAATATCATCACACCTGCCACTAGGAACAGCTCTTTCGGCCACCTTCACAGCATGCAAATGGCATTCTTATACAGGTTGTGTTGCTCTGATAATACAAATCAGCAATTTACCAGTTTCTTTGTGTAGTATTTATACTTGGCAACAGGTTTTTTTGGTTATAAAGAGAAAACTACAGGAGCGAAGTGCCTGTAACTTTGTCACTCCACCAATAGTTTGGGCTCAGGACAGCTGCCAAGCATGCCGCTCACTGCACGGCTGCTTTGTTCCATTGCTGGTGCAGCTGGTACCATGCATAGCAGCTTCTTGTAACCAAACGTGCCTGTGCAATTCAATGTAATCAAAGAAGCTGTTCTTGGCGTGACTCTTTCAATGTTTTAAAATGAGCAGTCAGGTTAGAAATGCAGTCGAGCCTACTTTTAATGAACCTGACGGCTGCGCGGATTGCGTTCGTTATATCTGAGGTTCGCAGTAAGTGGGCTTCCCACGTTACAGCCAAAAATAGAAAGTCGGAAAGTGTAAGTTCTTTATGTGTGTCTGCTTATTCACACTACACCCCATTACGGTGCTTCCCAACCTCTCCCCTACGCAGTCACATGAATCTCGCCGATACCCTTGCTTCCAACAAGCTGGCTTAGGGATGCAATATAGCTAATCGTGGTCGAAGCGCTCACGGTACCAAGTGGTAGGGCGGCCTCCTCATCATCGTCCTTATTAAATTCCTGGCAGTGTGATAGCTCTCGTACTTCACATACTAATATATTCCTCAATGTGTGGCTTTCCCATGTTGGCATCATCATCCGTGCCAACGAAGTCATCCCAGGCGACATTAGGCTGGGCCAGCTGCGCATCGCCGACGCGTTGTCACAAATCCACATGCGTCTGGTAACATGGTGTTCGACAGTGCTCTTCATCGTTCCTAGGTTTCTAAATGTCTGCACAATGTAAACAATTATTTATGCACTCCAGAGTCAATTCCATCCACGAACTTCACGACTGGGAGCAGAAAAATTAGAACTGGGATGTTGTGGCATCTGATCTGTCTATTGCTAACAGTATGCACTGATCACATGCCGCCAAAAGGAGATCTTCAGCACGTGAGTTACGACCATGTAGAGTGACCAGTCTTGCTCGTCGCATTCGGTGGCAGAAGAGCATGGCCACCGCAGTGAGGGCAGGCAGCACGTGGCGAGCCGCACAGTTGTCGATCAAGAGACCTTCCCATTTTTTTTTCGTCACGTCATCGTCCAACTCAACAAGGCACTCGCCCCCCCCCCCCCCCCCCCCCCCCCCCGCTTCTAAACTTAGGCCTAGTGGCGCTCTTGTCGAATAAAAACTAAAGGCGCACAGCATTCATACCTGTCTGTTGTGCATGAAACGTACAAGAACATAGCTTCCAAAGCACTGCGCCTTGCACGTCTTCCCAATAACGGCAACCACCGCTCGCTGCTGTTCATGCTCTTGCAGAGAAAGCCACTAGCGCAAAGCTTACTGCAATTTCCACCTGCGCTAGGCATCAGCTTTCAAGGCATGCATTTTTGACGGCACCATCTGATAAAATGTTTTTGACATTCTGCACATCCTACATTTGTCATTTACTTTTATTGTTTTTACTTTTTTTTTGGGGGGGGGGGGGGGTCCACTTTATTTGCATAGGAAGGAGGTAGGGGATGACCCAGAGGCTGGGAGATGCTCATCGCTCTCTGCTCCAGCAAGAAGCAGTGGTTTTCGTCTTCAGGGCCAAGTTTACAGCACCTCCTCATTCACTGTAACCGATTTGTGCAGCCACAAGTGTTCGTTGTATATTGATAACAGTAAGCACTGGTGGTGCTCCACCGACAAGACACCTCGAGTATGTGAATTATGCCCGTGTCAAGTGGCTGGTCGTGCCTGTCGCGTTCAGTGGAAGGAGAGCGTGCTCACCACAATGAGGGAAGGCAGTATGTGACGCGCTGCACAGTTGTTTAGCATGTTTTTTCTGCGATATCGTGGTTGCACTCAATACACCACTCAGTGAAGAAGTCACCTGTCATCCCCATCTAAGCTTATGCCTAGTGGCACAATCGTCGAATAAAAAAAAAGTCCCGCACCATTCACGCCTTTGTGCCGTGCATGTAGCGTACGAGAATGTACCTTCCGAAGCACTGTGCTTTGAAAAACTTCCAAATGACAAACGGCTACTACCGGTCATTGCTGTTCATGCTCATGTACAGAAAGCTCCTAACACAATGCTTACTGCACTTTCCACCAGCGCTAGGCATCGCCTTTGATGGCTGGATCTGGTAAAATGTTTTGTCAGCATTCCACATATCCCGTATTTCTTATTTCTTATTTATTTTTATGGGTTTTGCTTCTTTTACCTTATTTTCGTAGGAAGACGAAAGAGTGCGGCACGGCTCGTCGCTCTCTGCAAGAAGCGATGGTTTTTGGCTGTGGGGTCGAGTTTACAATGCCTCCTCGGTCGCTGTAGCCAAGTTTTGCAGCCACAGGCGTTCGTTTTATCTGAGACACAGTGCCATTGCCTTAATACATACATTGACAACAGCACTGTTATATTTCGTAATAAGCAAGTGTTCGTTATAACTGCGGCCATTACAAGTGGGCTCGACTGTATGCGTTAAATAATGAGTATAACCAATAAGTAGTGTTTTAAGAAGAAACTGTTCACTCCAATTGGATACTATATTCCGCCATGTAGAAAGAGACAGTATGCTTCAGTTCTGTAGCTTTGGCAGCAGTGCCAAGAAACGTTGTCCAGCGTATAATTCACATATATGAAATTACTAGTTTCATTCCTGGAAGAGTTAACAGTGACAATTTCACCCTAGTTAGTCTAAAATACAGCCTCAGTGAGCAACGCCTGGGGTTTTTCAAACTTCAGTGCATTACCTGCTCTTTCCTTTCTTTGTTGCAACAAACATTTTGAGGCCAAACGTAATGAAACTGTTCCGTCTTAAGTTTTTTTTTTGTGCTGATCTGATATATATGTTCACTTCTTACACCAATTAGTTCGAAAAAATTAACAAATTTACATTCCTTTCCTTGCAAAGCCAACAGAAAACTATTATTAACGTGTGGCTAGATAACATAACGTACAAGAAATGCAATACTGAAAGTACTTTACACATTAAAGCCAATATTAGTTATCTTACAGCACGCTGCACTTCAGTGTTCATAGGACTGGTTATAGAATGGTTCAACCCTTTGTGGCGCAGCATCTACAACTGCGCACACTTTACAAACTTTCTTCGAAACGTCTAGAGCTGTTTTCACGAAATCAGTTATGCCAGCTGCATTTGAAATCCCTACTGGACAGAATGGTAGAGCCATTTAGCGACTAAAAAAGGCTTTGCTTTTAAAAACCAAAAAATAAAGGTAGACACTACAAAGTTATATGCCACGCCACGCCCAGGAAGTGCTGTCTGGTGCTGTCCTTTCTTCTCTCATGGGGTGGAACACTTTATTAAAGAACAGAGTAGTTGAGTTTTCATTGTGGAAACAGCTTTGGATGATAAAGAAAATAATTAACTGGGGCATAAATGTGTTGCTTGAAGAATAGGGCTGCAATTTCATGAGTGTGGAAGTGTGAGACGTGTTAATTCCTAATGCTTTTGAGCCATTCACATTGTTTTTGTGAAAAAGGGAGCTCCAAATATATGCACACTAATTTTCAGGTTTTTCTCTATAGCAGAACATAATGCATGTCTCAAATGATTATATTACAAAGCGCAAAATAATCTGTAGGCCTAAATGCAGAAATCTGTTCCCAACACTGCATGCCTTATTCATTTAGTAGCACGCTGCAACAAATATTATTATGCTATCTGCTGCTCTAGATGCCGAGATATCATCTTCAAAACATGCCCTCAAAATAAGGTGGATTAAAATTCTTTTTTCAAATTCTGAATCAATGGAAAATTGATGATGATGGATTTTTATGGCGCAAGGGCATCTGTGGCCAAAGAGCACCATGGCACAAGGTTATTTGTTCTACTCAAGGTGGGGTCAAAGACCCATTTCCCAAGCACTTCACCCTAAAGAAGCCGAGCACCAGGCAGGGTAAAGCTTGTGCCCAGTGTGTCACCGGTGGGTAGCCGGCGGCACTGGGGATCGAACCCCGCACCTCCCGCATGCGAGGCGGATGTTCTACCACTTGGCCACGGCTGCGGTATCAATAGAAAATTGATATCACGCAGTACATTTCATATTCACAATCGAAAATAACATGGCACCAACACAAGCATGCACTAACCAAGTATTCCTTTTCTAATGACGCATTCAGGTCCTCATTCTTTCCTTGGGTAATCAGAGAATGAAATAAACTAAACTCGTCAATAACAAACACAAATTCATTATCCCAGCTCGTTTCAGCTAGAACTCATCACAAGAGAATATTAATGCTTCTTATGTTTGTTTCCAACTCTCTTTTATGTACAGCTGACTGAAATTGAAGTGAAACTGGATACACCTGTTATTGTTCCATAACATTTCTTGCCTTGCCTTTGTCTAAGATGTGCCCTTTATGGTTGGTAATTTTATAGTTTGTTTTTATTTAATTTTGTAGCTTTATTGTTTGTATTTGGAGAACTGTTTTGCTGGTTCATTTTTGTGTGTTACAAGTGTGACTTTACACGAAAAAAAAAAAAAAATTTGCCCACCTGCTAGGTTCTCGGTTGAAAGTGGCACATAGTTAATAAAAAAATTTAAAAATAAACTTGCCAACAGTAAAGAATTTTTGTACTGAGAAAACAGGAAATACTAATAGAAATGAGGAATAATTTGGAATTATAAATTGGAATTGCAGCTAAAATTTTATCCAACAATCTATAAACTTCATATAGAGGCATGAGACAGGATGTCGATTTTGAAAAACTATTTCAAAAATGAACTTTTTCGTGATCTTTTGGCCTTAAAGACCCCTGTCCCACTCATAACAGCAAAACAGGAAAATGAAATCGAACCCAGCTGCCACGGCTGCATTTCGATGGAGGCGAAAGGCGTACGTGTGATGTCAGTGCACATTAAAGATCCCCAAGTGGTTGAAATTATTTCAGAGCCGTCCACAACGGCACCTCTTTATTTTCTTCTCTCAAGCCCACCTTTAACCCTTCCCTTACAGCACTGTTCAGGTGTCCGCCAAGATGCAAGACAGATACTGCGCCATTTCCTTTCTGGAAAAACCAATCTTAATTTTCAAGCTGGGCAACAAAATTGAATGCAATGCTTTTTTTTCTGGTGTGATAACACTGCAAATATTATTGATGATGATGATGATTATGCTTTTCTTATGGCGCAAGGGAGTCTATGGCCAAAGAGCGCCATGGCACAAGGCATTTTTCGATTACTCAAGGTGAGGTCAAAGACACATTTCCAAAGCATTTCAGCTCTTACTAGCCGAGCACCAGGCCAGGGGAAAGCTTGTACCCACTGTATCACCGGTGGGCACCCGGCGACACCGGGGATTGAAACCCGCACCTCCCGCATGTGAGGCGGATGCTCCAAATATTATTGACTCAAGTATAATACACCTATTGAATACTGTAAATGACTCAATTTTCATGAAAATGCAAATTCTGCATTTTTTGCAAATGGTATTCAAGTCACAAAAATTTGGTCTCACAAATAATTAAGGCAGAACTGTGACTCATAATTCCGTGAGAAATGTCACATGAGATCAGCACACTGTTCTTATCGGCAACTAGAGGTGGAAAACGCAGCAGCAGCTTCCCGCGAGTATATTCTCTTGAAAAAAAAAAGAGTGTTCCACTGTTCCTAAAAACAACTCTCATCTCTCCTCACAGTTGGTTCACTCAATAGGTGCTGAAAGGGATGTGCTTCAAGCATAACATTCTTAACCTGCTGCCTGAGTCTGTCTGTTTTCTAATCCACTGCTTCTTTATGCCGAACTGTCGCCCTTTCCGTCAAATTTTGGAAGACAGCAGCAACTTGTGACAAGCTGTGAGCCAGATCAACATGCTAATAACATTTGTGACATAGAAAATGCAGTGCTGCTTACAAAAATCTACTCGGAACTTGCAATGGTCAACTTTAATATCGATTTGAGCAATACAGCAACATAATATCGTGCAAATGGTCAGGCAGAGGAGCCTACAAGAAATTATGACATTAAAAAAAAAAGTGAAAGAACTGGAGTTGCGCTCTAAGGACGTATCTGTGGTGCCAAAAATGTAGTATTACTTCAGTGCTTATAAAGATTTGGTGTGTAGTTCGTAGCAAGCTACACACAGCTCACTACACATTGCCCAGCTTGTTCAGGCAATGCTGGGAACTCGCTATACTTGCTTCTCGCTGCGAATGTCACCATGATAGGCCAAGAGTATACCTGTCCTCCCCCAAAACACACAATTTGCATTTTGCCTCTGTCGAAACACAGGGTTCGTTTCCGCCTCCAGCGGCTATGTGCTGTAAAATGTCAGTGCAAGTTAAAGATCCCCAGGTGGTCGAAATTATTCCAGAGTCCTCCACTACAGCACCTCTTTCAATCTTCTTTCACTACAACCTTCCTCTCATCCGACAGCTGAGGTGTCCACCGAGAGGTGATACATTTACTGTTTTATTTTCTTTCATTTCTTCAAAACAAATTTTTTATTTTAAACTTTTCACACGATTTGTTTGCGCACAACAGATACTTTGTCTATTCCTTTGCAAAGCACAGTTCACCCACTGAATAGTATTATTTTAACACTTTTCAGGCCGGCCATACACTGCCAACTGCCCATACCGCTATCATGCAGATTATAGCTAACAGGGGCACTGAGGACAAAGTGAAGTTGGGCCATATCAACCGATTACTGCGCTCTAATTACAAAGAGGGTGCTTTCACCAAAAACAGAACTTTCAGAAACTAGGAAAGACCAAAAAATAAAATGCAGGTATCGCTGCTGCAAGCCATTTTCACAAACTGCAATGACGTTAAGCACTTTGTGCTTGATGATCACCGAGGCTAAAGCACACTACCATCCCCTTCCAGTAGATGTTCAGAGTTCATAATTCTGTCAATGCTGTTCAGATGGTGTTCACTTGGTTCAGATGACACACACCTGAACCAAGTGCAAGAAAAATTATTCCATTTTCAACCCAAGTTTCTCACTAATAAATGTGTCGTTTGCTGCTGAAAAAACACGGCCACAAAAAACCTAGCTATTAGATTTTACTAATATAACAAGAAAATGGATAGTGTCGTCGTCAGTGTGCCTTTAAACATGTAGTTTTACTTACAGTATGCAGAACACGGCACCGCCACTGAGACCACGATGATGCTGCTCATGTTTCTCCTTGGAACATACAACACTGCTGCTTACTACAAAAACGTAAGAGCAGCTTGGTTCGCCTGTGCGGCCGCTGGAGGCTATTTGGAGAGATCCCTGAAATGCACAAACAAATGATTTTTCCACCTACACGACTGAACAAAGGCACGCTTCCTCAGGTACTGAGAGGACCTGAGCAACCACAAATCTTTGTAGGAATGCTGCACATATTTCATGTCCAACAGTGTCATACATTCAAATTACACTTTCAAAAACTTACTTTCCGGCGTCATGATTTTCGAGCCAACAAAATGCGTAGCTACGAGTGATGACGAGCTGTTTAATCGTGACAAGTTGCATGCGTTGAATAGGCAATGACTGACGACAAGCTGAGCTTAACAGATAACGAGAAGGGCGAAGTAATTGAGAATTAAGAGAGCAGTTATTGTGCTCATGCTTGCCCTGCATTTTCTGTACTGAGGACGCGTCCCTCTTCTCAAGCAAGCAAGGTTGACTGCGCTGCACACTACTGCAGCCAAAAAAAGTCCTACATACATGGGTGGACAAATGGCACTGGCAGTGCAGCAATGAATAGTACAGTCGTGAGCAATATGAGAGGGAACGAAGTTAGGCCGCATTTATTGATCACTCTTTAATTATATGTGACTATAGTTTTTCTCTTTTATAACTAGTTTTCCTCTCGGAGCATAATATTTAAAGATCAATCGCAAATTTGGTAGAGAAATAACCAGAAAATTTGAAATTATGTGCAAAAAGCTTGTCGGCACCACGCTTGCGCGGTTTAACTGAAAATGATAAATTATTCTTCGCGTCGCAAGCGTTTCGGTACAGCCGAGCCCCCTCCGCCCTTTCCCAGAAGAACTTACGTGATGCTCGTCTGGACTGCAAAGGACGACAAACTGAACTTGTCGAGAAGAGTTCTCACAGGATCCATTATACTGATCGCCACCTCTGTATGTGACTAGAGTCCACCCGGCTGAAAAAAAAAAAAAAAAAGTGGCTTCAGTTTACGTGGCTTGTCAGTGCCAACGTTATTAGTTTATTTATGATGAGAAGCACACACAACTGAAAGAAGGCGCATTTCGCGAGCTCAGACGCAGCAAGGAGAAATCCGACTCACGGGCCCCGACTAGCGTCGTAGCGTTCAGTTGTCCCAACACGATTGTCTGGTTGGCTTTATCGCCAATAACATGTTGAACAGCCCCAATTAGAGGCGCCGACTTGTTTACGCTTGCGCAGACGCCGATTTCGTAGACATTCTTCAGTTTGCCGTCTACTTTGTCCTCTACTCTGAAACTGGAGCAAAAGAAAAAAGCAGATCGTTTGCGCACATTTCTGATCACATCGGTTACGAGTGCTTTCCATGAACGATCGAGCACTGTGTCACATCAATCCGGCGAACAAAATCTCAAGCAAATATTGATGAAAAAGAAGCGGCGCAGTCAATTCTATTTAGATGCGCGTTTTGCAAACCGTTTCGCAAAATCATTCATGAAAATAGAACCTCATAATATGGAATCTTACGTTTCTCCTTTCAAGTCGTGCAGCCCGTCTAAAAGCGCTTTCTCTGATTTAGAGTCCTTGTTAACCAATGTGCAACCTGGTGTTTCAGCGACTACACATTGCAAAAATGCACATGAAACCAGAAGGATTAATAAATACTCGTTGTTTATGCTGCGCGACAGCATGCTTGCGCATCACTCGGCTCAACATGCACTCGCTAGGAGGCTTGGCTCAAAACGGCTTTGCGTTTCAATGAGACGCCGCTCTGAAGCCGCTAGCGCCAGCTGTAGCGTGTTTACTGGATCATCACTCGTAGCATACTCGTAGTAAACTTCTAAATAAAAATTATGTCAACAAACCAGTCTTTTTAAATATACTAGTTTTCATTTTACTTTTTATTCCTAATGTTTTTGCATTACCTTGCATGTAGTACGACATGCGCAATACGTATGCGAAACTGTGGCTTGCAGTAAACAAATAGAAACTAACGGGTATGGCATGGCAAGTATGGCGCCAGTGCTGGCAGGTTGTCAGCGGACGCGTCTCTTTCAGGTAGCAGTTATGTGCTGTAGGGTTTCCAACGGGCAAGAAATGAGTTGTGTTGTAGCTACGTAAAGTGAACAACTTCGGTGCGACATGGAACGAGAGAAAGGCAAGGGCTCTCAGAAAAGAGGCCCCAACAAAGTGAAGGCTCTGTTCCCGTCCGGCGACTTCATCGCCCTCGGATCGAAACAAAGATCGACGCCCGACGTGCCTGAACCGAAGCCGCCCGTGAAGCAGGCGACATTGAGCAGCGCAAGTTCCAGCAGTGAGCGGAAACGGCCAGAAGCCGGGGGCGGACCTTCGTTGGTGCAGTCCAAGAAGCCGAAACTCGCTGCCGCTGCCCCGTCCTCTCTCGCCCGCTTAGGCCCCGGCGGGTCGCAGATAAAGCGCGAGACGCCTTCCAGCAAGAGTGATCAGTGGGACGTGATCGCCGTAGAAGTCGACCCAACAGACTTTCTGAGCCGCGTTCTGAAAGCGGAGGACGTCGGCGATGATGAGAAGGTAGAGTCGCTCATGTGTGGTGCGGCGAAAACGCTGAAGAACACGCGGCCAAAGCCAGATCCCATGCTCTACCTAACTTTGATGTTCCTGGCCAAAACTCGACCAAGGATATTTGACTCGGAGGGTTCCGTCGAAGCCTTCACTAGCTTGCTCAAGCGCGACGTCACGGTGAACTTCAAGACTAAAGGCAACAACCTGATCTCGGTGCTGGCTTGCAACCTCTTGCTGGCTGCGTTTCAGGACAACGTCAGTTGGCCAGATCAGTTTGTGAAAGTTTTTGTCGAGGACTCGCTGGGAGACCGAGTTTGGGTCGACCACGATGAGTGTAAAAACTACGTTGACAATGTGCTCACGGCGTTTAACACCAGGCTGCCGCCCAAGAGCATGCTTGCGCCGGACCTCCTCTTCAAGCCAGACGCGTGTCCCAGTCCTCCAGCGCAAGCAGTCGATGACGACGATTCCCTGTCGAGTTTGCACCTGGACCTTAAGGAGAGCCCGGAAAATGTTGCAGTTGTGCCACGATTTGCAGGCTCCAAAGGAAGCATTGAGCACTACATTCTGGAAGTGATCCACGAACAGCTGAATCGCCGTCAGCCAATGGACATCTCGAAAAACCTATTGCGTTTGCTGGTGTGTGCGTGCGGAATCAGCGAGGTGCGTTCTTTGGTTGCCCACCGTCTGGAAACTTGGCTTCAGAATCCCAAGCTGACCCGTCCTGCCCAGGACCTGTTGCTCACAGTGTGCATGAACTGCAACCAGCACAACAAACATGATGTCGAAGTGATTGGCTGCCTAATCCGCATTCGGCTGAAGACGAAGCCGGTTGTCAACCATTTCATGCAGTGCATGAAAGAACTGTTGGGTCAGCATGCTGACAATCTATGCACTGTCTTGAAGCATTGCATTTACAATGAACTATCGAACTCGAGGAACCCAAATAACATGCAGCTCATCTCGGTGATATTTCAGCACTCACCTGAAAAAGCTGCCAGAAATCTCGCTGAAGTTTTTCAAGACCTTCTGATCAACAGAGATGACTATCTGCGATGCCTGCGTGCCTTGTTCCGAGAGATCATACGGTCTCTGCGCTATGACCTCAACTTCACTACTTTTTGTCTTGGTCTCATGCAGGAGCGAAAGGAGACGCAATTTCAAGAACTTGACCAGCCACTGAGGGAACGGCTCTTTGTGTCAATAACGGATCTCATTGTGAAGGCTATCTTCATGGCAATCACACCAGCCGTGCGCGAAGCAGCAACAGCACTATTCAGGGGTGAAAAGAAAGACATCTCCCCCCTTCGAAACTACCAAATGCAGGTCGCCACTATTCAGCGGGACACTGTGTGGTGGCTCCACACCGTCGTTCCGAAGATGTTCAAACCAGCCAGGAATGAATTCCTGCATTGCTTGCACAAGGCCTTCTTCCTCGAACAGCTGGAACACTACTGCAAGGACAACTGGCCTCCAGAAAGTGACAGGCTCTTGATGATTCGACTAGCCTCAGACGTCCCTGCATTGGAGGACACGCTCATTCGAATACTGATAATAGGGATGTCAAAGGAGCACCCCCTCAGCCCATCTGATGCTATGGAGCTCGTAGATCAACTCATCAGAAGGGCAGCTGCAATCTACAAGGAAGATTCACACCCTGTGCTCGTGGTAGAGCGAACAGAACTCATTGAGATCATCTTTCACTTGTGCGCTTATCACCACCCTGAGAACATCACACTTCCGGCGGGCTACACGCCACCAAATCTCGCAATTGCAGACTACTATTGGAAGGCCTGGATTATGCTTCTTATTGTGGTAGCCCACAACCCTTCTACGTTTGGGGAAATGGCCTTTGCAAGTCACCCAACACTGCAAAGCATGGTGGAGATGTGCATCACTAACCACTTTGTCTTTCCTCCACCGACATTAGCAGTAGGTGAGAAAGCTGATGAAATCAAAGCACGGGAAATGCAGATTGCTCAGGTGGAAAAGCAGAAGATACTGGAGTTTGAAACACATCTTGCAGCTGCATCGACAAAGGTAACAATTACTGAAAGCAACAGTCTCTTGATGTCTAAGCTGGTAATGATGGACCCTCAGGGCGTGACAAGGAGGCCTCCGCCACAGGTTCTGGAGCAGCTTAAAGCTCTTAATGAAACTCTGAAGCTTGGGCACCTCCTGTGCAGAAGCAGAAAACCCGACTTCCTTTTGGGCATCATCCAAAGACAAGGCACTTCTCATATGCCTTGGCTGGCAGAACTTGTAGAGTCAAACGAGGGCTCATTCGACCTCCTTCCCGTGCAGTGTCTTTGTGAGTTTCTCCTCACAGATGCCCTGGAGTGCAGCCAAGGAGCCGCGGAGCTGGAAGATGAGAAGCCAGAGAAAGGCAAAGTCAAGCCTCCGCAGAGTAAGAAGCGCAAACAGCAACAGTTGTTGCAGCACTTGCAGAAGTTGCTGAGGAACCCGGACGAAGATGTCCAGGCCACGTGCGAGGTTCTAGACTATTTCATGAGGCGCCTCAGTTCACAGCAGCAGAGTGCCCGTACACTTGCAACCAAAGGACTCATGGTTGTCCTCAGTCAGAAGCCCCTAAGTGCAGAGGGCCTGCAAGATTCTGATCCAAACAGTCACGAATGGCTTCTGAAGGAAATTCCCTCGCTTCCTCACTTCAACGTTGTGCGCCAGGACATCAGTGCAACTCTGCGGCAGGCATGTCAAGTTGAGAATGATCCTTTTGCCGTTACAGCTTACGTAAAATTCCTTGCAACCTTTACACCTGAAGATGGACTCTCCGAGCTCTCACTTGACATCACTCAACTCATTATTGACAGGCCAACAATTGTAAACTGCATTCTCCTGCAGGACTCCGTTGGCTTTGATTACAGCCAACTTTTCCACTGCTCACTGCTCGACATATTTACGCGATATCTCCAGAATGCACGGAAGCCTTCTAAAGATGTCTTTTGGTATGAATGTCAAGATCACATAACATTGCAGTGGGCGTCTGGTGAGACTGCAACCATGTACATACTAGTTGTCCATTCCATGATCATTTTGCTCACGTATGGTCCCCCTCAGAGCGATCCTGAAATGTTCAACGCACTTTTGGAGACGTGGTTTCCAGAGGGAGGAGACCCACCCCAAGCTTTCCTCGTGGACACATCTGAAGAGGCTCTCCTCTTGCCGGATTGGCTGAAGCTTCGCATGATCAGGTCGTCAGTGGACGTTCTTGTCGATGCTGCATTGAAAGACTTGGAGCCGAACCAGCTTGTACTTTTCATTCAGTCCTTTGGTATTCCAGTTCCCAGTATGAGCAAGCTGCTTTGCTGCTTGGACAGAGCTGTGGAGTATGATGAGGCTGCTGTTGTCCAGGCAGTTGTTGACAAGGCATACATGTCGCAGCTTGTTGAAGTGCAACATCAGAGGGGAGCGATTGGGGGCGAATTGTTTTATCGGCTTCTGGGCGAGAGTGACGTCACTGACTCAGCTGCCGAGATGGACGACATTGAACCAGTGCCAACTTCGGTTATTCAGCATGCCCCACCACGACCAACAGAGGTGTCTCGTCTAGACTCGGTCCCAATAGCTGTTGTTCAGTTGTTTGGTTTAGACCCCATAAAAGGAAAGCTGGGAAGCAAGCAAGAGCAGGAACTATTTAGGGGTCTGCAAAAGGCGTTTTCACACGATGTGCTCAGAAAGTGCCTCTTTGGTGGTGCTTTGGCAGAGTTTATACACACATGCGAGCACCTCCTTGAGAGTGAGAAGCAAGAGGAGTTTGTAAATGCATTGTTTGTAAAGTCATTCATAACGTGTTCTCTCTTCAGACTTGCCATTGCAGCTCAGCAGAGAGGAGCCTCAAACTCGCCGCTTACTTTCAAGTTCCACTGGGTTTGCTCTAAGATCTTGGAGCTGAGCAAAGTCCAGTCACCCCTTACAGCAATCTTGACTCAGTACTGTATGTCACATTCATCTTCGAGGAACAAGGATCAGGCACCAAGAAGGCTAGCGTCTGGTGATGCGAAATCTGCCAACATTGTAGAAGCTCTGACATCTGTGGCACGAAACGAGTCTAAGCGTTTCGAGGAGGCACTCTGTGTGCTTGTACAAAGGGCTATCAAAATGGGCGACAGTCAGCAGCTGATTCATGCACTCTCGAAAATTCTTTGTGAAAACATGTTTGAGTCTGAGAAGGTGACCACTAGCTTTGTCATTGTAGACTGGCTGGAGCACTTGGAGCCGGAATGTATTTTCTCTTGTCCGGAGCTGCAGCACCAATTGCTTTTTCACAACAGTACGAAAAATGAGCTTCTAAGAACGACATTTCGACCATACCTGCTGGCTCTGCTCATCCACAGGGCTCACTGGACGACATTGCATGCAGCCATCAATGAGATTCTTTCTCAGGCATCCACAAAGAAGTATGATCCTTCTGCTGTGCTAGACTTCCTTCAGGCTTGCATGTTCATACCAAAGATATGGCAAGGCCGGGACAAGAAGATTCCTAAGCATTACACGCCTGAGAAAGTGTTGATCTTTAGCCCTGATCAGGCTTGTGCAATGGCAGACTATATCATCAATGAACACATTTCAGCGAGCACAGCTTCAGAGGGTCAGTCAGCTCCCCAGGAGGAAAGCAGAATTAAGATTTCTACACGTTTGCCATTGCTGGAGCAAAGCTGTGCTGACAAGACTCTGATCTCGGCTGTCGTGTCTCACCTGACAGCCATTGTCCAGAATGAACCTGATCGTCGTGCAGCTGCAAAAGAGATGCTCACGCAGCTATACCTGTGCATTCCCAGCATTGTGTTCACTTTGGATGCAATAGCCGAAATGTTGAAGGACATAGGACCGCAGACATCTGGTCAGACAAAGGTGGACACCCTCTCACACACGCTTTTGCTGGCGCTGTCCATTGCTGACTATGACAAGCAGTCTTACTACAAGCTGTCAGACCTCCATATTGCTACTAGGAAACTTGCAGCAACTCATCCAGAGCTAATGCTTCGTCAACTCCCTATGATGGCCAGCCTTCTCCACAGTCGTTCAGGTATGGGCACGTTAGTCTTTGGTACACGAAATCATGCATCATTTTTTGTGCACATGTTGGGAACGCTGGAGTTGCTTGTTCCACACCTCTTTCTTGACATTCGAGTGTCTGCACTAAATGACATACTGGACGTTTATGTGGATGCCTTTCAGTGTCATATCCAATATATGCGTAATCATGAAAGAGAGCGGATTATGGGCTTGCTGAACAGGTTCTTGCTTCTGGTTCATCAGTATGTCTACCACAATCCATCTGCAGCTAGGCAGTGGGTTCAGAAGCACCACGGTGCAATGCAAGATGTTGCAGGTGTCTTCCCAGACCTGCTGAGCCTGAAGACTCTTTTGGCTGGCACTTGTATTCTTCGACTGCATCCCGAAGGAAACGAAAATGCTCCAGAAAGCATCGGTTCAGAACCTGGCCCTTCTACAAGGAGCTCGGTTGTGCGTCCAGTGTCACAACCGCTGGGATTTGGCAAAGGTGGCAGTAGCCGGGATCTCAGGAGCCTGCTTGACAAAGATACTGTTGACCCAGAAGAGATTCTTTCGGCATTGAAGGACCTGGACATAGTTTCATCGAGGAAGCCCGAAGTTCTAGAAGCTTATCAAGACGAGCTACAGTGCGTTGTGCTGACTAGCACAAACATATCGTGTTGCAGCTTGGCATTCAGGCTGCTGCTTCAGAGCATCAAGAATAATCCAAAGACTGCAGGACAATTCATTTCGGGCTACTTGCAGTGTCTTGCAAGTGATCGTAGGGATTTGGTGTTGCTTGTGCTCGATCACCTTCCAGAATTTGTGGTGCTCGCCCAGGAGCACGGCAGCATGCTTTTGCAAAAGGCATTTCAAGTTGGAATCAGCACCAATGTAAACAGCGCTGTGCCCATCACAGACACGTTGCTGCTTCTGAACATGCAGTACGGAAACTGATCATCCTTCCATTAGTGTTAATTTGTGATAGTTGTTTGAGTGTTGCCTGTTTATGGTGAGCATACATGCTGCTTTGTGTATCTTGTTTCAAGATAAACTGCTCAATCCCTATTATTTGCTTGAATAATGATTTTTCATAAATTACTGGGTTGCATTTGTCAGTTTTGTAAATTTTTCACATGCTGCTTTTTTCTGAAATGTCATCAAAAAAAGAGTAAAGAAAGGACATAAATGGTGTGGGGTGAAACTGCTTGTTTTACAGTTGACCCCTCATTGCAGGCAATCTCATGCTTGTGCACTCTTTGGTGGTCATGGTATGAGCCCCAACAGACTCATTGAATGATTCCATTACTAGTTACGTTATTAAGGGTAACCATTGGAGCAACAGGCCATGCACACCTTGGACTAGCAGCGCACATTGAACTGACCCGGCTTCTAGTGCAGCTGCATTATGAGGCAGGCAAAAGAAAGCCCATAAATTGCCAGCTGCACGAGAATCAAGACAAAGGCACGCTGTTGTGACTATTCATGTTACTCTTTCTCCCTACAAGGTTTCAAGCGTAAAAGGCACACCTTGTCTGCAGGAGCAATCTTTGGTGTTACGTCTAGTACAGCAGCCAAATAATTTTGCCTTGCTCACATGTAGATAGAGTGCATGATGGCTGGTTCATGCAAGACAAGGTACAGTGAACTGGGGGCAGTGTTATCATCTGTACTATTTCTCTTTACGGAATTTTTCACTAAAAATGGTCTGTCCCCATTTTTGCTGACAAAAATTCTGGGGACACAAGCTACGCCTTAAGGGCATGATGAGATAGCGTAGCTGGGTCCCTTCAATGGCCTGGGGACCTCTTTGCCAACGCGGTACTTTATTTTTATTTACCACAAGGTAGAATGAACATACCTCAGTGGTCGAGGGGTAGCGCTCTTCGCTCGCGAGCCAAAGGCACGACCACTTTTATTTTCAGCGCAGTTTTTTTTTTCTTCAGAGGCACTACATAATGGTGGTGGAATGTCATCATGATGCTGTAGACCCATGAGCAATTGAGTAGTGGCATCATCATTATTGTACTAGTGAGGTGTTTTGAATTCCCCGCGCGAGTTCATTTGGTGGTGACGTCACGACCCCCTCAACCAATCCCGATGTTCCCTACACGCCAGCTACGGCGCTGTGTTCTCCACTGAACCTGGCCCTGAACGCTATCGCGCTTAAATGTTAAATGTGTTATGGAGTTAAGAGCACCCCCTTAAGGAGTTGCCCATAAATTCGCGCCTGTAAGCGTGCATATCTCGCTTCAGTAATATATTCGCCCGGTCACGAAGCAAAAAGCTCGATTATGCTGCATCGGCACATACGGTGCAAAATAGCTGAAATTACGAATATCATGCACTGGCACGTGGGATTTTCGCTTTAATGACGGTTTTATTCGTCATTTAGGCTTCTCTTTTTCGGGTGTGTTTTGAATTTCTGCAGCTAGTGAGTCGTGCTGCCGCAGCTTGAACGTTGTCCAGCTGGACCTGCTTTTTGGAAGCGAGGGCGTGCGGTTAAATGTTTGTTGGCCAGCAGTTTTCCCTCGCAAGCTCCTTGACTCCCACCCACACTTGAACTGGCTAGCTTTTGGCACCCTATGGCATAGAACGGAACTTTCACTTTCGCTCGGGTGGCTTGGTGGTACGCACACCACTGCTTGAATTTGTTGAGAGTTTGTATGACAAACGTTGTGCGCTTGTGCATGCGTCAAGGCTAGTAGTAATCGCCATCCCTTTGTCTTTGTTCTTTTATCAG
Source organism: Amblyomma americanum (assembly GCF_052857255.1). Taxonomy (NCBI): domain Eukaryota; kingdom Metazoa; phylum Arthropoda; class Arachnida; order Ixodida; family Ixodidae; genus Amblyomma; species Amblyomma americanum. Next base: position 76,898,520 of record NC_135498.1, read on the forward strand.
AATTGTATAAAACAGGTGTGTGCGCATGTTTGAAATTTTTAGATAGCAAATCAAATATCCTCCTATATGATTCGTCAAACGTATTTGGTAGTTAACATGTTAATAATAAATAATTGGTTCTTGGGGAAAGGAAATGGCGCAGTATCTGTCTCGTATATCGTTGGGCACCTGAACCGTGCCGTAAGGGAAGGGAGTGAAGGAAGAAATGTGCCGTAGTGGAGGGCTCCGGAATAATTTCGACCACCTGGGGATTTTTAACGTGCGCTAACATCGCACAGCACACGGACGCCTTAGCGTTTTTCCTCCGTAAAAACGCAGCCGCCGCGGTCGGGTTCGAACCCGGGAACTCCGGATCAGTAGCCGAGCGCTCTAACCACTGAGTCACCGCGGCGGGTAGTTAACATGTTCAAAAATATTCAAAAGTTTCCGAATAATTTTCAAATAATCGGCACTAAATTCTGATCAGGCACGCCGTATAGTTTCCTTTTGCGACTCTCACAGCAGGGCCCATTACAACGTTGCACAGCTTACCGCAGTCCGTGCAGCACAACTGTTAGCACCACAACTCTGCACATTCAAACTGGGAAGTTGTTCATACCATGGTTCATGCGTACTACTCGGCCTCTAGGTTTCCGTGATGCGTGTTCAGCAGACCTTCCTTCGATGCCCGAACGCTGAGGTCACGTGCGTATAGTTACCATATGTACTATTTTATGTACTACGTTTTTTTTTTTCACTAGTGCAGTAGTAGTAGTGGTTTATTAAAATAATAATAAAAAGGAAGGATAAGATTTTTGCTAGCCCCGGCGTCTGCCATCAATACTGAAGCACTTAAGCTGGGGCAGCGGAAATAAAGGATAGCAGGCAGAATGGAGAAATGAAATGAAAGGTGAGGGGACAGGAAAAGAGGATATGGGGAGAGGTAATATACACAAACTATTCAGAGAAGAACAAATGTGTACAGGTTGCGCGCGTGATTAGTTCATGACACCTTAGACTGAAATAGTAACAATAATAATTGGTTTTTTGGGGGGAAAGGAAATGGCGCAGTATCTGTCCCGTATATCGTTGGACACCTGAACCGCGCCGTAAGGGAAGGGATAAGGGAGGGAGTGAAAGAAGAAAGGTAGAAAGAGGTGCCGTAGTGGAGGGCTCCGGAATAATTTCGACCGCCTGGGGATCTTTAACGTGCACTGGCATCGCACAGCACACGGGCGCCTTAGCGTTTTGCCTCCATAAACACACAGCCGCCGCGGTCGGGTTTGAACCCCGACCTGAAAACAACAAATTGGTTTTAAGGAAGGAAGACGCCGTAACTGTCTCGCTACTCGGCGGAAAAAAAATGAAAATTGGTTTTTGAGGAAAGGAAATGCGCAGTAGTATAGTTGTTTCCCATCTCGGTGGGCATCTGAACCGCGCCGTAATTTAAGAGTTGCACGAAATGCGAGGCTTGTGGCACGTGCAGGGGATGGTCACGGGTAAGTACGTGCCCCACTCCTAAGACTAGCGCGATGTACGTGATCGCTGAACGGGGCTGCGCGTCGTCGTGGAAGGTGCTCCATAAGCAGTTCTCGCTGTAAAATAATAAGCATACGTGCCGATTCTTCTACGTACAGATTTCGACCGTTTCGGTCCCACGTGCCTAAGATCGATGCTTAGCCGTAATACCAAATTCCAGGAGTTCTAGTTAATTCGATAGGCATCCGGTGCCGTAAACCCGAAGCCCTGTATGCAAGCCAGCATGGCGAATGCGTGGTCGGTACCTCTGTTAGTAGTGAGCATGGAGCTGTGGCTAAACCTCCCCACTCTTATCGTATATCGTGTTGTAAACATGACGCACACGGCGAATTTCAGAAACACGTGCGTAAATATTGATTCGCTGTGCAAAAAAATTAAGTCTATCGCGTCGGCGGGAGATGTAAGCACGAAATGCTCGGCAAGAAAGGCGTAGCACATTCTAGCACGGTCCACGGATGGTGCTGCTTCCATCAGCCACTTTGCTTCTGTGAGCCGCAGCGCGCTCTGCTACCTTCGCCGGTAGGGTGTCCCAATGAAGCGCTCAGTTCAAAGGAAGCAATAAAAGCAACCGGCTCCGTCGTCCCATGGAGCGCCATGACGACGCGTTCGTGCAACGCGACCACATTGTAGTGCGTGCTCATCCCGTAAGCGGCGCTGGTCACGCGAGTTGCTTAAGTAACGCTCCGTTCAGCCATTTCTATCTTTGTAATAAGCATTCGTTCAACCTCTCGCTGCATTCATAATGTCCAACCTGCTCACTCTTCAGTGGCACACGACGGTGGCTCAATGGTTAGAGCGCTCTGTTGCTGATCCTGAGCACCCGCCTGGACGTGTTTCGATGGAGGCGAAGAGAAAAAGGCGCATATATATGTGCTATGCGATCTTGTCAGCGCACGGCAGGATCTCTAGGGCGTCGAAATTAACCCGCAGCCCTCTACTACGGCACCTCTTCATTGTTTCACTCCCACCGAAATGCGGCCGCGAAAAGCGTCCGTGTGCTGTCAGGTGATCGAATTTATTCCGGAGCACTCCACTACGGTTCCTTTCTCTCTTGCACTTCTACCTTAATAATAATAATTGGTTTTTTGGGGAAAGGAAATGGCGCAGTATCTGTCTCATATATCTTTGGACACCTGAACCGCGCCGTAAGGGAAGGGATAAAGGAGGGAGTGAAAGAAGAAAGGAAGAATAGGTGCCGTAGTGGAGGGCTCCGGAATAATTTCGACCACCTGGGGATCTTTAACGTGCACTGACATCGTACAGCACACGGGCGCCTTAGCGTTTTTCCTCCATAAAAACGCAGCCGCCGCGGTCGCGTTCGAACCCGGGAACTCCGGATCAGTAGTCGAGCGCCCTAACCACTGAGCCACCGCGGCGGGGGCACTTCTACCTTCCTCCCGTCCCTCACGGCGTGGTTGAGGGGCCCACCGAGAAGAGAGGCAGTTACTACTCCATTTCCTTTCCTCAAAACCACTAATGAGGTGTCCATCGAGTGGTTTTGAGGAAAGGAAATGAAGCAGCAACTGCCCTCAAGAACACTAATGAGATGTCCACCGTACCCGCCTCGTTGGTTTAATGGTTAGAGCGCTTTGCTCCTCGAGTCGCTAATGATGACCCCCCAGTCCTGCATGATCGGCGGCGGCGAGCGCGATTGCCACCTCTTCCGCATAAGTAATGTCTTGTGCTTTGAACGTAAAGTTGTTCACTGCGGTGTTTTGGTGGACGACTGCGGCCGTGTGCCAACTCCATGGTGTGGGCCGGTGGCGTCCGCGTAAAATACTCCGTGTTTGTTTCCATAGTAGCGTGCCAAGGCTTCCGCCCGCCCGAAGTGCCGGTCACTATGGTCGTCTCGTGTCATGTTGGCCAGAAAAGGGCGTACGTGCAGGGCGGATCTCCAGATTTCGGGGATGCGCACGCGCTCTTCCGTCAGGGTTGGATGGCAGATGTGAAGTCGGGCAAGCAGGCGGCGGCCCGATCGCGTCTTTGAGAGTCTTGTGTAGTGGTTTGTCAACTGTGCTTCTCGGAGCTCCACGAAGGTGTTGACCATCCCCAGGCCCAGGAGGCGCTGGTTGGACGTGGTGACCGGGAGGTCGGGAGCACGCTTATAAATCTTACGGAGAACCACCTCAAGGGCTTTCTCGTCACATTTTCTCGTCACTGGTTATGAATGCGTGCGCCAGCCGCAAGGCATCTTTGTACCGTAACCTCCCGCGGTTATTGGAAACTCGGCGGATCATGCGGCCCACCTGGTCCCCCACCTTGCGCAATTTGGCAGTGTTGTGTCGACACGGCGGTGTTTATTGATAAAGAGACTCAGTGCTCTGATCTCAGCGTGTTCTGGGATGGGTCCGCTCACTATAGGACAGTTCGATTTTGGTAAACTCGGCCGCGGCAAACTCAGCCGCAGCGGCCGCTCTTAGATGGAGGCAAAACGCAAAGGCGCCCATGTGCTGTGCCATGTCAGTGCACGTTAAAGATCGCCAAGTGGTCGAAGTTATCCCGGATCCTTCCACTACGGCACCTCTTGCTCTTGTTCTTTCGCTCCCACCTTCCTCCGTTCCCTTAATTGTTGCCTTTGTCGTCATGGGATGTGCGATCTAAGACGTAGCCGAAAGCTTCGAAATGCCTTTCGGACGCTGCACGCAGCCGCTGTAGAGGCCACAGCCCGCAAACATCGGCGGGTTGAATTAACCTGGTTGAACGTAGGGAGCACGCGGTATAGGGATGCGGCTGGCTACGAACGCGTTGCAGGAAAATGTCCGAAAATCTGTGCCCACACATTTCACAGGTAAGTGAGAAATTTCAGGGAACGCCCAAGTAATGCGATAGGGTTGAGTTATGAGGTGGTCGCATAAATCCTCTTAACTATCGCGAACGTTCCTCAGTGGTCGAGGGGTAGCCCGCCCGACTACACAATTGCCGTCCGTCCACCTGGCTTATGTAACCTGCGAGGCTAGCGTCGCCCTCCGCGGGGAAGGAAATTAGGGGCTTTTAATGCGTAAGCATTACTTGCCTCATGCGTGGCGTGGACAGAAAATGTCCACTGGAAGTGTACACTTCCAGTGGACAGTACCCGAGTAACTCAGGTTCCGCAATCTGCAGCCAATGGGAGAAAGCTCGGGTAAGTGAGCACCACGCAAGCTGCAGATAGCTATAGCGGGTGGAAGCTTAGTAAGTTCGGAGAAGCGTCGCGCCAGCTGCGCGAGAAGTTGCTCGGGAAGAACAACATGGGTGGTATGAGGACTCGGCGCCATCTACGAATGTTAGAGAATGACAAATTCTGCATATATCGGCATTAACCCACGGAGCTCCGAATGGTGTGCGGTTTGGTACCCAACGCGAACTAAGTTACACAAACGCACAGAATGCCACAGAAATAATCAACCACAAACGTATACCAACGGAAACGGCAGTAGTGCATTGTGCTTTCGCCTTCATATCACGTCACCCGGCTTAAGTGGCTCCGGTAGTTTTTGTCTTCACTGTTTATGTCCCAAGCACCAATCGGGCATGAGGGACGTAATGTTGTAAGGATGCGGGAATGGTGTGAACAGAAGTCACGCGAGAATGATATTTCGTACGTGTTATCTGGCTTTCATAGCCAGGATATAACACCGTTGTTGTGGCGGGTGTAGTCGAGTTAGTGGCCTCATGCGCTCAGTAGCAAACTGCCGCCTCCAAACGAAGGCAGCAGCAGCCTGATTGCTCCCACTGCAGGACGAAGGCGTCTCCCATATCTCTCCAATTAAGCCTGTCCTCTGCCGGCCGCGCCCACCTTATCCCTGCAAGCTTCTTAATCTCAACCCCCCCCCCCCCCCCCCACACACACACACACACACCTAACTTTCTACCGCTCCCTGCTACGCTTGCCTTCTCTTGGAATCCAGTCCGCTGCCGTCTGTTATCTTGCCTTCGCATTACGTGCCTTGCTCAAGCCCAGTTCTTCCTCTTGATTTCAACTAGGATGTCGTTAACCGCTTTTGTTCCCTTCCACTCTGCCCTCTTCCTGTCCCTTATCGTTACACCTATTGTTTTTCTTTCCATGGCTCGCTGCGTGGTCCTCAACTTGAGGCTGAACCCCGTTTGTTAGCCTCCACGTTTCTGCCTCATAGATGAGTACTGATAAGATACAGCAGTTATATACGTTTCTGTTATGGGATATTGGTAAACGGCCATTCATGATCTGAGAACACCTGCCATATGCGCTCCACCCCATTCTTATTCTGCTCTTTATTTCCCTCTCGTGATCAGTCACGAAGGCAACGGCAGCAAAACAGGAGCGAAAAGGCTCGCATAGAGCGTCAAGATTATTGTTGTTGTTGTTGTTGTTGACCTCACACAATGGCACAAATTACCGGGGCCTCGCTGTCGTCGTCGTCCGTCATATCGAGCCCACTAAGTACACGAGATCGAATCCTGTCCGCGCGGCCGCATTTCTTTTTCATCATCGTCATTTCATTTTGTGAAACCAATACATCGAAACTTGATTGGATTCAATGCAGACGAAATACTAAAACGCCCGTCCATGCGCAGTGCGATCTCAGTGCACGTTAAGGAAACCCAGAAAGTCGAATTTATTTATTTATTTATTTATTTATTTATTTATTTATTTATTTATTTATTTATTTATTTATTTGTTTGTTACAGATACCTCAACGGCCCTTGGGTGAGGGCTTTACATGAAGAGTAATCTGGAGCCCTCCACTACGCCGTCTCTTATAGTGCATGTGCAGCTTTGGAACTTCCACATACCTTAACATAACCATACCATACCTTACCGTACCGTGAAATAACCTACCACACCATACTATTCCATACCTCTAATTTCAGCTTCCAAATTTTAATACCGTGCCATACCATAACATACCTTTGGTCAAATTTTTAGGGGACTCCCGCATGGTGGAATAGATTTGTAATAAGGGAGTAATTACTCATTGGCATCCACCCAAGCGCAGCCCTCCGGCTAAAAAGCAAAGCAGTACAGCTTTCTTAGAAACTTCGTAGTTAAAGAAAAATAGGTCCAAACATACCACACCTTTCCATACCATACCGTACCTTACCATACCGTACTGTCGTGTCTGTGCGCGCCGCTGATAAGGCACTCTGCGAAGTGCGCATGTGCCGCGAAAGGTTAGAAGCCGACCGTCGAGTCCAGGTTGGCCGGTCAGTCGGGAAGTTAGGGTGCACTCTAGTGCTGGCGACGACCGAGACCGCAACTGCCAGTACATAATTATAGTTAGGTTATTATTAACTCTGCGCATTGATGTTTAGAGCTTATTTTCATGATTACAAGGCCCGTAGGCATCTTTCGAGACAAAACAAAACAAAAACAGACACCCAAAAGCTTTGAAACGTTGACGACTTTAATTTTAAACCCTTTTCGAATCCTTTTACTCGCCATCCACGGCCCCCTCAAATCTCGTATCTTCAATCACACATTACACCACGTGCATCCCGCAACCCCAGCCACCAGGGCCGTGCTGGAAGTCTGTGTCGCACTTAGCTAAGATTGCTGTCCGAGCTTTAGTCGTTTGATTAAAGTAAAAGCTTCTTTATCTCTCCAAACATTTTTTTTTTCTGAAACAAATGCCAAATAATATAGGGCAAGTTGTGCGCTTCGCAACTTGAGAATCTCAATTTTCCCCTGTGTTCGCGTTCTTCAGAGTTTGCAGTGGCGAAATCTAACGAAGTTGAGATATTGAGATGCTACTGAGATTTTCTCCAACCGTTTATTGAAACTGAGACTTGAAGAAAAAACACAAAACAGAGCAGCTCGAGAACAAAAGAACAAGTAGGCCAAGGACCGTTCAGGACGGGCTTCGAGCGCAGCGGCTTCAATATCCTCGGCTGAGCTTTTGTGACAGCTCAATACCGGCTCTCGGAGAGTAATGATCCTTGTTGGCCGCTACGCTTCGACACCCCTCCCGCATATAAAGGTTACCGTCGTGGAAACAACGTTCCAGGAACACCTTTTAATCTTTTTTCCTTCGGATGATTCTTTTCAGGCTGCCTCTCGTTGTCTTATTTCTTTTAATCTGTTATTTTATGTCCTAAAGTCTGGCTAATGGCCACGCTGTTTTGCGCGGCACCATTGTGATCTATCCATTCTCGGGCGCGCGTTAAGAGCGGCGACGAAGCAAGACAAAACTGTGGGGTAAACGTTTGTCTTTTGTCTTCTTGACTGCGGGACACCGCTGCTTTATCTATGGGTTTTCTGCAGGGGTAATTAAGCACGACGCGTAGGAGACAGTTTTCCGAATACTGATTATGGTTTGTTTTGAACGTGTGGGCGCATGCCTTTTTCTGATCTATGATGAAGCTGAAACTTAAATGCCCTCTATGTAAGGTTTCGTTGACGTGTCCTAAATACCTTGCCTGATGGCTAGTGGATTGTGGGCCGGTCGCACAATGAGTTCAACGCCCGTCTGTTTCGCAGATAACTGTGTTCCATCCGTTATTTTTTAAATGCCCTTCGTATGACGGATTTTCTCCATATCTTGTTTCCTCGTCACAACTCGCAACGCCCCTTTTCCGCCAGTTCAATCATCTTTAGTTGCACCGATACTTGCCGTCATCTTTGCTTCGGCGTTTTATGGAGGAGAAACGCTAAGGCGCCCGTGTGCTGTGCGATGTCAGTGCACGTTAAAGATCCCCAGGTGGTCGAAATTATTCTGGAGCCCTCCAACACTACACCTCTTTCTTCCTTCCTTCTTTCACTCCCTCCTTTATCCTTTCCCTTACGGAACGGTTCAGGTGTCCAACGATATATGAGACAGATACTGCGCCATTTCCTTTCCACAAAAAAACAATTATTATTATTTTTTTTTGTGAAACTCGTCACCTCGACTACGCCTTCCTTCGTCCTTGCTTGAATTCTCGCTACAATAATATTTTTGCAGCCAGAATACCGAAGCTCGATCCAATTCCCAATACTCGATTTGCTTTCCCTGTGGATTAAAAAACGGGAAGAGAACGTCCTCTCTCTTCACATTGAGAAGTGGGTCCTGATTTTCTAACGCTGCTGAACTCTATGACACGTTTGGCGGTCAACAAAAGCGACGCGTTAAAGTGTGGCGGAAAAAAGAGTTGATGGTTAGGCTTATTATCTTTTCCCACGTGTGCGTAAGGTGTTTGATTTTGCCGCCCCTGTCTCGAGTGGGAACCTTTGCTCTGGTAGATAAAGGATTCACTGTCCACACTTCAGCCTGTCTGAGTGGAAAACCAAACTTCCCGCATACGCTGGCATGGCATCGCCAAACACTCTGCAGGCTAGAAAAAAAAAGGAGGTTTAAAGGTATTTTTGTTCGTGTGTTTTTTATATGTTTTTGTTATCTTTAGGGCATTACCGTGTGGAGTAAGTCCTTCAGAACAGAACATTAAAGCATACCCTGACCTTTATGCGGTCATTTTCTTCTCTCCCATTTTTGAGCGGTGTTGTTGCTCATTTCTTCGCTGGGGCTGGAGTGTCCAAGTAACGAAGAAAAACAAATTTTTGATTATAACCTGAGCGCTAGTCAAGCAATAAAACTGCTTGAATTGAAACGTAAATATTGGGGAAAATGATTTGCGCACTATGTGAAAGCAAAGGAAATAATCTCCTCAAAGAAAAAAAAAATCTTGCTCCTTTCTGGCACTCTCCGAAAGCAATAGCCGGGTATTTTATGGAAATTACAAGAAAGGCTAGTGAGCCGGAATCAACACTGCAGTAATAGGCACGGCGTCGTCTTAAATATTTCTTTTTTTCACTGAATATCCTACCTGGCAGCCATCTCGGAGCGTTCTACAGTTTACCAGCCGTATTGAACCGATAACCAGTGGAGATTGCCACCTCCATAAACAGCACATTTTTTTAAATATTATATTATATTCTTCGTAGTGTTCCTTTATGCTTCGCCGATATACCTTTTTCGTGTTGACCTGGACTAGCGAATATCAGCAAACTCATGTGTTCGACTCTTCTCGAGACGATATCGAGAGAAAAGCAGAGAACCATTTTAAACCCAAATGACTAGCACGAAACGGCTGTGCATGGTTATTACCACGTTCGATGGGAGGCCAAGTCCGGGTTACTTCTGGTCCGCTGGCCGCTGTTCCGTTCTAAGAGGTGTGTCGGAAATGCCAGACACTGTGTTGCTTTTATTTTTCGCTGTAACCATGTGGAGATTCTTTTCACACATAACGACGTCCTGCGTTTATATGGCTTGCCGCATACAGCCAGCGTTGATGACATTCAGCAAAGACGAATGAATAACTCTGCCTTTGGTGTAGCTACGCCACGGTACTAGTACCGCGATGGTCATAAGGTGAATCAGTTAAACGGATGCTACCGCTTATTACATTGAAACATGTTGTAGACCACCCCGGCTGTGGTTAGCCGAAGATGTCTACAGGACGGTTCACTTATATAAGAATTAAGTCTTTAAGAAAATTCTGTCAATATTGTGTCATTTGGAGCAGCCTCATCATAGCTGATGCGGCTGCACAACGGGCAACTGAAACAGGTGAAACAGTTGGCTTGGGAGTGCGCGACACATTTACACGCGCCACCATCGGTTACGCGCTAATGAGAAGCGTTTTGTGGTCCGCATTCAATAGAATCGATGAATAAGCTAGTGAATAAGCCTACAGTGCAAATAATGGTTCTTAAGGCTAAGGCAATTATATAATTGATTTCCGTCGATCGCTTTCAGTAGCATTATTTTTCCCTTTCCTCCTCCCATATGCTCCCCTTTCTCTTTTTCTCCATTCTTCCATAATTCCTTTCATCTTTATTTTCTTTTTTTCTTCCGTAAGAGGGATAAAGAAAAAAGCGTTTAATGCATAGAATGTTTGGGTGGGCCCTCATTCCAGGAGCCCATTGGATTTTGCCGCCGCTCTTGCCCTGTTCACGAGCAAAACCTGGTCTTCGCCTCCCAGTCCTCAGTTGTTGGGTTATTGATTCTTGTTATAGCTGGGTTTTGAAGCGAAAAGCTTCACTACGCGGGTCAGAGCCGAGCTTCGCGTGAGGCGAACTGGTGAGTTATGCGCATGCGCGAAAACAAGTGACGTCATGCGCCGCGCAGGTGGTCGCTCCTCGCCGCTGCCGCAGCCGTCGCCGCCGCCGACTCCGTCTCTTGACCTTTCGGCGCAGCCGCGCGCTACTGCACATGTGCGTCATGTGCATGCGCAAGGAGCCTATATAATGCGCTTGCCAGAGAATAGGCGTGCGCACTCGACATGGAAGGGAAGGAGAGTGCGGCTGCTGCTAGACCACGCATGCAGAAAAGCTGAGAAACTAAATTTGTCCGATACAGAAGCACTCGCTTGGGAGTTGGCTGCACAACAGCGAAATCATAGAGACAGCCGCTTGCTAATATTCGGATCACCGGGCTGTCTTTATGGCTGTAGAGAAACTGCAAGACAATGCGGCCAACAATAATAAATAAAGAAGTTTAATACTGTCGCTTCTGTGTCTAACTAGTAAACATATGCCATTGAGTAACCAAGTCTACGCCTACAGACAAACAATGTATACAATACCAGCTAAGCTACGAAGTATAACCATGACGTCGAACCAAGCATAACTGAAGCTTTTCGCTTGTATATCCAGGCTTAACCAGAGTTAAGCCACTGCGTATCATGCCCATACCATATGGCATAAGTCGGCCACTTCACCGCAGAGGGCGCCATGCGGATCGTACGAATTTGGAAACATGTAGCCGAATTTCACAGGGTTTATATGAGTGTTCGATTGCAATTTCCTTAAAATGACCCATTGCTCCCTGTTAAGATTTTTGTGCGGTTCGGCGTATACCTTCCTCGTTAATCTCAAATGTTGGAGTAAATTCCTGTAGCTTAATAGTGGTTCAGAATAATTATGTTCCTGCGAACGTCGGGGGGGGGGGGGGGGGGGGGTAATAGCGCGCGGGCAGCGGTGTGAGCGCCTTCGTTTCCAACATCCCCAGAGTGTCCAGGAGTCCATATGACTGTGGATTTAAAGTCTGTGTCTTCATTAGTTCCGAGTATTCTGTTTGCGTCTTTGCCAATCCTTCCTCTTGTTTAGCTACAACGTGCAGTCTGAGTCTGTAATTACGCCCGAGACCTTCCTGGAAACCATCGCCAAAGCTATCGCCGCTTCCTCAGCCTGGGCGATTCTCTGGAATCGAACTGATGCCCCTTTAACTAATTTCCCTTGCGCTTCCGTGCATACTATCGTTGATATCCTGTTGACCGGTCCTGCCGCGTCCACGTAAATTGCGTCTTCCATCACGACCCATGTTCTCCTGATGGCGTTCGTCCTAGCCTTTCTTCTTTTCTTATGATATTCGGGGTGCATATTTCTCGGAATGGGCTGCACCTCGATCTTGCTTCTGAGCTGATCTCCAAAGTTCTCTCTGTCCTCCGTAGACCAAATGCATGGGAGCCCTAGTCTATCGAGTAGGTCCCTTCCTGTCCTCCTTCCTGACAGCCGTATCCTCTGTGATATCGAATGGCCTTGAGTATTATCATCTACAGTGTTGTGAATGCCCATGTGTAGTAATCGTTCTGTTCCTTTTCTTTTTTCCTCCATTCTTCCATGCTTCCATCATTCCTTTAATCTTTATTTTCCTTCCTTCATTCCGGAGTTCCCGGGTTCGAACCCAACCGCGGCGGCTGCGTTTTTATGGAGGAAAAACGCCAAGGCGCCCGTGTGCTGAGCGATGTCAGTGCACGTTAAAGATCCCCAGGTGGTCGAAATTATTCCGGAGCCCTCCACTACGGCACCTATTCCTTTCTTCTTTCAGTCCCTCCTTTATTCCTTCCCTTACGGCGCGGTTCAGGTGTCCAGCGATATATGAGACAGATACTGCGCCATTTCCTTTCCCCAAAAAACCAATTATTATTATTATTCCTTCATTCCTTTCTTTCTCGCTTTCCTCCTTAATTTTTTCTTTCCTTCTTTTTTTCGTTATTTCTACCCTACCTGACTTTCCTTTTTCTTACTTTATTTTTCCTCACTTCAAGACCCATCACTTTGCTTTTGATAATAATAATAATAATTGGTTTTTTGGGGAAAGGAAATGGCGCAGTATCTGTCTCATATATCGTTGGACACCTGAACCGTGCCGTACGGTAAGGGATAAAATGAATGAGGAATTATTTCAAGTGATACCTACTGCTAGTAATTCTGGTTCGCTGGGCCCTGATTCGGGAAACTGGAAAATTCCCCTTTCGTTTCGCAGATCATTAGTTGACTATTTCAGGTGTACCGGCGCTGTTACGCCTATCATTGCTTCAAGTTTCTCGCTGAATTCTGTTTATCGGCTATATTTCAGTTCGCTGTTTTTGAGCAGCAGCAGGCTATTGCCAGGACCTCCTAATTCAGTCGGCCAGCCAGTCATGCATGAAGCTGACCAAGTTACAGATGCCGAGCGAGGGGCGATGCACAGCCAGTGACAAACATCACGACCGCTGTCGGCCGTCACTTTGGTGAAAAGTGGACCTCGCCTCTTTCAGCGACCGGGAACGCGTGCTGCGCAGGGGACCCCGACACTCGCCCTACATGCGACGAGCCCGCCGCCAAGCGGACATCTATATACGACAAAACCCCCCGGGGTGTCATATAACGCTGCTGCAGATCATTACTTCGGACGTTAAATGACTCCGTTGTTCCCGCTAGGCCTTGTGCGGGCGTAGTAGTACATACCTGCATCTGTGTGTATGTGCGTGCGAACCAGTGTGCAAATGCGAGTGTGTGTACGTGTGTGTAGGCATATAATTATCGTAGAGTTAGTTGTGCCGCACGAAAACAAGGCGAAAGCGGAAACAAAAGCTGGAGTTGAGGGGAGGTGGTTTTTCAGCTGGTTCGCTGCAATGGGAGATCGGAATGACCCCCATGTACCTGCATGACCTCTGCGCATGACCTCTGTGCATGACCTCTGTGCAAAGGCACGGTAAAGAAGCTCGACATGAAGCAGAAACGCTGATATGGCACTTGCTGTAAGAATTTTTTAACAGCTCACTTGGGAGGAAAAAGAAGACAAAAACGGTGCAAAAAGCGGGCCGCGTCCTCTCTTCAGTACCGACCTTCTTCATGAAATTTTGTGCGAGTAAACTATGAAATTCTTGAGAAATGCGCTTATGTTAGAAACTAACTGTGAGTTTTATACAACGATCGGAGCATTAAACTACGATATTAAGTAGATAAACTACCTATATACCTATGATTTCACGCGCATACCGGAAAGCTCGTGATGAGTCGGACATCGTGCTAATGTTAAAGACGATTCCTTTTCTCTTTAGTAATAAGAAAACTCGGAAGTCATGAAAGGAGACTTGTTTCAAAACATAGCTGTTATGACAAAGTGGGCACCACTGTTCTAGAAAGAAAAAAGAAAAATATTTGATCTCAGTTTCGAACTATTAATGTTAAAAATTCCTCCTCCAACATATCCTTTGCACATTGGCAATGGCTGATGAGCTGTGATCATTGCTAGCAAGTTTAAATGCTTTAGAATGAGCGCTTCCTTAACGTCCGCCGACTTTTTGGCGCCTTATACAGGATTAAGAAGGCGTTGCGCAGTATTCCTGTAACTCTATTTGAAAATAAGAACCCTGTCCTGTTGTCATATATGGCAGTTTCAAAAGGACTGTTGTATTCTGCTTAAAAATCCTGAAAATGAATCTGTCGAGGTTGAACAAAATCAGCGAAAGGCATTAGGTTGCGATGAGTTGCTGCTGTTATATATATTGTACCAAATTAGTATATATAGTTGTGAATCGCACGCGAAACATTCTCAACAGAAAAGTTGAAGAATGAGTTACGAAACGGCAGAAAAACTGCCACCATCAACGTTGATGCTTCATGTTCCAGCGCAGTAAGACCCAGATGCCTGTTCATAAATCCTGTCAGGTTGGCTGCTCTGCTTAAGGCGACACTTTCCGAACATATCACCCCGGAGGCGTAGTGCCCGTGGCTGCAAGGTTCTCTCGGTGGATTCTTCAAGTGTTGAGAGTCATTTTTGATTTCTTAGCGATTTCTTGTTACTTTTTTTCTCTGCCTTTAACAGAGTATTTTCGGCTGCTAAACTAGTTCGAATAAATTTCAGTGTTAGCCGTTTCGTTGGCTCCAGTGTACGCAAACTAGGAAAAAAATAGCCACATGCGCTACTGCGCACGATTTGTAATAGCTTGCTTGTAAGTACATACATCAAGGCAACGGTTCCCTTCATTCGCGTGCGATGCAACTCGCAAGTGTCGTACATTTAGGTTTGAAGCGACGAGAGGCTAAACAAGCTAAACTACGTACTTTCGACGTGAATAAGGATATATGAATTGACTCTTTTTTGTTTTTCCACGCAGGTATTCGTTTAGCGTGCGCTTTTCTTTGTCGTTCCGTTCTCTCAGACAATTTTTATCTTGACTTCGTTCTCGACCATTAATTAGTCTAGTGGTTGAAGTATCAGCTTCCTTTCAGTGTTCTCGGTCATGCTTAGCCGAACGCTCCCTCTCTTTTCCTTTCTTAGCAGGACTGCTCGGACAGCCAGTTGTAAAACTGCTCTGTCACCTGCACCGTCATGCTCGGCAGAAAAGAAACAATACGGCCTACAGATTCTCCAGCGACCTTCGTTCATTTCCTCTTCTCACGTTGCCCCGTTCGCGCGCATTCACACTTTTTCTTTTCTTTCGTGTTTCCTTCCCTTTCGTTTCTTTTTCCCTCGTTCTTTCTTGGCAGTGGAAGTTTAACACTTGGACCATAGTTCGAACTGATAGTCTATGTGGACGGCTCGGTAACTGCCTCGTGAGAAGGGGATACTCTGGAGCGTTCATTTCTCCGACGGAACGGCGTTGGCGGAAGTCTTGGAGCATTTGTGAGGATTGTGCTACCCAAGCGCGCGCCCACTGATGCTGTTTTCTCACTACGGACCTCTCTCGCGGGGTCCCTGCGAACAGAAATGGGTGGTTTCGTTTTTTGCCCTCCTTCGGCGAGAAGTTATTCTGAGAACCCCTCTAGATCACCCTCCCGTACGCTCTTCCCGCCTCGGCTTCGTGTCCGCGCACTAGCGCTGCAGTCGTCTCAACGCTTCTCAAATTGAACAGAAGCCCGCCCACGACCACCGCCAAGCCTACCCGCCCTCTTCATGGTACCCTGCTTGCCACGTCGGCCACTCCGAGAAGTTTTTTTCCCACTGTAGCAGCCCTTATCGTGTGATGCGCCAAGTGACCGATGTCAGTAAATTTTATTACTGACATCGGTCACTTGGCGCATCGGTCACTCACCGTGCGTCCTGGCCATCGTACATTCGCCCCGCCACTGACATCTTCCATGTCGGTTGCCTTAAAGGGGCCCTGAAACACTTTCTGAGGAGAGCACACAAATTCGCTAAATCACTGTATTCTCTCGTCATGAACACCGGCGCCAAATGATACACCTCCGCACGCAACAGAGAACTCACAATCACGCGCGAAAGTTGGCGAGTCCTTCGCGGCAACGTTTTCATGCTTGCGCACTCTTCGTCGCACGCTTTTGCGTAATTCTGTTCAGTGATGGTTATTGGATGGATTCTTTCAGGCGTCACGCAGCTACCACGGCCGCGTTCAGTCAGCAGCGTCGCTTCGGTGGTCAGGAAGCTCCGCCCCCTGGTGAATTCCCGCGTACGTCGGCGGTGGGGCCGTCGGAGGAGTGACGACCTCTGATCGTGCAAAAACGGGAGACTAAACTCCGTCCACCGAGTACTTGCATCTCGTAAGCTTGCCGGTTGACATGCCCCTTATGCCTTTGGCCCACTTGTCCTCACAAAATTTTCAAAAGGCAGTCCACAGGTTGTCTATAAACTGTTTACGGATGGTCTGAAGAATTTTTTTTTCGCAAAAGCATGTCACCAAGCATTGTATATGGGAAGCAGATGAACCTAGGACTAATAGGTTACGACGTCATACGAATCCCACGCTGACGTCTCTTTCCCAGGAGAGTCTGTCTTGCAGATCGCGCTGTAAAATGTGTGAATGATGAGTTTAGAAGTCGGCATTGACTTCCCGGGTTTTCTGTGTTTCTACGCATGAAAAACAAGGATGAAACGTTTGAAGCAAATGGCGTGTGGAATGAGTTAGAATTAAAGATAACATTTCTGTCACAGTTAAGGTTGATGGTAACACAACGCTACTTCATATGCATGAATCAAGTGTTGGAATTAACGAGAGTGTACTGTTTCGTTGTCAGTGAGTGTCACTGTGCTCCATTATACCGACCAGCGCACATTTTGCATGTATATGTCGCTTATACTCGGTTTTGTGTGTATATTTTTTTACGCGATTACTAAAACATTCTAAAGTTAGCCTAAAAAACGGTATATACTCAACTCTGAAGGTTCATGCAAAGCCGAAGGGGTGCGGCTTTACCGTCTCAAGGCTGCACATCAGCTGATGGAGACGTAGTAGTGGGGGGCTCCGGCTTAATTAAAACCACCCCAGGGGGGTTAAATGTCAACTCAGAAAAAAAAATCATAGAGGTCCTCCTGGCTCTTCCGCTTTGACTGGCTGCACAAAAGTCTCTAATCACTTTTCATGCCGCCTTCCTCGGCACAAACGATCACATCCGCTTCACGCCTGATCAAAATTTCGGTTTTTCAGCGTTACAGAAAATAAATATCTGATGTCTGAACGTTCCATGATCTTACGCAAAATTTTCGCGGTGGGAGGTTCATATATTTCCTGCGCCACATGTCCGTTTTCTGTGTGCTACAGGTGGTTATACCTTCCGAAACATGCAACAATTCCTTATAGAGCATGTTTAGTTAAATAAATGCGGATCATAATACGTATTTAAATCAAAATCACAGATAATATTACGGGTGACCGCGGGAAATGGAGAGATATTTGGCCGCCTGGAGCAGGAAGCCAATATTTAGACAAATCAACCAACTTGAAAGGAAGGCTGATGACAACGCCCCCTATTCTTGAAAAGGCGATGGGAACGCAGGGTTTTGACCTCCAATACAAGTTAGGCTGTAGAACTGACGAGTTTTTTTACGAACGCCTTAAAAGATAAATCTGTTATAATGTGCGATGGGTCTGGCGAGGATCAAGCGCACTTGGCTTCTGACATGCTCTCATTTTACAGCAGCGCCTGTCTATATTCTGTGCCTTCTTCTGCGACTTTTCTGAATTCGTTAGAAATACCACGGAAATTTCATTCATTCATTCATTCATTCATTCATTCATTCATTCATTCATTCATTCATTCATTCATTCATTCATTCATTCATTCATTCATTTATTGATACATCCTAGGCCAAGGGCATTCGAGAGGGGCGGCGGTTGCAAATAAGATATGTAAAAGTGAGCACAAGTACTAATACAAAATTGTTGGAAGGGAGCATCGTAATATCAGAAAGAGGACCACAACACGGCACGAGCGCTCGATTGGGTGCCGGTCGGGCCCTGTATGCTTGCGACATGCAGGCCACTTTTACCTATAGCGACCAGGCAGCGCCCTCTCGAGGCTATTCCCTCGGCACCTGCGGTTGGCGGTCACCATCACTGGGCCTATTGCCGAGGGTTCTGCCGTCTCTCCAGCGTGACTGGCAGGTGCGCCGAAGGAGCGTGCGAGCACGCCACTTGCGGCGACCGGATGCAGAGCCACTATATCCGCGACTCGACCGGCGCCTTCACGTAGGTCGATGACCGCACTAACGCCTCCGTGACTAGTGCGAACCTCAAGTCACAAGCAAAGCTCCTCTCTATAGTTTGGTTTCTAGCGACATTATTTTTTGTACACACGCGCGGACATAAGTGAACGCAGATTTTCTGTTCTAAGTGCTATCACGCCTGTCTTTGTAAAAGTCAAGAAACATTGTCAGTCCGTAAGAAACCGCGCCGCGGATTACAGCCTGCAAATGCCATGCCGCTCAATTTCCTTTAGGCCGCGCATGGCTAGGGTTGTAAAGCCATAGCATGCTCCGTTTACTTCTGTCCACCCCTGTACATGATAGCACGCGACGTCAGATAGGTCAAGTATTCTTGAAGTGTTTCGAACGCAGGCTATTATTCCTTTTTTCGCACATCTAAAAAGAGCCTCTTTTCTTTTTACCAGCGGTGATGTCGCCGAAGTTGCTGGCAACTCCCAACTCCCGTACCGCATGGCACCTTTCGAGAGACGCAGGGTGTAGGAGGAGAACGGCCGCGCTCTTCAAGGTTACATGTCACTCTAAACAGAAAGGAGTAAAAAAATTGGAGAGGACACATAAGCTCCCTCCGCCTTAAAGGTATGACGCGACAGCGTATTGGGTTCACGTACATATGTGCATAAGGTCATTCTCTACATTCATAGATACCTGGGAGTCATCATACCCTTCCTGGCGCTTTGGTGCAGTGATTAAGAGATGCGCCACTGCCTTCAGAGGGCAGGTGCTCCCAGCGGTGGGCCTTGTGCGGCCCCGATTGCTCGTCCCGAGCGACCAATCATTAACTGCCACCTGCCCCGGTGGGGAGTTTGCTCTGTATCCGCTGGCCAGTTTGTGATGACGCCCCAAGGTCACGTGACCTAGGTGGCCCACCTGTCTCCTTTGTTGCTCTCTGGGGACCACCTGACAGAGCCATGCGCGTGATTTTTCGCTCACAACGCCGACGCTGACAACGCCGACACCGAATTTTCTGAACAAGGGGCTTTTATCCTTATCGCGTTAAAAGGGGGTAAACTCTCTTCTAGAGAACTCTGTTGTATCAAAGGGAGTGCGCGAGAGGACAGCTTACTCCTTCTTTACTCCCATGTAGGCGTATTCGTGTTTAGAGTGGTGCACCTTTGAATCCGTGATGGTGGCTAAGTGCTTTGTGCATTTGGCTTTTGAGTCCACCGTCACGCGATCGAAACAGGCAGCATTGACCGCTTTCGCTGAGTAGATGCAAAAACACTCGCGTGCTGTGCGATTTCGGTGCGTGGTAAAGAGCCCCATGTCGTCGAAATGAACCCGGTGCCCTCCACTACGACATCTCTCCGAGCTCTTGTACAGCTTCGTTTCGTGGAACCCCACGCAGCGCACCAGCCTGCCAAGATAGCTTTGAGGCACACGGGTGCAGGCAACGCTGGATGCAAGAGTACGAAGCATGCACTGCCGCGGTTAACCAAGTTCTCCGGGGTAGTTTCTCTATTGGCCCGCCGTACCGCATGTAATATCTGACGCGTGCCCATTCGGTCTTTTATTTCTTCTTGGCTTCTGTTCGGCGAGTCTCACCTTTCCGAAAACTTCCGAGCAGAATTCGCGAATATAATGCACCCTTCTCTTGATAAACTCCTGAAACACGGCAATAGGAAATTTGTACAATATACTGCACAGCGGAATTACAGGCGCGTCCACCATGCAAGAGTTTAGAAGACTCTTTCCCATCTAATTTTAGAAACTGTGCTGCAACCTCGTGGCTGCAGTCAAAGTCGCATCACCTCCCTCTTCAGAACCTCTCGAAAACGTGAGATTCAGTGGAAAATTGGTTTGTAGGGAAAGGAAATATCGCAGTATCTCTCTCACATTTCGGCGGACGCCTGAACCGCGCCTTAAGGGAACGGATAAAGAAGGGACTGAGAGAAGAAAGGAAGAGGTGCCGTAGTGGAGGTCTCCGGATTAATTTCGACCACCTGGGGATCCTTTACGCCAACTGACATCGCACATCACACAGGCGCCTTAGCGTTTCGCCTCCATCGAAACGCGGTCGCCGCGGTCGGGTTCGAACCCGGCACTCCGGATCAGTAGCCGAGCGTCCTAACGAGTGAGCCACCGCGGCGGGTCTGAGATTCAGTGCAAATTCGCATCACGGTGGCGGTGAATAAAATCAAAAAGATGCGTATGCATTTCAGCAATAATAATAATAATAATTGGTTTTTGAGGAAAGGAAATGGCGCAGTATCTGTCTCATATATCTTTGGACACCTGAACCGCGCCGTAAGGGAAGGGATAAAGAAGAGAGTGAAAGAAGATAGGAACGAATAGGTCCGTAGTGGAGGGCTCCGGAATAATTTCGACCACCTGGGGATCTTTAACGTGCACTGACATCGCACAGCACACGGGCGCCTTAGCGTTTTTCCTCCATAAAAACGCAGCCGCCGCGGTCGGGTTCGAACCCGGGAACTCCGGATCAGTAGTCGAGCGCCCTAACCACTGAGCCACCGCGGCGGGGCTTTCAGCAATCTCTAAAGCACTTTTGAGCACTTAGTGTTGGAACTTCTTCATAGATGAAGACACCACCATCATTGCACCTCATTCACGAGCTGCTGTTCGCTCACGTTCAGCCGCTCGATGTCTCATTGTAGGAATCTTTCATCCTGATGCCCGTCTCCTATCTCTGACGTCTATGCGAATACAGGAGGACCCGTAGGTCCACTACACTTCGAATTTGTGACGGCGTAATTAACACACATTCGCACTTATTTGAGCGAAGATGTGGTTCTAATCTTCCTCTGCGGTTCAGAAATTTCATGCTTTTATCCCGGTATTCGACATTTCCTGGCACATAGCCAAAAGTTCGAAATCCAGGAAAAAATATGTCAGTCAGGTTTAAAGAGCCCAAATTATCATATCCTAAGCGTCTGAAAAATGGGCGACGCAATTTACACTTCAGATTCGAACAGCATAGGAGGGAAGGCCAAAAGGGGGAAAAAAAGTGTTCGTGCCACCAGTCGGCTCGAAAGCCGAGCCGCCTCATTACCTTTGACTCCGAAACCGGGCATCCAGTTAAGCCACCAGCCTGCCCGATTTTTTTTTTCTGGTCTTCGAAAAACGCGTCCAAGAAAGCATACACGCGAGAAGCACACAGTTGCGGCTCAACTGGTGAAAACACAAGCAGTGCTTACTTGAGGACTGGATAGTATTAAACCTCTTTTAGCTTGACGAATGTCTCATCTGGAGGCAAGGAACGTGGCACATAGTCTAGGCCTTTCTGTCCTCCTGTAGAACAGTGCGTACTTCATGGTCCTTGTTTAGTGTTCACCATTGAATATCTTGTAGCATTCCTCGTTAATGCACCTCATCCCAAATTTAATGCCCATCTATTTTTGTTATTTTCATTGTTTTTCTTTTTTTCTTTTACTTCTTTACATTATAATTTTCAGCGCCTCTCTCCTTCCATCTTTCTGTCCTCAATTCCTTTCTCCACGCAGTGCAGTTTGTTAGCAAATTTTTCATACCGTCTAAAATCTCTGCTTTTCACTAAGGGGTTTCTGTCTCTTAGGCTTACTGGCGAGCCGATCCCGCTTCTATGGGGGTGCGCCTTGTGAGAGCTTCTTACCTTCACATATTGGTCATCACAAGATGTGCGATTTAGCCAAAAACGTGCGCCATCTTAACTTCCTACTTGACGGAAACGAACACTGCGTATATAAGTTGAAAGGAAAGCCTTTGTGAGAGTGAGGGCCGTAGGCTATTTATTTATTTACTTAATCACAGCCTAATATAGGTCACTCGAACTCAAGGCGGTGGACAATTTGTCCGACATGTGAGGAGTATGAATTAGAGAAACCTGACCGGGCTTTACTTAATACACATTGTTCCGACAGGACTAAATCACGAGGTTGAATTATGCCAGTGTCGAATAATGATTTTTTTTTTACTCTTACACATAAATACTGCAATCCCGCAGGGGATTTCAGTAGGGACGGACAATATATATATATATATATATATATATATATATATATATATATATATATATATATATATATATATATATATATATATATATATATATATATATATATATATATATATATATATATATATATATATATATATATATATGCGAGAAAGATAACATCAACACAGACAAGGAAGAGTATTCAAATGAGATTAATACAGCATGAACATCTCCACAGGGAAACACAAAATTATATTCCAGAGGAAATCAACATTTCCCAGAGAACGCATTTTCAATAGTTTCGTCGTAACCTTCAAGCATCAAATGCTTTTAGCTTCGATTTTCGCTGAATTCTGGCGAACATCATTTGAACCTAAAAGAGAACATAAAGCCGAATCTGAAAAGGAACATGATGCCGAATTTGTCCGATAAGTTCAGAAGTTTTCAGTGCGGATGAGAGACAGGAAAAAAAAGATTTAAACTAGTACCGGCTCACACAGATCATCTTCATTTTCCGATGCCATACACTCGGTAATCACCACAACTTTCTGGCTTCTTTTTTTCTAACGTGATATAGACACCTTTAGCATACCATGTGCCGAGTTACCGTTACCGGAGTACCGGGTGCCTGCGCGCCGTCAGTGGGCATGCGCAGATCACCTGGATGGCACCAGATGGCGCCCGGCAGCTGAGCGCGCGCCTGCCGCATCGGGACCAATCAGCTAGTGTGCACTGGCGGTGGGCGGACTTCCGATGCTTCGGCAACGGTAACACGGTACACGGTATGCTAAAGATGTCTATTATACACGTTTACGCACAAGAACAGAGGCTCTCCGCAGCATGTTCACACTGCTGTTGTTGGCCTCCGTTAAAACAGCGGACACTCACGGAGGGTGCTTGGCCGGGGCTTGGTGCCGATCCAAACAGGAGATCTAATACAGGTGCCCTGTTAGGCCTTACGGCACTGGATAGCTGTATGAGTGGAGAAGGTGGGTAAAGATTGCAATAATACCGCAAGAGACTGCAACGTGTTACGGATGAGATTTGGAAGAAGAAATGGAGAATTTTGAATGAAATTTCGAAACACAGAACACGAGCACACCATGGGAATGCTAAATTCTTGCATTCCGCTGCAGCAAGGACCGGCTTATGGCTCAGGTAGTGAATATGTTGGTGACGTTCGAAACGGACCACTGTCAGCAGGATAAGGTTTAGTATGAATGATGCAAAAATTCCATTAAGAACTGAACTTGCTAAGAAATCGGCCACCGCGCTTGAATGAACTCCGAACTTCTTGTATTAAATAATAATGAACCGCAGTTCTTGTGCATACATTGGGAGGGAGGTAAAAGCAAAGAATCGGGGGGGGGGGGGGGGGCATTCCTCGAACTTTCGAGCACTGTCAAGATGTTGAGGCAGTCAGCGACTAAAATTATTTGAGTTACATTACAGAAAATCCTGCGCAGGGGCAAACCAATGCCAAGAATTCAGTCACGAATACTGACGTAAAATCTGGGATTCGAACGAAATTACTCCAAGCAAGATGCATAGGAATAAATGCAACTGCATGTCTCGGAAATTTTTAGATTTTCGTCTAGGAGGCCATTTAACACAACGGCAAGCAAATTCTTTGCATTTGTCGGAAAAGTATGGTCAAAGTGAATGTCAGCGTCAGCCCGGGCTTAACACATCCTTTGACAGGAAGTAAGTGAGACTAAGTGAGTGAGCCTCTCGAGGTACGTGTTGTAAATCGCCGTAATTCTCGTCTTTCATCCGTTAGTTCTGCTCTTGTGACTGCTCGTTTCCAGGCTTCCAGCATGGCCGCGCAGTTGAGGTAGTTGAGTAAAGAGGTTGAAGGGTCGCATATATCGCCAACAGCGCCTTTATGTAGCCGCAGGCAAAGGTTCGAAAGCAGCCAAATGCGTCGCTGAGGCTTCTGAAGAGCGGGCGATCGCTGTGGCTCTGTGACTCTCTAAACAGCGAAAGCAGCAAAGGATGCTGAGCACCATGCCCATCAAGAAGCATAAGCGTCTGAACGCGCTGGCACGTAAATCAACAAAAGCGACAAAGGCAGGCAAGTACGCTGTTCAGCTAATAAATGTGGCTCATTGCGGAGTGTCATTAAGCTGCGAAAGGAGCCGGGGAGACCATGCAAGCTGCTTCCCTTGAATAACATAAGCGGGGGGGGGGGGGGGGGGGGGGGGGGCGGCCGGCCGGGCAGGTAGACCAGGCCAGTAAACCTGACCTGTACCCGATTGCTGCTACCACCACCTGTGAGCAGTCCTAGAATGCGCTACGCACGTTTCACGCAGTGCATATCATGCTCACACCTTCTCTCGACGACAAGACTGCAGACTGTTTTTTTTTTTTCATTTAATGTGCTGCGCCGTCAGATTACAAGCAATCCTTTTTCAACTAATCATTCCTTTTGAACCATCCCGACCATTCCGGCGTGGCCATCCGGGCAAATGATCTCTATAGTAGCTTAGGAAAACAGCGCCACATACACCCTTGTATTCGTGGCTAATTGAACCCAGTTGTTAAAGAAGAAGCGCACAGCAGAAATTCGCAGCACCTGATGTCACCTTGCCAGCAGACATTAACAAAAGAAAAGACACCGGGGGTATAATCTACGTCACAGCAGTTCAGCGCCTGTAAAACTGTGCAGCAATTGGCTAGCGGACCTAAGGGGTTGAGTTTGCAGTAAGCTACAGGTGGAGATAGCCTTGCAATTAATCTGCCAGTAGTTGCTCCATCGTAGCGCTACGCCAAATAGCCGCGCCAAATGGGGCACTGGACTAAGGGCTCTACCCTCTGGAGGCCTCCCTCCAACCCTTACTCATTGATTGTAAACGCTCACTCTCTCTCTCTCTCTCTCTATGGTAAGTTGCGCAACCGTTAAGAGGAAAGAGCTCCGCACTCGGGTAGTACGGATAACATGGCTTCCTGCCAACGCGGCCGTGTATGCAGTGTATGCTACGTGTGCCCATGTGCACGATATACGCCTATAGAGACGCCGGCGGTCTTCACAGGTGAACTGGGACCTGGATTATATATTCAGGTAGATTCTGCCGAGAGAGGGCGAAAAAGTGTTTCCGAGGAGTGAGGGCGCAAAATTTGGTCCGCGAAAACCTGGCGTCTAAGTCGGGGAGTACATTTCTGCATTAAAATGCATCATCGTCGGTGTAAGCTAGTAGGGCCTACCGCTACCTGGTAATCACATTTCTGATCACATTTGCATGAAATAATTCACGGCAGAGACCGAGTAGGGGCCAGCCCGCAGCTAAGTCTCTTCGGGCTGGTCTCTCCCGCAGCTCAATGTTTATTGAAGCTTAGTGAGAGCACACCTGGCTTCTTATTCACTATGCAACACTCGTACGCCTTGACGAACCCTGTATCATAGCATATATCGCCCTAACGTGGTATAAAAGAGAGCATAATGAGGCACCCTGTCAAAACAATTTGCAGATCCTTTGCAAATGCGTTTGAATCGCTGTTACCCTGTGGCTCCCTGGCACTTCAAAACATTCCATTATACCGGATGTACTCGCGTGTTGAACGCGCTTGCATAATGAACGCATTCTCTACTTGGGCTGTCAAAAAGTGCGATCTTCTTCCCTCGCGTAGAGAACGCAACCCCTACTTTTGATATAAAGTCTGCTGCTGATGACAGTGGATGCTAGCAGGCGCCCTCTTTTGAGTACCGAAACAACTACTCAGTAATACAAAGCCCAGCTGTCAAATTTCAAGACAGCTATACCTCCCTCTAAGGGGTGAAAAGCCAATAAGAATGTTCTTCAGACATGCGACCAAATTTCATCAGAAATTTCATCAGACCAAATTTCATGCCGGTGGCTTCGAGCATCGACAAACATTACACAGGTTCACATCATTATATATATGTCTGAGCAGAGGTGGGCAAATGCCCTCATTTTTACTTTTCCTCCCTCACCCTCACTTTTGAATCCGTGGCCCTTCCTCACCCTCGCCCTCATTTTGAAAAGTTATCCGGCCCTGCCTCGCCCTCACCCTCACTTCGAAAAATTTGCTGGCCCCTCCCTCACCCTCACATCGTCGGCCCTCCGTCAACCTCACTAACAGTCATTTTAAAATTCGTGTTATATTTTCTAGTCTGCAACTTCTGGCGGTATTACAGAGTAATAAACATACAACACAAGTCCTCAAGGCTCTATTGGACGCGAGACTAGATGCTTATACTGTTGTGTGTGTGCGGGTAGGTGTGTGTGAGCTGTTTGAGCTAATACTTGAGACAAAACTGACACTGTTACGAGTTGTGCCCTAAAATTGCACTCTGCCTTCACTTCTGGCACGCACTGCATGCATACATGTGCCCTGCACACATAACATTTCAATTAAACGTTATCTGTATTTATTTTTGTTATTTTACTCATACTGCAATCCCCACTGGGGATTTTAGCAGGGTGGGATACAGATAAGTACCTACAACGTAATAACACAGGCAATGAACACAAGAACAAAGCAGAATAACGTAGCTTGAAAATATTGAAAGATAAGCATACGCAACAGATTTTTAAACAATACTGGAAAGAAATGTCGACATAGATGATTTCGATATGTGGTCATTGGTTAAGAGATTCTCTTATATTACTGTTCGTGCAAAGAATACATAAAACGATTATTACGCGTGGTAAATGGCGTTACTGTGCAGCTGTGCCTTTGCCTAATGGCGTAACCAGATGAAAAAGAAATTATTCTCGTGATGTCTGTATTATAGAGGCCGTAAATAAATTGAAAGACGAATTTTAGTCCTGACACACGGTTTCTTTGCGTTAATGTGGCCAAGTCCGCTTTGGTTAACAGTTCTGTCACTTACGTACGTCCAAATCTATTTTAAAAGAAGCGAGCTGCTTTTCTTGGCACCATTTCTATCTTATTAGAGTACGTTTTAGTGAAAGTGTCCGAAATAACGCATGCATAGTCTTGTATCGACAGAGTTGTGTTTTTGTATGCGAGCAGTCAGACAGAAGGAGTAGGAAGCCTCAGAGCTCTCCTCGGAAAGAACAAATTGCGCTTACCATTAGCCATTATGTAGTCAATGTGCTTAGTCCAAGTGAAGTCATTAGTGATCAAGAGTCCGAGATACTTGTAATGTATCTCGAGAAAAGTTTCGGTAGGATGAATGTCTAGGTTTCTTTTCTAAAGTGGCGTCTGCTTTAGAGGGCAGGACAGCTTTGTGGTCCGATATGCTATCTACTATCTGGCTATTTGTTTTGGCAGTAATTGATCCGCTATAAAAAAAAGAGGTCGAGCATTGATTGAGAATTGCCCTGAAATATGCTATTTTATTCTACAATCTGCAATAAGTCGAATCCAAAAGCAATGCCCAACATAGCTTCACCTTGGGGGTCGTGCTTTTTAACTGAAAAATTTGACCAGTCTACTTCAGGCAAATTAAAATGTCCTGACAGTATAATACAATTATTTGGTTTAAAATTCGTGCACAAATATTGTTTCAGTTCCCATAATACGGCTACGGTAGAGTTGGGGGGCCTGTACATTGCTCAAATAATATATCTAACGTTTCCATAGTATGTTGTGCAAAAAATGCACTCTACATTGGGTACATCAGGGATTGGTAAAATTCACAGGGATGATTTAAACCGAATGCTGACATCTCCACCTCTACCATCACGATCCTTTGGGTACGAACTGTAGCCAGTGGTAGCGAACTCACTGTCAAACACTGTATTATTAAGCCAAGTTTCCGTAAAAACCGCTATTTCAGGTTCGTGCAAAAGCAGAAAGGCCTTCGGCTCAGCTGTCTTGTTTATGACACTTCTGCAATTACCATTTAGTATTCTCAGCGTCTGAAGTCTCCTAGCCCGGAGTCTGTTTGATTTCTTTCTAAGCCTAAAGCGAGGAGCTCTTGTATCATCCCAACCATACAGTACGCGATTAACGCTTAGCTTATCATAGATTGGCTTTAAAGCTTGGCGCCCTCTTTACCCTCTTCTTCACAGCTTTTCCACTGCTGTTGCCGTATTTCCCTAACTCCCTGAGCTTTTTTGGTATTTGGATTTTGAGCTGATTTTGGTGTTTTTGAGTTAATAGCATGATCGTAATATTGAATTTTTTTCACAGAAGCCGAGGAGTTTCAAAACGACTGGTCGCGCCTTATTTCTTTTTTACCCACCCTGTGGCATCTTTCGACACAACTCACTGGTAAACCTTTTTGCAGAAGAAAACACCACCGGTTACTTCCTTTCCCAGTTCTTCGCTATTCTCCTCGCTCAGCCATTTATTCCGTAAACGATTACGTTATTTCTCCTGCCTCTGTTTTCTAAATCATCTAATTCGTAACTGTACTAAGCTGCTCCTGAAGTTCCGATATTGCCGATTCCATGTCTTTTACCTTCGTGGCTAAGACATTTAGGCCCGACATCTGTTTCTCAGTGCCATCAATTCGCTGAGTTAAACCAGAAAGTTTATTCTCAGTTATGTTTTGAGACGCCTGCAGGCCCCCCATTGTTGAATTAATTTTGCTCTGGCCTTTTGCAATTCCGATGGAAATTGTTTTTCAATCGGGCCAGGATTTGGCTCAACACCGCCACAAGACAACAGATCTTGTGATAATGCAACCACGCAAGAAAGGAAAGTCTGAACACACAGTGGGCAGGGCAGCAGCACTAGAAAGCGATCGTCACTCCTGCAGCAATGTACAGATTTGGAATCACTAACCTGGATGGCAAAGCAAAAAGGATTACTTAGCATGCTGCCTCGTTTGCTGCTGCTGTACCCACTGTGCTAAAATGGGCTGCTAAAGTCAGTCAGCGCGCTTTTGTGTATCCTATAAAAGCTTTGTAAATGGCTTATCCTAAAAGCTTTGTAAATAATTTAGTTAATGTAAATAGAATAAATTTTCAGTCTTATAAATGTCATACTTAAAGAAAAGCTGTGGCGATGGCGTAGTGGTCCGAAGTAGCGGCCAGCAGAACTGATCTTTTAGTGCCGCCGCAAGTTCGGATCCCTCACCTTCAGCTTTAATTTTTTTTTATAGTGTCTTCCCCCGGTGCGGTGCCGGCTTTCCGCTGCAGTGAGGCCTTTATGCGGTCGCTTGAAACAAAACATTATTGAGGACACTTGAAAATCTGACAGCTCGCTTAAATTCAGCGTTTGGGCTGAATAATAGTAGTCACTAACTCCCCGAGTCAGGATCGTGAACGATTCCTGTGGTTGCCATTTTAGTGCTCTGTTGCTTCCAATTCGCCGAAAAGTGCTTGTCTGTCTGTCCGAAGCCTGCTTCTAGTGCGCGGGCGACCTTGGTCACGCGACGTTGTGACGACAGCACAAGCTGCCCATCGGATTGGGAGCAAACAGCCCATCGTGGCAGTTGAATTTAATGATTAGTCGCGAGAGATTCCTCAGGAAGAACGTAGGTCTCAAGAGCCCCACCGATGGCAGCAGCTGCCATCGCAGGGCAGTGGCGCGTAGCTTAACCGCTGCTCCTCTGCGCCTGGAGCGGTATCAGGACTCCCAGGTATCTGTGAATGGGAAGAATGACCAATTCTACCGCAGTACAAGCCTAAAATGATCCAATAACACGCAAACTTACATCATATAACATATCACCCAAAGTAAGCATGTTCAGGCCAAGCAACACCATAGAGAGTGAAGATAAACCATGCGAAACAGGACTAACGGTGCTAGCGCACGGTAATTCATGGTTAAACCCTAACGAAACCGCCCGTGATTTTTTTGCTTGCACGTCTACGCCTTACTCAAACGCTGATTGTCATTTACCTACCATGTCTGCTAGAAATTTGGTTCATAAAATCAGGCGCGCGATTACGCGGTCACAGGTCTTACCAGGGATAGAAATAAACCAAGAGATGTCGGTGTTATTTGGAGAGCAGTACAACTTTTTCTTTTTTAGCACTTTGCAATGCAAGGCGGAGAGAGCGATGATTCAGACCAAGGTGGTTAAGGTGCTGCTTTATTTTCATATTAAGACTACAGTGGTCGCCCTTGCCCACCACATTGCGCACCGCTTTCCTATACCGCAGTTCCAGAGAAAATAGAATATAGACAGAAGATATGACTGTACTGAACTACTCACAGCGTGAATAAATTCCACACCAACGCCGCCAACAGGCTTTGATTTGACAGTGGAATTTCGCAAAAGCATTTTTTGCGCGGCAGCCAATTCTATGAAACCTCACTGAGCTGAAATTTGACTTCTTTCCGGAAAGAAGGCCTACAAGTTGGGTGTTCAACAGCCTTACTAGGTGTAATTTCTACGTGTTTTACTCTTCACTCTGATCATCCGATAGACTCGTGGCTCATAATGAAAATGTTGACTGCGTTACCATGGTTCCCGTTGGACTGGCAGCCACCCGCACGGCCCGTCCAGTGGCCCCTTGTTATCGCACTATACAGGGTGTTTTACCGAATACTTTACACAATTTTTTAAAAACGTTTTTAGTTAGAAGACCGCTTTTTTTCGGGGGTGTGGTACATCACAATGACGGAGAAGGTGTGCTGCACCCGCGTTTCGTGTTCACCTCATGTGCCTTCATAATGCAGAAACTACGTCTTCCCCGGGATCTTCACCCTAAGAAGTAGCGCTTTAAAATGGTAATTAATAATGGGCGGCACAGGCAAAAGCGTTAGCTATGAGTGCGGTTTGGGCCACCACCCTCGCCCTCTAATAGTGAATTCTGTCCTCCCTCGCCCTCACCTCACCATGTCTTTCCCCCCTTTCCTTCGTCCTCACGTATTTTCATCCGCCCATCCTCCCTCACCCTCACCCCACCGAGTGAAATCCTCATGAGGTGAGAGTGAGGACGCCCTCGTGAGGATGCCCATCTCTGGGTCTGAGTATATATTTGAATGCCTCGTAGAAAGCCATACTGAGCCACAAATAAGCCCGCCTGGAATGAAACATTTGCAGGGAAGTATATCGTCAAAGGCACATCTCACTTTGTTATATAGTCGGATACAACTCAAAAATCAAGAACGAAGCGACAAATGCCCCTCAAAGTGGGCCTTTCAGTCAATGGCGTCGACTGTTTGTAATGACGTCGAGGTTAATTCCTGCTTAATCCCATGTGACGCTAGGTTAATCCGCGGCTAATTCTGTGTCCCGCTAGCGCTAGTACGCGAAGGCCTATGAGCACTAATCCTTGATCACGTGACCAGCCCATGCACCCACTGGGAGCATCGCACTTCATGTAATCATAATCGATATATATGTGACAGCCGTCGCCGTAGCTCAGTTGGTAGAGCACCAAGCGCGAAATTCGGAGGTCGTGCATTCGGATCCCACCTGTGGCATGTGGTTATTTTTTCTTCCCTTTTCTGATCAGTTATCTTTAAAATAATTACCCTATTAATCTCCCATTGATGAACATCACAAATTATATTGAAAAAATAAAACATCCCCTGTGCTCTTTGGTTTCAGAGGCTGTTGGCTTTCGTCATGATTCGCGGTAGTAAGACGCCGCCGAACGCTTCGAAACGCCTCTAGAACGCTCCACGCAGCCGAGAGGTGAGAGCCATCACCACCTAGATGGAGTGTCTAGGTGGAATTATCAAAGCAAACATACAGCGTGATTTTTTTTAAAACCTTTACAGATTCTTATTCTAAAAACTGTTTGAAAATAAGTTGGTGTGGCCTGTTGAGCTGGATTTTACAGCAAGGCAGACATTATGCTCCTCATATGAATCAATAATTAGATGATTAATTAATTAAAATTAATTAATAAGCTTTTTATTCTTGACTTTAGGGGGCAAGGTTATAGTTCGAAATTAATGGCCGTCAACATCGACGGTGAGCCTGTTTCTCAACTTTCTTTCTTAATCGGCAATACGTTCCGAGATATCGAACGTCAAAAATACGGATTTGAGAGCTTCTTGAGTTGGCTTTCTTGCATTGCGTACTTATAAACTGGCGTCTCTCGCATTTCCTATGCATCAAATACCGACCCAGTTGGTGTATTTGTTGATGTAGCGAATTAGCTTGATTTCGGCCGTGATAGCATGCGCAGCGACGCCATTTTATAATTTGGCAATGCGAGAAAGCAAACTAAACAAGCTTTCAAATGCGTATTTTTACGTTCAATATTTATAACTGCATTGCCGATTAAGAAACTTTATAAACAGGACTGACCTTCGATGTTCCGGGCCGTCAATTTCGTATTATAACCTCGCCTCCTAGAATCAAGAATAAAAAGTGTATTAGTTATATTTAGTTAAATAATCGCCTAATTATTGATTCATATTAGTTATATAATATCCTCTTGCTGTACAATCCAGCTCAACAGGCGGCACCGACTTATCTCACACAGTTGTTAACATAACAATCTGGTTAAAAAATTAGCTGTGGTTCAACCCGGCTGAACCTAATAAGACGAACGAAAGCTCTGTTAAGGTAAGCACACGACGGTAAGCATACTCCACACGTTTTTTTTTATATAGCGAACGGCGCGTCAAGCGATTTCCAGTAGTTGCGAGAGTGCCGTCGGCTCTGCATACGCAGCTGTGGCGAGGCGTGGCTAGTCACGTGGCATGACGTCATAGCCAAGCCTCCGCTCCTACTCTTTTGAAGGTCAAATTTCGTAGCCATATGACTTTGAGCTTTGTGCAGGAGAAGTAGAGCTTTCGCTATGAAAATCACCCTGCGTATGCGGCGAGTTGGACACAGGGGAGCACGCGATGCTGACGCTGTCCGAAAACCTCCGTAAACTGTGCGCCAACACATTTTGTAGACTGAAATTGTCGACATTTGCGCGTTCGTAGCCCGGGGCACGATCCAAAGACGCAGAAGGCGCGCTTCTGTGTAAGCCGGGGTAGTCGCTCTACCAACTGAGCTAACCGGGACGGCACGCTTATGGTAGGGCGAGAGCTAATTGATCAATAACTCGAAATGTATAGGGGAACCCCCAAGGTGGAGTATATTTGTAATAAGGGAGTAATTACTCATCGACAGTAATTGCTCCCTTATTGCAAATCTACACCACCTTGGGGGTCTCCCCTAAACATTTGACCAATACTTTTATTTTTATGCGTATATTCAATGTGAGTGCAGTTTTCATTTACTGAATAATTCGTTCCTGTTTGTTTGCTGTTTCTCTTCATGTGGTCGTTTCGGTTTGTAACAATTAATCTTGGGTCTAATTCCAGCTGGCGTCTTCGTGCCCCTCGTCTATATATGTTATGGATGTGCTGCGCAATCACAGATTAAACTAAATGATATCGAAAATAGACGCCCTTTGGCCACACCGAAACGAAAATCAATTCAAAAGAACGGACTTCACCTCCCTTCCAGCTTAAAGTACCCAGCTATTATATGCGAAAACATTTCTCGCGGGGACTCAGTCAATAGATCAGCAGATCTCCCGTCGGCACGCTTGCATTTTTTTTTGCTATTAACACTTTTGCTGTCGTCAAAAACGTTCCATGTTGGTTTTCTGTGGCAGTTAATTGCTCGATGTGAGCGATGAGAAAACTTAAAAAAAAATATTTTGATACGCCTCGGAAAAATGAACCATTACCTTTAATATTTTCCTAACTGTAGCTTACAATATTTCAATATTCAAGATTTCTGTCCTAGGACGCTGGACATGGAGTTTTGAGATATATGGAATGGTGAAACGGCTGCAAATAAGCAGAACATTAAGTCCTCTTTTTTATTTTAATATACTTTGGCACGAAGATACTGCTTGCGATGAAGGCCGTGCTGAGACGCACTTTTTTGTACTCGAACGTTTATTACACCAAGCTACCCAAGTTCATCGACTTAAGCTTGTCGACGAAAAAATAGACACGTCCTTTTTCGCATTACCTGCGGGACGAGTTCTTCGTAGCTGCACCGCGTCCATTTGCGGCGCGGAAAGCTCACCCCCGCCGTTGATGAAGTTCGCCTATTCAGCAGCTCCATGTAGTCCGTCGCATGAAAACGCCGTTATGCAAAATATTTGCCTTTCTTCACTCGCTCCTACCTCCTAGTGCTGCGATGGCATATTAAAATAGAAGATGAAAACTGGGTCTCTCTTTTATCATGTCCTAAAGGCGTCCTAAATAATTAACGCTTATACACTTTCGTGAGGATGGGCGTTAATGCGCACAGCACAAATATTCCGATACAATACAGGGGGCTTCATTTGAAACAGTGCTAAAAATCAGTTAGACGGCAACTACAGCACGCAAGGTAGGGAACCAAATAATCACCACAAGTGTGCCTCAACAAGGAATTGGCGGGGCCAGAAAGCCAAACGTCGAAAGAGGTGCTCTGCTGCTATTATAGCATTTTTATGAAAAATTATTAGTAGATAATGTGAAACACCGTTTATAACGGCGTATATGTCTAATATAACTGCGGCTTCCTCACAAGACCATATACCATACTGAGACAACATTCGTCTTGGCCTGCTTCTTGTTACGATACTTCTCGTAAAAGACGGTGCTTTCCATCGAGGACATATTTTTGTTGTTAGTCTGTTATTTAATTCTTCCTCCTCTTCCAAGCTCAACTCGATAATGTAGAACCTCTTGCTCGAAAATCTGCCATTGAAAAATCTGCGCTAAATTTCTGCTCAGAAAAAAAACAGGGGAGGGGGAGGGGAGAGGACGGGGATATCCCCATTAAAAGGTTAAAATAATGCATAGAGCCATCGCCGGAGACTCACAACGTAAGTTGTATAGGAGCGCGACTGCGCGCGCGCGCCGGAGAAGAAGAAGAAGACACGAACGACGCGCGAGAGGCGGCCCCTCTTCACACCAGCCTCCTACGATGAGGGCGACCAATGGCGGATCGCCGGAGGGCATGACGTCACGGGCTGATCAATACGCAACATCTGAGCCTATATAACGGGGCACCGATTCCGGTGGCGGGACGGTCGGACTTTCTCCCGCCTCAAACTTCGAATCGACGGGCTGCACTTTCCAGCGACGATAGAAAACGCGCGCTTCGTCTGTCGCCTTGGCTTCGGGCTCACCGCTTCTTCAGTCGCAGACACCCCCCGGGGCCGAGTACACGCGACAGGAGGCGTTCGATTACTGAATAACCTTCGTTTACGATATCAGCGAGGGAGGGGAACACATAGGAAGGAAACTGTACATCGGGCTTCCGGCGAGGGGAAGTGGCAGACGAAGAGGGAGAGATAGGAAAAAGGAAAGTTTGTGAGGAACTGTTCAAGTCGTACAGTTTTGTTGTTGCGGCCGCGAAAGGCGTTCCCCTGAAAGACCGGAAGAAGACGATCGGCGTTCGTGGGACACCATGCGTCACTCCAGCGCATTCGTCGTCATTTTCAGCGTGGCACTGACGCTCTTGGTGAGTGCGACTGACCTCCTTTTTTGTCACTTTTTTTTTGCTGGATAGCGAAGCTGCTGTACTGAGAGACGCCGTCGGCTTTGAAAACTGACTCGCGCTTCTGTCGCCGGCCTGTTGAGCCGAGGATGCTACCAAGTTTGAGACAGTTTGGTCCCGGACTTATTTTAAGGATCGATACAAAAAGTAGGCACGCATTTGTCTTTTTTCTTTTCCTGCTCGTAAAGTGACGATTGGTAACGAACAAACAAAGTGTGCGTTGCGTGAGGTGTCCATTAAATTCTGGCTCCTGAGCCCTAAGTAATTTTTTTAAAGTAGTGAAAATGCTGCATATTAGGTTAAAATTAAAGTTTCGAATGTCCTCTTTATTAGGAGCACATCATGTTTCATTATATTACACCGAAGCGTAGTGTGATTGTGAGAAAGATGGCACTGTAAACTTTTAATTGGATGTAACATTGTTGAATTTTCATCACTGAATAAAAAAGATACCTAAAGGTGCGAAACATAAGCAGTAATAAATCGGATTACTAGCCCGAAAGCTGCAAAACTAGATCTTTTCTTAATTTACCTAAGTGAAACAGACTCAGTAAAGTGTCACGCGTGCCTTCGTATTTTGACATTTTCACATTGGCTAACTCCTTGGGCGTAGTACATTACATTGACATAGTATATACACGAAAGCTTTTTCACCGGTTTATTGCTCATTAATTCGTGCATTGAGAAGATTACGTAGCCTCGTCGGCTTTCAGTGCTGGCCACTGCACGAGAGCTTACCAGCCACAACTATATCTTAGGTACTAAGGGCCTTGCGCATTTGATGCCGGGTTTAACTTGACATTCTAATGCAGGAATTAGACGTCAGCAGCAAAGCCAGGCATTAGCGGCGCGGCCTGTTTTTCAACGGTTCAGCATTAAAGGAGCTTACTGCACACAAAGCGCCGAACACGATCTTGACTCCGGGAGAACTAAACCAACGAATTCTTTCTGGAATTCTTTAATTTTTGTGAACGGAAAACAGAAAAATCCTTGTTGTTCGAGACTTGAAAGGGAGAACTTTCTAGAGCCCGAAACCTCATTTGGAGCTTTAAGTGTGCATCTCCAAAGTTATTTCGCGGTCTTAGCAGCAACGCAGCAGTAGTATAGAGACTGCATTACCGCGTTATAAAAGCCTGGCCGTATGAAACCGGGCGACGCCAATTTCGGGTTGTTCTACGTCGTTTCCATCGCTGGTGAGTTCACCTAAGTCTACGGTTTCCAAATGCTCATGGCTCTAAGTACTGTTTAAAGAAGCGGAATTTAAATACCCGTGAATATTTTATCACGACTTCGCGACACTTCCTATCGCTGCAAAGGCCACCGAAAAAATGGTTCGTTACACTTTTTCTCCGCCGCAGAACTTCTGGGAAATAGAGCTTATCACGAATAATGCACCTCTAATGCTTTCTTGCATCAAAGAGCAGCGCTTCTGCGCTTAAAGCGAGCAACTAACTTCGCACGAAAAGCCAGCCGTGCCCTTACCTGTTCCAACACCTCTACACATTCCAAGCCTGGGTTGAATAAGAAAAGCCTTTGGACTGGCTGTTTAGTATGTTCTTTTTTACAGGTTGATACATTTAGCCAATAATTAAGAGAGTTATTTGTTTTCTTCACTATATCTAAACGATTAAAGTGCGTGGAAGTCGACCGGCCAGTATTATTAAGAAATTGTTTTAAAATTCGCTCATCTTCTCGTTTAAGTGTTCGCGAAACGCATCATGTTTAATTAATTCCTTATTCTGTAAGGCATACAAATAAACAAAGAGTAGGTCAAGAAACGAATATTCCTCTCTTCTATTGCAAGCTTTTCTCTGACATTAAGAACACCGAGGTAAGTTTTCAGAGCCAGGTACACTTTAGTTAGATTAACTTTAATGTGGATGAAAAGGAAGCGGAGAATATTTGCGATCCCGCTTATTAAAACGTCACTCATTCGTGAAAGTGTATTCATTCTTAGGCGTTCTCGCAACGCGATGCCTTCATTCTGCACTCGGCTTCTAGTATAGGACTGCTTCAGCACAGGTTCGTACGCAATATATGGCACGGGTCCATACGCTTTAAAGCTAAGAATAACCGTAGTACAAGGGAAGTGCAAGGGAAGTGTCATGGTAGATTGCGGTGAGTAATTAGTCCCTTATTACAAATTTACTCCACCTTGGGGGATTCCCCTACACATTTGACCAACACTGTTCCCACTTCGAGTTATTGATCAATTCGCTCTTGCCCTACCGTAAGCTTGGCGTCCCGGTCAGCTCAGTTGGAAGAGCGACTGCTTCGGTAAAGCGGTGGTCCCGGGTTCGAATCCCTGACCAGGACGAATTTTTCTTTAACTGCGAAGTTTCTGAGAAAACTGTACAGATTTCTTTCGTAGTCGTATGGTTGCGCTTGGATGGATGGCAAATGAGTAATTACTCCCTTATTACACAAAATGAAGTGTTGCACACTCAGCTGGTAGCCACAACTTGTCGAACAGAAGAAACGCAATCGTTCCTCGAGATCTGCTGTTGTTTACCGCGGCTGCGGCTTTATCCTGTCTTGTAAAGACGCCCAGCGTGTTTCTTGTTTCCTCTAGCACTCAGCTATCTTCTTTTAATTTCTTTCAGTTGCCTTAAATATCAAAAACCGTTTTCCGATCCGTCTATATTTAGCGATGTTCGAGACTGAAATCGGCTTTGTGAGTTGTAGCGTGACAGCGAAAATGATTGAACGACTATGTGAACAGAGAGAAACGGCACACAAGGGCTCTGTATATGTATGACGACGTGAAAGAGGAATGACATCGAACGGAACTTAGCCGGGACCGGGATTCGCTGGCCGCCGTTTCGACGGTCTAAACGAGCTAAACGAATCACCTCGCTCGCTCTCAGTCTGGCACAGGACCGTGCAGGTTGAGGACGCCTGAATTCTGAAAAAGGGGAGGTCGTTAAGGCCCTGTTTCCTCAACTCGTACCGCGGGGTTAAAGGAAATAACGAGGACTTATTCCGCGCCAACTGAAGTCTCCGAGTTGCTGTCGACAAGTTTTTAACGACGGCTTAAGGTCTTTCTTTTCTTACTTCACTGAAAAAATAAATAAAGACTAATCAAACAGCCCTAAGTGTACAGCAGTGAACGTGTTTCGGCGGTGATAGGCTTACCATGGTCCCCTTACTATTTCTTGTTTTTTTTTTATTTATTGAGAATTTCCTCGGGGCAGCTTTGTATAATCTAGTTCTTAAGAGCCTAAATTGAGGATCATTCTGGCAGCTTCGACTTTGGCAGGTTTTTGCATGTGTCTTCGCTTGTTGTTCCTGGGAGATCGGGCCAAAGACTTGTCAAAGCGAGAACAGTCGCTTGTGGGCGTGTAACTTTGGAGATTTCATGGTCCTGTTGTTTTCCTTTTACTGAGACCAGGAGGGGGGAGAAAAAGGAAATTTCCCAGCGATTTTTGTAGGAAAAATGGAGGGAAGTCAGCGGCAAGTCAAATCACCCACGCGGCGTTTTAGATTTTGTTATTATTATTAATTGGTTTTTTGGGGAAAGGAACTGGCGCAGTATCTGTCTCATATATCGTTGGACATAATAATAATAATAATTGGTTTTCTGGGGAAAGGAAATGGCACAGTGTCTGTCTCATATATCTTTGGACACCTGAACCGCGCCGTAAGGGAAGGGATAAAGGAGGGAGTGAAAGAAGAAAGGAAGAATAGTTGCCGTAGTGGAGGGCTCCGGAATAATTTCGACCACCTGGGGATCTTTAACGTGCACTGACATCGCACAGCACACGGGCGCCTTAGCGTTTTTCCTACATAAAAACGCAGCCGGCGCGGTCGGGTTCGAACCCGGGAACTCCGGATCAGTAGTCGAGCGCCCTAACCACTGCGCCACCGCGGCGGGGCTCGTTGGACACCTGAACCGCGCCGTAAGGGAAGGGATAAGGGAGAGAGTGAAAGAAGAAAGGAAGAAAGGGGTGCCGTAGTGGAGGGCTCCGGAATAATTTCGACCACCTGGAGATCTTTAAAGTGCACTGACATCGCACAGCACACGGGCGCCTTAGCGTTTTTCCTCCATAAAAACGCAGCCGCCGCGGTCGGGTTCGAACCCGGGTAAATTTTGTCAGGCAGAACTCAGTTTAGACCCACTGTAATCGCGCGTGAAGCACGCAGAAATCGCTAGCAAAAATACGCCGGAAGGAAGGGATGTTGTTGCCATTGCGGACTTCGAATACAAGCAACGAGGCGGCGTCCAGTGACAAAAAGGGGCGGCTAAGACCCACTGAGAGCTCTTTTTCCACGGGATGTCACGAAGCTTGACCCTCCTTATAAGAGGTGTTCTAGGAGCCTGTAAGAGTGACTGGATCGAGAAGTAGGATAAAAGAAATAAAAAGAACATTCTGATTCGAGGGTGATGCATTGTAGTGTTAGAATAGCGACTATAGTAAGCAGTGAAAGAAAGAGAAATTTAGTTTCCAGCACCCAGCCATGTTTTTGTCACTTTTATCGTTGCTCTCTCAACACATCAAGGATTAGTGTGGGGCCACTCCCACATGAAGGTAATCACAGTGGGACAAGAGCGAGATGAAGGGGCGAGATGAAGAAATTAGCTGGAGAAATGCGGCTAATGTTGCCTCAAAACAGAAGTGTTTCGGTATCACTGCGAGAGACGTTTATTCAATGGAATCAACAAGGATTATAACGATGATGCTGCTGATGACGATGATGATGACAATGACTGTGATGGTCTGATGAATAGAAACGAAGCTAGCAGACAAAAAAAAAATCTGAGGTAGGCGTCTGTAGTAAGATGTGAGGAAGATTAAGTGCAATATCTATCGGCTTTCTTTTTTATTTTTATAGTATCTATCTCTGCAGCAGGGCGAGTTAACGTCTTTAATACTTAATACTTGGTTTTGGGGGAAAGGAAATGGCGCAGTATCTGTCTCATATATCGTTGGACACCTGAACCGCGCCGTAAGGGAAGGGACAAGGGAGGGAGTGAAAGAAGAAGGGAAGAAGGAGGTGCCGTAGTGGAGGGCTCCGGAGTAATTTCGACCACCTGGGGATCTTTAACGTGCACTGACATCGCACAGCACACGGGCGCCTTAGCGTTTTTCCTCCATAAAAACGCAGCCGCCGCGGTCGGGTTCGAACCCGGGAGCTCCGGATCAGTAGTCGAGCGCCCTAACCACTGAGCCACCGCGGCGGGTCAAAGAGTTAACGTCTTTTGTGACCGTTTTCTGCACACGTGTTCCCCTGGGGGCGAGTGCAAGCCTGAATTTTATCTATCAGTCTCATTCGATTCATAGCGTGGAGACGAAACAATGTTGCAGCTGGTCAAGCAGGGCCAGGGAGCCTCAGCTTTGTCGGCTAGAACTGAGAGAAGGCTCACACAATCACAGGCGCTGATAATGCGACTAATCGCCGTTAAAGGAACCTCAGTAGAAAACGTAACCCTGAAGTAGGAAAAATAATTAAAAGCCAAAGTATTTACTTGGCAAAAACAAAAACATAAAACTAGATTTCGGGCACAGAAACCCACTTGACCTGTGGCAGGATCCACAGCAATAAAGGTTATGAGTGCAAACAATTTTTTGTGCATTGGTTTTGCAACATAAAAATTAAACAGAAATCTCGATCAAATTTGCTAGCGAAAGCAGAAAGTTCACCGAACCTGACAGAACATAAACGCACATCGTGAACCAATCGGCTTGTTTCTTGAGTCGTGAAGTTCATTTTGTATCGTGCCATTATTGCAAAGTAATTTAAAGAAGCCTTCACTCAGCTGTGAATAGCATTCTTTTTATTCTGATAGAAAGGATGATGACGCGAGTGGTTTGTAATATTTCATTTCATTTTATTTCTTTTTCAGTGGCTCTAGTTGTCATTCGCTTTTAGTTCGTTAATGTAGGTAGGAACACGTGCCATTCGCCGCAGCCTAACTGAATATGATCGTGCGACTTTGTACCCGTTTCACCAAAAAAATACCAACATTAGGGAGAGGTGGCAGAAGTGGGCGCAGAATTGTTCCCAATAATATTCTTTCCAAGGGAGTGCCAAGCAGTTTTAATTAAAGCTGCCGTTCTCCATTTCTTTAGCATTTATTTCCCCCTCAACATACCTAATGCAAGAGGCTGCGGCAGGTCTTATGCAGGCCAAACCTGACGACGTGAGAGCCAGAGAACCTGACTTGTCTCTAAATAACCTAGGTGCGCACCTTCTTGGAGGCTGTCGCTCTTGCAGATGTAAGCCAAACCAGAAGGAAACCACGATGCTTTAAAGAGGCGAAAATACGATGGCTTGAGAACAAAAAATACAGGGCTGTTATGCTTAGGCGGCACGTCAGATACGACGTTTAGGCAGTGAATTTCTGTTCAGTTCACCAAAATTTTAAACTTCTACTATTCGATTTTCCTGGATCCCACGTTTTGAACTCGTTCCCTTCTCTGCTTTTAAATACATATGCGTGCGTTTATTAGTTACATTTCCAATCAGTAAACTTATCAAGAAGTAGAGCTTCTGCTATCTGGTCTTTGTTTTTGTCTTCCTGTTACGTAGAAAACAACTACCATGCACAAAAAAAAAGA
This sequence comes from Amblyomma americanum, assembly GCF_052857255.1. Classification (NCBI taxonomy): domain Eukaryota; kingdom Metazoa; phylum Arthropoda; class Arachnida; order Ixodida; family Ixodidae; genus Amblyomma; species Amblyomma americanum. The sequence goes on from NC_135498.1 coordinate 76,940,523, forward strand.
ATCAAGTGGAAAAACAAAGAAGTGAGTCCGGTTTGTTGTTTTTAATCTATGATCAAAGATACAGAAATTTAGAAACAACAAAAAGGTGGTTTGGGAACCGTAACGTCATAATAGCTATCATCTCTTGCTTGAGCGACAGCACCAACAGTTACTCCTGATGTCACGCTTAAGCTATAATGACGCCATACACACTATATATTCGTTTTCTAAGCTCACAAAGACAGGTTCTGACGTAGCAGCTTGCCTCTCTGATAGCTTCCGTTTAGATTTATCGTTTTTTTTTTACTATACAGAGATGTGCATAGCGACGCCAACTACATCACAGTGCAGAGAATGGAAGGAAGACTATTACTTTATTTTCGTGGCATAGATGAGATTGAAACGTTGTCGTAGAGTCACACAGTGCGCTACGCAGTAGGCCCAGCTAGACCGACACACGCGCAGATATTTATACTTGGTTGATATTTTGGAACGACCGCTGACATTCTCCATAAATGATTATGGACGCCTCTGTTCGCGCTGAGAGATAAAATCGACGTGAAAGAAAGCCGAAGTAGGCAAACACCACGAACGGCATGCATACTATGAGCGCGTGTCGACTTTAAAGTTTGGTGCGTTCGATCCGATAAGTCGACCCGTTTCGGCAACACGTCATCTCCCACGAAGCCTTTATCTCTTTTCCACGCTTCGTTTTCGGCATCCGTGCACCGAGCCGGAACATGAGCTTGATACTGTTTCCTGGTATAAGAAGAGATAACAATATCTGCTTCTCAAGACAGCCGCACGCATGTTGCAACTTCACAACTCGACGCCTGCATGTAAGACGCTCCCAACGTTTTTTTTTTGTTATTTTTTCCCAATCGATGAGCTTGTTCAGGCCACATCTCAAGTTTGTGGGGGTTTTTTCTGTGTTGGCTGCGGGCCGGAAGCACTTATCTTCACTCGACATGCGGCATCAACGCTGGAATGATAACTTTATAGACTGCTACAGAGAAAGAGTTTTAGCAAAAATGTAGGGGACAAGGGTAGGCCACTTAGTGCTAATAACCTTAGCTTGTAAATATTTTTAACTGCAGCTAATGTTGAATTGCTAAGCCACACAAAATGCGTGTGTGTGGCTTATATATATATATATATATATATATATATATATATATATATATATATATATATATATATATATATATATATATATATATATATACTTATAAAGGGAGCTAACAGTCATCGAAACCAAGACGTTATCTTTTTTATTGTGTAGTGCTTATCAGTGGGATAATATTACTTCGATTAATAAATCGCCTAAAGAAAATTAATTAGAAAGCAGCAGAGAAAACAACCATGCCGCCGGTGGGATCCGAACCCACGACCTCAGAATATCGCTTCCGGTGCTCTTACCAACTGAGCTACGGCGACGGCTGTCCAATCTGCTGCTCTCGTGGGTATTTAAGTTTATTTGGTGTACGCGAACATTGAGAGTGTTCACCAGCGCCACCCTCGACCATAGCGGCGGACGTAGCACGTCCTGTAATACCGCGAGCGTGACGTGGAACGTATATATATATATATATATATATATATATATATATATATATATATATATATATATATATATATATATATATATATATATATATATATATATATATATATATATATATATATATATATATATATATATATATATATATATATATATATATATATCCCTGCACTGGCACAGTTCCAAATAAGACGTTCGCCCGTATAGACAGGCAAGCAGGTTCTTGAGCAGAAGCTATCGACGTTTCTCACGCACGTGGCTTCTTTGCGCATCTTAAAAGCCTGAAATATCTCGCGTGATATTTTTCTTCCATTGCATTTGCCGATATGAAGGGCACTTTGAAGAGGAAGTAGGGTGCAGCAGTGAGCCGTCGATAACCCTTACTCGATGAAAAGCTCCTTAGCTATCGTATTTGCCCGTCCGCTAGTACTGAGGCTCAAGAAGCTTTCACAGGTATTTCCGGAAAAGGTGGCTGCAAGCTGATTGACTTCTTTGTCTTGTGCTATCGTTCCTTCCGGGAGTTGCTTTTGTGTTTTTGTTCTGACATTTTAAAGAGCACCAGCCAGCCCACATAGGCGTCCTTTTACAGCTACAGGTTCGAGGCTACATACTTTTGAGAACGTGCGGAGGGAGGGAGAGAGAGAGTTGAGAACAGGAAAAGAACAAAGAAAACAAAAATCGTGTTTCATGAATTGTCGTGCGCTAGTACAAATTTTACGAAAAAGAGTGCACACGTAGATGCCTTTAATGACGAGTTCAATCAGAATCGGTCGAGGTGGCGTAGCTTATAATTTTGCGCTGACACTTAGTACTACATCAGTAACTGGGCTCCGGGAATGAATAATTTACTTTGAAGAATGTAACGGCGCAGTAACAGTTTAATTTCTCGCTGGACACCTCAAACCCGCCGTGAAGGATGGGGATGAAGGTAAGTCATGTCGAACATTCTTGGACAAACTTTTTGAATATTGCGAAATTGTAAGGTACTGTTCTAGAAATGCCTTTATTCCGATGCATTGGAAAATTTTTCTATTAAATTTTTTTTCCAGCGCTCCCACTCAGCAGTGAAGACTGCCATATAAAACAAATAGGGAACGATTTTGATGATGATGATGATGATGATGATGATGATGATGATGATGATGATGATGATGATGATGATGATGAAAGTGGATTTTTATTGCGCAAGGGCATCTGTGGCCAAAGAGCGCTATGGCACGAGGTATTTTCATTTGCTCAAGGTGGGGGCAAATACCCATTTTCCCGAGCATTTCACCCGAATAAGCCGAGCACCAGGCCAGGGGAAGCTTGCACCCATTGTAACACCGGTGGGTACCCGGCGGCCGTGGTTATCGAACCCCGCACCTCGCGCATGCGAGGCGGATGCTCAACCACTAGGCCACCGCTGCAAAAGCGATAATAGTAAAAAAAATGCAAGCCTGCTGACGGGAGATCTGCGCATATCTGGAATGTCCTATTGAATGACATATATTGAATGTCATATTGTCGTATTTACATTTATTTACAAGCGTCCGGGGTTTAGAATGAATAGTTCCGAGCAGGGAGCACCAAGGCAAACAAAGAGCCACATTAACTTCTTTGTTCGTCCTTTTCACGCGGGAGGCCACTTTGTCTTACACTTACACTTCGTCGTAACAGTATTTCAGTACATGAAAAAATTGCGTTCATAAGCTCTTTCCCGTTCAAAAATGCCTTTTGTCCGGAATAGTTGGGTACGGGAGGGATTAATTAATGAATTAATTGGTTTTGGGGGAAAGGAAATGGCGCAGTATCTGTCTCATATGTTGCCGGACACCTGAACCGCGCCGTAAGCGAAGGAATAAAGGAGGGATTGAAAGAAGAAAGGAAGAAAGAGGTGCCGTAGTGGAGGGCTCCGGAATAATTTCGACTACCTGAGGATCTTTAACGTGCACTGACATCACATAGCACACGGACGCCTTAGCGTTTTGCCTCCGTAAAAACGCAGCCACTGCGGTCGGGTTCGAACTCGGGAACTCCGGATCAGTAGCCGAGCGCTCTAACCACTGAGCCACCGCGGCGGGTTACGGGAGGGCTCAGGATAACAATTTCAAACATGTGGAATCTTTAACGTGCGTTGACACCTCACAGTGCACGACCGCCTTTTTCTTTTCACCTCCATCGCAGCGGCCCTTGCGAAGCATGAAACCCTCGGGAGTGTAGAAAAGGAGTGGAGGCTGTTTTTTTTTTTTTTTCACAAGCGTTGCATTTCGGCCGAGTTGGTACAGCATACTTTCCAGGAAATAATTGCGCACACACAAGACAGGAGATGAAAATGGACAGGAGGCTATACTCGGCTCCTGGGCACAGGTTCGCACGCCAAAATTCGGCCGCGGCAGCTGATTTTCAATGAAAGGAAAAAAAAACTTTACCGATCACTGACGCCTCTTCCGCCCTAGTCGCCTCTCTTGCTTCGGGCTTTTTTTTTCATCGCGCCACTGCTCTCACGGCGACGGTCATCATGGCAACCGCGTCAAGACACATCACGGCACTGTGTCACGTGATGTCACCGCGTTGACGCCATTTGGTATTGTTTTTTTTTTCATTTTTTTATTTCATAATTTTTTCTTTAGCTTTTTATTTAATTATTATTTATTAATCAATCCTAGTTAAATTTTTTTTAAAATCTATTTCAAGCCATCATCCGTCTTGGTTTCGTATTTTCCCGCAATTTTGACTTCCAAGGCTGTTTTGATGTCTTTTCATTATATCAACGTCCTGTACTATTTTGACGTCTAATTGTCTTTTTCGCCTCCAATTAATTAACTAATTACTCCACATCAACCAAATTTGACGCGCAGCGATATTTTATCATCCTTTATAATATAGAATTTTTGTTTTGCTCCTAACTCTCCCTCGAACGACGCAAGGGCTGCTGACATGTTTCGCGTCCACTTTCTGAGCACATGAAACCGCTAACATAGATAAGTAATGCTTTCGCAATAATGAAAAAAAAACCGACAGAGTTCTGCGACTTCAGTGCTCGTTAAGAGCCCGAGGAGGACCGAATTAATCCATAGCCCTTCACTGTGACCCTCCTGATAGTCCACAGAATGCATTAGCTGTTTATTAAACTCATAAAAAAACACGAGGTATACCTCGTGTTTAGACGCAATATAATTGCGTGCCCTCCACCACGTTGAGCTATATAATCACCCTTTTAACTTTGGCACTAAAATTCCGCTATCTGCCTCTTCCTGTTAACCCCGACCCTTTTTCGCGACGACTTCCGCCTTATTTCAAAATAATTTATTCATCAATCCTTTCATGGCTTATGTCGTACTAGGATAACAAGCGGCGGGTCAAAAACAAAGCAAAATTCTAATGCTTGGAGAGCTTCTTGAGTGATAATAAGGAAGCTTCGGAAAAATTGATAAAGAAAAAAAAGGCACAGATTTCTGCCATTGGCAGAGTGAACACGGGAGGGCTGTACGGGTCCACTGTGGTAGTTAAAGTGGTAGAGAGGTGGCGGGATGCACCAAAAAACGAACAAATGGCAGATTTGGCAAAATCGTTGGTCAGGGCCGCATAAGACCACTAACGAATAAAACTCGCCATGTAATTTGATGTTGCCCTGCATCAGCTTTCTCGGTGTTCCACGTTTCTCGTCTTGATTTTTTTTTTGTACTTGAGGATTAACTCCTGCTAAATTATTTATTGTCGGTCCTGCCAGGACCAAGATGAGAGGGATGAGACAAGTGAAATAAAAACAGCAGAAATTGAAGGAGACACTTAAGCCCCGCCCTAAGGATATGACGTGGCAGCTTTAGTGGGTTAACGCCCATATATGCGGAGTTGGTCATTGTAGACTTTATATTCATAGATCTTTGGAGTTCTAGTACCACTCTTGGCGCAGTGGTGCAGCGGTTAAGCGATAGCCCTGTGATGGCAGGTGCTGCCATCGGTGGGCCTTGTGTGGCCCAGGTTGCTATTCCCGAGCAACCTGTCGCGATTAATCATTAATTTAACTGCCACCTGCTAAGGTGCGCAGCTTCCTCACTATCCGGTGGGCAGGTTGCGATGACGGCACAAGGTGGCGTTACCTAGGTAGCCCACTACCTAGCGTGGCGTCCACGCCCACGCTCTACGACGCTGACGCCGATGACGCCAGATTTTCTGCGACCCAAGCTGCTTAACGCTGTCGCGTTAAAAAGGCGCACGCAGTCAGCTCTACTATGCGTAGAGCCGTAAACTACTAGTAGTGCACCCGGCGCTGTTCCCGGAGAGGCTGCGATTCGATGGTAGCGGGTTGGACCCCAACTTCAGATGGCGCAATTCAACATAGGCGAAATTCAGAGACGCTCGTGTACACAGACGGTGTATTTTAACAACACCCGGTGGTCTAAATAAACCCAGGGCTTTTCCCGTGGCTAAAGCTTACATACAAAGGAAGCTTTATCTCCCATAAGTGTACCAAATCAGTGCCTTTGCATTTCCAGCTTTTTTTTGTTTCTTGGTTACGGAGGAAATGAGTTTGCTTTGAACGTGCCAGGGTCTTGTAAATCTATCTTAGCGTTGCCTAATGCATACGGAAATGAAGAAAAATTGCGTATTGTGATGCATGTAGTACTGGTGTCATTAATTATATATTTTTTTCCAAGCTAAGAATGCATTCGCCTCAGTAATCGTGGAGAACAGATTGATGTATTTTATGTATAAAGATTGGGACATGCCTTTTTGATGTCGCGAATATTTTTTAGTCAAGTATTCAGAGAGATTTTTAGTTTTCGGGACACAATAAAAATATTTGCCGCTACTGCAATGCAATAGTGTTGCATCTAAATGAGTTCCGTTTTCTTGTTTGGTGAGAGCTGATTATTTTGTTTCCGGCCTGAATTGCTTGCCGAATTGCCGCTGCGTAGCTTTTCAAAGTGCTTTTTCTTTTCGAAGGAGGGCGTCTGCAGCGACGTTCTAGCTTCAATCTGCGGTGCCTCTAAAGCCAAAGCCTAAAGCCAAAGCCAAAGCAAATCCCTCGGAGACCCTTGCCTCGCGAGCGAAGTAGACCACGTCACATCGCGTCTGGTAAACTATGAGAGACGCGAAAAGCCGTTAAAGCTTGGCTGCTGTTCTGTTTGTTGCTTCCACTGCAGAAGGGATGTCTGTTTCTGACGTAAGCTACAGGTTCCTTGCAATGAAGAAGCAGTCTCTGACCATAGCCAACGCTGAAGAAGGAAATTTCTTAAGATTTCTTCAATTTTGCTTATGGTCAAGTGCGACTGCTTCTTCATTTCTTAGTCATTCCAGACCAGAAAGATTTTCGTCGAACTCTCAGTTACATTTCCAGCTAGCTCTTCGGTAAAGAAACATCGACCCCAAACTAAACCTGCGCGCTTGATTCGGTCTACTTCAAAATCCTACTCGGCGTTCACAGTAAGGCTTAAAGCGTGCTCGACCTACTATATTTAAAGGAGTGCAGTGCACTAACGTGAACTTAATAAGAATCACGTGGTTCCAAGCACCGCAATTTTTTGGCGTTCCTGTCGCTGAATAAAAAAGCGAAGTACTAAATTAAGTAAACCCGCCGCGGTGGCTCAGTGGTTAGGGCGCTCGGCTACTGATCCGGAGTTCCTGGGTACGAACCCGACCACGGCGGCTGCGTTTCGATGGAGGCGAAACGCTAAGGCGCCCGTGTGCTGTGCGATGTCAGTGCACGTTACAGATCCCCAGGTGGTCGAAATTTTTTTTACTGATTTCCTTACCTAATTTTCAGTTTGTAAGGTCGCCTTAACCTTCTGCAACCTAACAAGAATAAAAGCGCAACAACACGACACAAAGAAGGAGGAAACCGACAGGACAGGCGCTAACTTGCAACACTTTACTGTCTTCATAAACCGCCGCGTATATATCAACCACAGGGGCGTATATATCTACCTCCTCTGCTACGGAATCAGAGTTACACAATTTTTCTTAGGTCATCCCACGCTTGCCATATGCAATCTGCAATTTAAATAGTCACCGCCTGGTTATGGCCAATCCCCCTTGTTGGTATGTGCCATTTTGTGAGGGGAACAACAACAACATTCCGGAGCCCTCCACTACGGCACCCCTTTCTTCCTTTCTTCTTTCACTACCTCCTTTATCTCTTCCCTTTACGGCGCGGTTCAGGTGTCCGCCGATATGCAAGACAGATATTGCGCTATTTTCTTTCCCTAAAAAAGCAACCAACCAAACTAAATTAAGTAAAAAGCGCTTCGTTTCTAAGCCGTCTCCAATGTTCGAGGCTCTTCCACTTAAAAAAAAAAACATGGTCGCTAAATAATGCGGAAAAATGTGGTGGAAGTGAAGTTAGGCAGACAGTAGGGACGGTGTATGGTACGGTACCGTGCGCTACGGCATTTCATGGCACTGAAAGAGGGCGCCATCAAATTAGTAGCGAGGTCGGCGATCGCACTGAAACTGTATACAGGTAGTCGCATGACCCCCATTCTCGGACAAAATTTTGAAAATTCCAATTTTGCAAGATACTCTTACGGAAATAGTGAAGGTAATGGTCCATTCCCCTGATATGTAACAGAATATTTCTTTTAAAGTGTTTCCATCGATCGCATCGAACAGTTAAGACTGCCGTAGAAAACAAATGGGGAACGCATTTGTTGATAGCAAAAACAATAATAGAAAAACAAATGCAAGGCTTCCGTCGAGTGATTTGTGGATATATTGATTGTTATAGTGAACTCTTAAGTTATATGAAAAAATTGCGTTCGAAAACGGTTTGCCGCTCAAAAATTCTTTTGTCCAGAATGGTTGGGTATGAAAGCTTGTAAATGGACAATGATATTGTAAACCGCGCTGGTGGGTGCACGCGCATACGCGGGAGATGTTGACCATTACGATGTTAAAAAATAAGAAATGATATATCTAAAACATGAAACCATATTTTAAACACAAGTGCGAGTCGAATTACGCACCAAAATGTTCCATTTAAGGCAACTGAATATTTTGCTCTGAAGCTGCCTCAAGCGGTTTGGCATGATCTGCCTAACTATGAGCCTTGTCTTGTAGGCATATCGGTTACATTTACATTCGCGCGGAAAAATCAGCTCGAAATCAATATCACGTTACAGGCCACAGAGGTCTCGATACATCTATGACCATTCATCACATTTGTATTAAGGCGAAAGCCTTTAATGGCTCATACTCGCGGTGACCGCAGAGTCCGTCCGGTCACGTGACCTCGCGGTGTCCGGCCGTTACAACCTAGGTCACGTGACCGTGTCCGTCCGTTACATCCTAGGCCCAGTCACGTGACCTCGCGCTGTCCGTCCATTACATACTAGGTCCCGTGAACGTACCCGTCCGTTACATCCTAGGTCACGTGACCTTGTCACGTGATCACAACCTGCGAACTTGACTGTGAGCAAACTGCCCACGGTGGCGGGCGGTGTGATCCGCCGCCAAGCAACAACTGCGCATGCGCAGCGTGACGTCACCGCTCAAATTCAAATCAGTGCAATGAGTCGCAAACGGCTTTCGCCTTCCCGCAGTTAAGAAATATATAAGTGCCTCCAACGAATTGTTTTATGTAGACTAGGTTTTTTAAACTATAAGCCAGGCCGCACACTATTGAAGTAACAAGAGAAGATTATATCACCAAATTTACTTCTTTAGAAAGCGCTGCTGTCACGTGACCGAAAATTGCACATGGTCGAAAACAGGAGGAGCGAGACAAAGGTAAAGATACTGATAGGGCACGCTCACTGAAGCTGGTGAGAGTGGTATGAAGTGGTTTCTTATATAAAAAAAAAGGGAATTGCAACGTGAACCGGAGATGCCAGCGTGTACCGAACCGGTTTAAGCACCACGTGTTATTTTCGGTGAGATACAGCGTCTCAGATTTAGCGGCCTGAAGGCAGCAACGAGATGAAAATCACTTTCATGTCTTTTCACTGAGATTGAAGTTTCCATTCCGGGAGCAAAGAGTAACAAGCTGACTACTGAGAAAAGGATCCTAGTCTAAGTCGTCTAGTGGCTGTTGTAAGGTTGAGATTGGTACTGAGGCTGATTTCATGGCGGGTGGTTAAAATAGGGGGTGGAAAATTGTGGATAACGCATGTGTACAGCTTTCGCTTATCTTGTTGCCCGTGGCGACCTTTAATTTAAGCTCGTCCTTGCTGGAAGGCAAGGAAGGCAAAGGAGAATGGTGGTGGAGGGGCACAACTTAAAGAGGTTATTGCGCGTTCTGCGGGTAATTATGTGACTTTACCACGTGGTTTCTCGGTGGCTAGCACCATCTTAGTCTCGCGCGGTGACTTGCAAAACACTCAGGAGCTTTCTTTCGGACATACTTAATTCGTAGGGAGATGCAGTAGGGTGAATTAGGAAAATTTGCAGCGTAAAACATACGGCCTTTACGAAGTGACTATGACATTTTAGACATACTACGCTCATGACAGGTTCAGGTGATTAAAATGAATCTCAACGCCACGCTTTCTGTGAGCTAAGCTTACTTCATTTCCTTAAAGAAGGGAATTGCGCTAAAAAAGACATGGACGAGAAAAGACAAGGACAGCATCTAACACGAAATCATATTCCAAGGTGCTTTCAAGAGAAGCTATGAGAGGACGAACAAGCAGAACTCTTCAATTGGCCCGAAGTTCTCATATTTATGCGTTTTTATTTTTGAGCAGAACCTTTATGCAGTCAGACTTTCTCAGCTACTGATGATTTTTACGAAATCTGTGAGTGTGCTCGTGACTTACAAATAAATTCTGACTCTAGTACTTTCATTCTTGCCCTCTGACTGCGCACAGGTGCACTAAATCATGTTAAGTCGACTAGCACACTTGCACACTTGCAGATACCAGCAATAAACCTCTGCATTTAACCCTCGCCATCTGTAGCCTCACCACGGTGGCTGAGTGGTTCCGGCGTTCGACTTTGTGCCCAAGGTCGTGGGATCGACCGCCGGTCGCGGCGGCCATCATCTCGACAGAGGTGAAGTGCAAAACCTCCCGTGTGCTGTGCGATGTCAGTGCCCGTTAAAGAACTCCAGGTGGTCGTAATTAACTCGCGGAGCCCTCCACTACTGTGCCTTCCATTATCCACGTGCCACATGGGGACATTAAACCCTGCATACTATGCATATAGGCGCGCGAAGTGGCTGTTCCAACCCAATATATTAGCTCCGTTGCCAAGAGCCAGGCACTGATGGATCTGGAAATTGATCACTGCTACGCCCTGGAGATGTGCACCTTGCAGTTGCAACTCGAACGCTTCAGCAAACTATTCTTCGCAGATAAGAAAATAACGAAATAAAAAGAAACACGAATATTTTAAACAGTCAAGAGGTATATGCTTTTGGAGAAACGCGTCATAAAGAATTGATCTTCCCGTGAAAAGACCACATACTGTTCAGTCTATCAAGAAGTTTGCCGAAGAAGCTGTTTATACTATATAGTTTACTCTTTTTCTTAATTTTGATGTAATTCACCTCTGTTTTACTGCTTGCGCCTAGGAGTGGCAGATGCTGGAATCACGCGGTTTGAAGATTCTTCACTGTCACACTTGGGGCGCAGCCGCGCCTAATAGTTACTCGTAATAAGAAAACAAACTTGGCCCGTTTAGTGCGCTCTCACGTTTCGTATACCGTGATGGTATTTTGCAGCCCCACCGCCCCCTACCGAACTTACGTTATCGTTTTCAACACGCGTTTGCACCCGTGGTCAACGAACCCGTCTACGGTGCTGCAAAGCCCAAACGACGTCCTAACGGCGACAGGCTAATGAAAGTGCGGGCGCAGGGTTTTGAACCCATCACAAGTTCAATGGGAGCAGCGCACTTTGCACTGCAGCCGGCTGCAGCGCTTGCATACTCGCGGTAGGCAAGAGGATTGAGTGTCACTCGATTAGAAAAAGATAGAATATGGTCGAGACTGTTATTGATCAGCTTTCGGGTGTCTTCGGTATTTTTATTTTTTCTTCTTTTTGGCTCGTGTTTTTCCTAGCTTTATTCCTCCTAATCGATTTTCTTTTTCTTGAACGCTGCTACGAAGAGAAGAATAGTCTTTCTGGAGTGTGGCTGCAGCCCAAAGGAACACTTCGCAAACAAAGTATACCCGACTTAGTGGAGGGGCGTCGATCGGGAGCGGTGCTCGTCAATTGAGAACTGTATAATAAAGTTCCTGTGAGGTTCCAACAATGATTATAAAGTCATTCGCCGTGCGGAAAGCGACGAGAGACTCACCTTTCTCTCTAAGTCTGTCGCGGGGTGGCGCTACCACGTTTTTTCTTCGTCGCGCTTCAAGTCCCCCCCCCCCCCCCCCCCTCCCCTCGACTTTACCGGGGCGTTCACCCCAACGAATTCAATCCTCGTGTTGACACTGCGTCGACGCTCGGCAGCAGCCCCAGTGCTTTATTCCTAGCTTTTTTTTTTCACTCCCTGTCCAACCTCTCTGTCGACTTTGACGCGAGTGTAAAGCACGCTCGGTGATATCGGATCGCAGCCGTTTGTTCTTGAACGCGGCAACGAGTTTCTTCGCGGTGATTTTTAAGCGCCTCGGACGGAGGAAGCCTCTTTGCCGTCGTCGAGCTGAGCGGAGTAAATAGGGCGCTGATGTGACTATCCGAGTGAATTAAAACGGGACTTTTGTGTTCCGGTGAGCTGCGTGGATGCGAGGCGGCCCGCTCCTGGCGTTTCGCGTGCCTGTTTGTTTGCTTGGTTGCGGGCGTCGATCCTTTTTTATTGTTTTTCTCGAAACCAGGAATCCTGACTGAGCGTTCTTAAAACGTGCTGGCCACTGGCATTTTGCGTCGGCCGTTAGGTTGTATGGGTGCCAATGTTTTTCTTGTTTTCATCTGCTGTCGTCCGCGTTTTTTATTATTTGCTTCGCATAGTTCGTAAGTCTTCGACTACCGTGAAAGTTTAGCTCTGTTTTTTTGTTCGCGCACTCCGCAACCAGAAGTTTTGACGGAGCGTTTTACGAACAGTTTACGAGCATTTAAACGCTGTGAACTTTTGAGCGTAAAGGCGTGGCATTTCAGGGAAGAGCTGGCGTTTAAGCCGGCCTTTAATGAAGCGTTCTTTGCCACGAAAACAAATACTGATTTTAAAACGCTTCCTTCTCCGTTTTTTTTTCGTGAATATAAACATGATTTTACGCGCTGCGTACTGTGCTTTTTTTTGCTTGCAGGCCTACTTTCCTGGAAACTGAAATATTTATCAATACACTGCGCAGTGCATGACTCAGGCATCCTTTATGACCTGCTAACACTACAATACGACATTTTTTTCCTCTTTTAAGTCCGCATCTGAGCCCGCCTCTTTGCATCCCCATCGTTTAGGTCTGCATCCTTTTTTATCAGAGAAAGGTGCTCCACATACATAATAGGTGACCTCGTTGGGTAAGATATATTTATAAGTTATATTTATAACTGTGTGAGGCCAGCGCGGTGGCTCATTGGTTGTGGTAGTCGGCTTCTGACCCCAAAGACGCGGGTTGAATCCCGACCACGGCGGTCGAATTTCGATGGAGGCCAAATGCGAGAGACTCGTGTACTGTGAGATGTCAGTGCACGATAAAAAATCCCAGGTGGTCAAAATTATCCGGAAACCTCCACTACGGCTTCCCTCATATCCTGAGTCTTTTTGGCACGTTCAACGACTTAAACCAAACCAAACCTATAAATGTATGTATGCGCGTGAGTGCCTGTGAATGTGCTTGTGTGTTAAAGGAAAATTCGATGAGCTTGTTGGCTTCACAATGATTCATCCTTATGAGAAACTCTGTTCTATCAATCGAAGAGCACTTAGGATTTGTATTGATTAATCGTTGAAGGCGACATGCACGAAAGCATCATTAAAAAGCCTGTTACTAATGCAAGGGCTAGAAGGTTGTTCAGAATAACATAGCACCCAATCTTTCATGTCTTTTAGAACGAACTTCTCTGCACAGAAAAGTGTGAAGCACTTTCTGTAATCTAGAATCAAATAAAAAATCATGTCCCAAAACTGAAGAAATCGATGTATTCGGGTTACCATGGGCGGAACATTCGTGGACAAAAAAAAACGGTTAATACATTTCGCATTAAAAAAAAACGTTTTCTGTGCCAAGTTGCATGCTTAGCAGTGTCGCCGCTGTTATTGAGCAAGCGGCAAATCTGTTTACTGTCAACTGTTTGCTACAGGCAGCTGCGTTGTGAAAATGCTCATTTGAATTGTGCTTCCGGCCTTTCAGCTTCAAGATCGTTTTTTTTTTTTGCACCTATAGAATCTTAAGCAAGGGTCTCCGATAGCTTAAAATTCGTGGTCCAAAGTCAGGTTTGATTTAAATGGCAGAATTACAGCCGCGTTCCTAAAAGGTTAGTAAATATCCCTGACCCTTTTGCTAAACGAAAACAAAAGTAATTTCACATACACTGCAGTAAAAGCATGCGTAGTCTCCTGCAATATAACTGCCTGCTTCCATCAATGTATGGGACGACAGAAAAGCAAAAATTAACCTGTTTGCTTTTCCTTCATTAACAAAAATGGCGCTACAGGAAAAGGGGGCGGTCGGTTTTTCTGGGAACGTGCGCGGCGAGCAGATCCTTAGCTTCAAAGCGCGCAAAAAAAAGAGCAAATCTATGTTCAATGAGAATCTAAAATTTCTCTCGCCGATGCTAAATCCCGCTTCAAATTTAATCCCGTCGATTTCGAAGTGATATTTCGTCATCCCTACGTTGTTTTTTTTTTCTTCCTAAATGCACGATAAACGTAGGGCGCTAAAAGCAATGCGGCCTAACGCAAAACAGTGAAAACGACAGAAACTGCGCTAACCACATATCTCTATCTCCGGCGTTCTCCTGACTACTTACGGTCCGAATCGACAAAATCCAATCGCTAATCTCGAACGGCGACAAAATTTCTTCGTTCTAGTGGTTATGGGGTCTTTTCTTTTTTTACTGGTCAGAGACCATATTCACCGAGTTGATCGCGCTTCAGAGTGGCTTTATACTTTGACCGCCTCTCTTTATAAGCTGCCACTCCCCGCGAATAGCTTTTGCGATCCAACAGCGGCTTTGTAAATCCAGCTCACAATCAGCTGACGCCAGCAGCGCCAGTTTCCACATCATGGCAGGATTTTTGTGGGCACGACAGCACAGGCTCGTGCATCTGCACTTCGCTTTTTTATGTTGTGTATTTTCCTGAATTGACCGACTGGTACGCCGAAACAATGGGCATGAGGGGACGCGACACAGACGCGTGTCCTGAACGGACATTTATGCCGCAGCTGCGCAGCGCTTACGGGTCCCATTTCCGGCCCCCGCTCGCTCGTCCCACTTCCTGCCTGTTCATTAGAAATGCGCGGGTTATGTGCATAAGCACCCTTGTCGACTATTAACGCGCTACTTAAAAGATTCATTCGCGTCCGCTGTTGCAAAGACATGCCATTAGTATTCCGACTCTCGCCCGGTGCATCATTACAATGGCAAAAGTCGTTTCAGTAGCAAGGCTATATGGAAAGAGGGGCGAAGGGAGCAGACAAACATTGTAAAAAGTTTCTATATGCAGTGCTGTCTCTGTGGTCGATGAAGCCTGTGAGCCAGGTTATCGTTTTCGCTACAGGAGCGACTTGTTGCGCCTCTGACGTTTTGCATTTTTTCATCAACGTGCTGAGTTTCCTTCGCTCGGTTGCCAGCACCAACTTCTTCAAATAGACCGTGGCTGTAAATCAATGTAATCCGTTACTTCAAGTTCGATACCAAAAAGGGTCTTAGCGTCAACGTTTACCTGAATGTGTTTGATATGGACATTGAGTCTCCTTATTTAGAAGATTGTGAGCCGGTAGTTTGGTGCGTACTCAACGAGGGCCCGTGTGCGCGAAATGTTAAAAAGGTACTTACAACGCAACGAATTATACTGACCCTGAAGAGAGAGGGAGAGAGCGGTCAAGGGCAGAAGAGAATAACAATGACGTTAACCTGATGTACGTCCAGTTTGCTAACCCTCACGAGAAAAGGGAGTGCGAATGGGAAAAAAGGTGTTCTGGGGTGAGTGGAGCGATTAGAGGAAATAAAGCGCGTGCGAAGGATGTTCACGTAATGTGAGCCAGTAACTTTTTAAAAAAAAACGTATTGTGCCACATATGCGTCAAGCCAACGGCTTATTGCTTGTTTAGTTTTGAGAAAGTGAGTGTATCTTTAATGCCACCTAATTCGCTAATTAGTAAAAATAGTTTTTAGAAATTTGTAATATTATTTTAAGAACCAAGCGTGTTTCGTTGTTGTAGAGGGAGTTCAGAAACCGCCCACTCAGTTTATTGTAGAAACGTGCATCCTGCATAATTAGAGTACCGATGGTCGTTCAGGGTAACAAACTGGATGCCAGTGCGATGCATTAGAAGCTGTTTATGCCTTTACCGGAAATGACATCACTTCCGGCGTGGTGACGTCACCTCCCTCCAGCAAATGGGAGAATTTTCTGGCCCACACATCTTTTTTTCCTGATGAAGCATTTACTAATCTCGTATTAAGAACCACGTAACTGCGCTCTTACGCTACCGTATTGTAGCGCTGTGTACCGTGCTCTGAACGAAAGAAGCGAGTGTACTGTCAAAGTGAGTGGCTACCCCCGACTTCGACGAGCTGCTCAATAATAAAGAAAGGAGGCTAGCTTGACGACGGGACAATTTCCGTATTCACCCCCTCCCCCCCACGCACACATTTTTTTTGTCTTTGTAATGATTGAATAAGAGCTTGATTGCAATTGGCTTTCGGGGACCCGCAGTAGCAGTAGTACCGGTAGTAGTGGTGGTAGCGGTAGTAGTAGTAGTAGTAGTAGTAGTAGTAGTAGTAGTAGTAGTAGTACCGGTAGTAGTGGTGGTGGTGGTAGTAATAGTAGTAGTAGTAGTAGTACTGGTAGTAGTTGTGGTGGCAGTAGTAGTAGTAGTAGTAGTACTGGTAGTAGTTGTGGTGGCAGTAGTAGTTGTGGCAGTAGTAGTTGTGGTGGCAGTAGTAGTAGTAGTAGTAGTAGTAGTAGTAGTAGTAGTAGTAGTAGTAGTAGTAGTAGTAGTAGTACTGGTAGTAGTTGTGGTGGCAGTAGTAGTAGTATAGTAGTATGTCACACCCCCGTGTTCACAAACCGACCTTTACCTTCCCTTTCGAGGTCCTTACCTTTACGGCTCCTTTCCGGGTTTCAGAAACCAGCCTTGCCCTTAAACTGCACCTTTAGCCGCCCTTTCGGCCTCGGAGAAGGCGCGTTCGCAAAGGTAGCCCCTGGCCTACCTTTAGCAGCACCTTTCGTCAATTAAACATGGCAACCGAGTACGATCGGCGACCGCTTTTCCGATTCATCAAGTTCACGGAGTTAATGGAAGAAATCGATCAGGTGCCCCATCGTGCGAAGCCGGCACGGTGAGTGCTGAGGGATCGCCAGTACCCGATGGAGCTGTTCGACGATGAGCTTCTCTCGAGGTACCGCTTTTCGAAGCCTGCCGTGCTGGAGCTCTTGCCTGTGCTGCCGCTGCACCGCTGGCCTAACGGACGAGGTTGCCCCGTGCCGCTGCTGCTGCGACTGCTCACCACCAATCGATTTTACGGTGCGGGAACTTTCCAAGTTGTCGTCGGCTACCCTGTCGATGTATCCTTACCGGTGGTATCGATTGTATCCGCCGTAATCCGGCACTGGTCTAGTTTCTCTAAACCGAACATATGCAAAAACTAAAGCAGGAGAGACA
The DNA here is from genome assembly GCF_052857255.1 of Amblyomma americanum. Taxonomy (NCBI): domain Eukaryota; kingdom Metazoa; phylum Arthropoda; class Arachnida; order Ixodida; family Ixodidae; genus Amblyomma; species Amblyomma americanum. The sequence continues at coordinate 76,957,757 of NC_135498.1, forward strand.
TGTGCGAAAACTTCGTCGGTGCGCCGCGCTGGTCGCCGCTTGCGAACTGCCGCTCCACTGCAAGCAGGGAAACACCGATCGGCAAGCATCGATGCGCAGCTCGGCTCAAGCGCCGCACACGGCCGGTGTCACGCTTTGAAGTTCGCACCAGAAAAGGCAAAACATCCATGTTATCAGAAAGACTGCCTGCTATCGTCTAGCAGCGACAAAGCATGCCTGTTCAAGTAGCGAGCTTTCGGCTACAGCACCACCCGCGGGAACGCCGCGCTACGAACTGCGCCCGGCTGCCCTGGTCGCCGCTAGGCCTATAGCCTGTTTCGCATCGATGCAGCAGCGCAAAGCGCTTCAGAAGTCGCCTGCGCTGTAATAATGGCACACTGTTGATATCACTGTGCTGTCAACCGCTACATCTTGCAATAAACTAAAGATATGGTCGATTTGCACGACGCCTTCGGCACCGGAGCTGGCGGACGCCAAGCGAGCCGGACCACAACGGCGGGCCAACAGAAGCTGCGAGGTGGTTCTCGCAAGAAATTTGCTCGCATCGCAGTTGTCACTTTTACCAGCAACTCAGTATTGGGCAGTACTCCACAAAAATGATATATTTTTCAAATTTTTCTACCCCATGTTTTTTTATTTACATCAAGAACAATATTCAGCTCATTTTTTGACGCCGGCGCACGGGATTCAGCTAGGCCGGCCGGCCAGCTTGCTTGGTGTGCTTCACGTTCGCACCAGAAAAAACAAAACAGCCGTGCTATCAGAAAGTCTGTCTGCAATATTCGAGCAATGACACCATGCCTGCGCAAGAGACCACCTTCCGGCAGCGACACCGCCTGCTGGCGCACCGGGCGACGGACTACGCTGCTTCCTGACTGCCCTGCTCGTCGCTAAGCCTAGCTAGTTTCGCATCGATGCCGCAGCTGAGGGCGCTTCGGAACAGGCCAGCGCTATAATAAAAATACGACTGTCGTCACCCCCTTCACTGTGAGCCTGTCCCATAATAAAATAAAGATATTCCCGATTTCCGCGACGCCTTCAGCAGTCGATCTTGCGAAAGCCAAGGCCGAGCCGCACAAGGCAGCAGCAGCAAAGCAGCTATGGGATGAAATTTCCTTGTATCGCAGTTGTCCCTTCTACCAGCATTTCCGCATTGGGCAACAATCCCCAGAAAAGGTACATTCTTGACGTTCAGCGCAAAACAACAAACGCGCACAAGCACAACACACCACGATAGAGGCACACGAAAGTAAACAAACACCGACGTCGACTCAACAAAGCTTCTTGTAGCGACGGCTGCCTATCACTGTGGCTAGACCAAGAGGAAAGATGCGTAAAAATTTGAGCCAGGCTAGTTAATTTCGTCTACTGAATGATTATGACAGCTCCAGTATAAGTTTAACTGTTTTCTATAGTATACAAAACATGTTATCAGTACATCCACTGATGCGACAAACATTAATATTTCTTTAGCCTCGTTACCATACCTCTTACTTCTGTGGGTAAGGGCGCTTTCCGTAAGGCTGCCGAAAGGTGGATTTCTGAAACACAGCTTGGCCTTTCCCTTACCTTTCACTTTCAGTGACCTTTCTGAAAGTCGCCCTTCGCATTAAAGTAAGGTAAAGGTAAGTCCAGTTTGTGAATACGGGGGGTAGTCGTCGGCGTAACCTGCGGGTGCGTTACCATGAGAACCACTCGGAGGGTGATTACCATGGAAGAAGGACTGTATGACGTGAGTTGAGGAACGGGCAACCGGTGGGTGCTCAGCAACGGAACCATCCCGAGGGTGGTTAGCGTTGAAAGAGGAGGGTGTGGTGAGAGCGGAGAAATCCCCAACCGGAGGATCGTTACCGTCGGAGGAGGAGGAGGGTATGGCATAAGCGTAAGGCGCAAGCGGGCTGTGGTTGCCACTGGGACCGACCGGAGGGTAGTTAGCCTGCAAAGAGGAAGAGGAGAAGGGTTAGCGTGGAAGGAGCAGAGTATGGCGAGGGATGCATAACTGAAGGGTGGTTAACGTGGAAGGAAGAGATAGTAGTTCAGGAGTGCAAACTGCTGGGCTAGTTGGTTCACCACATGCGCAGTGGGCGTGGTGTATTCAATCCCATTGTCATGCGGGAAAATCTACATAGGCCAAACTGGAGCATGCTTGAATGAGCGCCTGAGGCAACATCGCACAACTTTGGGCACAGGCACTGGCAGCAATCTAGCCTTACATGTAAAGGACTGCAAATGTTCTCCTAGATTTCACATTGCCAGCATTATCGGGCGGGGGAAATCTAAACGTGAGCGTGAGCTATTGGAGGCATTCATGATCAGAAAGAATAAGCAGATATGCGTCAGTGAACCGTCTGTGATTATCACTGAAAAGGAGTACAAGTTTTTATCGTTATAGGCATGACATCATGTGGTGCGCGAAGTGTATTGTCTGTAGGGTGGGTGCGCAGGCAGTTTTTTATCGTTATAGTAGGCATGTCAACATGTGGTGCGCGAAGTGTATTGTCTGTAGGGTGGGTGCGCAGGCAGGAAATTCTTTTAAAATGAGCAATTCTTCATCGCAATAAATCAGTTGTAAGTCCAGCGTTGTGGTGTGTGCCTCCTTTGTTCTTGTCTTGCGTCTATTTTCGCTGGTTCCTTTTCTATGCAAGGAAGAGATAGTATGGCTCTAGCAGAGGAGTTCAGCATGGTCCATCTGCGGCATTTGCTGCGGAACAGGGTCATCGGTGGCGTCGCGCGCCTACATCGGTGGACGGGAGAGGAGAGCGAGTTGAAAAGCGATTATGTGCGAAAAAATGAAATGAGGGCTTTAAAACTATACAGACATAAAGTCGCTCTTACATTCTCTACCTCGACATAGCATAAAATATGAATACAACAGCAGGCGCTGAATATCGCGTTGCGCAGTAGTAACCATCCTTCAAATTTTTTTTTTTCACTGTTTCGCTTGTTTCTATAAATGCCAGGAAAAAAAAGAGATCATGCAGTAGGTAAGCTGCTAAAAATAACAATCGGGTGTTTCTAAACACCCACTTATATTTAACAAGAGGCGCTCTGGAACCTAAAATGAATAAAAAATTGAGTAAATAATCTTTGGCAATCAACCAGTTGGGGGCAGAATTTAGAAACTATTCTGACGCGCCACACGAAGGCAAACAGTATGTCGTTGGTTTCACGCATGTGTAGTGTAGTAGTATTTTTTAAACTTTGGCTCCAGTTTCGCGAAACATTCTGTATGGAGTGATGCGCATAGAGCGTAACGAACGGTCCGTGCATGAACCTTTCACACCAGGCATTGCACGCCACTGTCTCGTTCTGAAGGGACCCATCGCCATAGCTTGTTCTCACGGCTTGCGCAGTACTTGCGAGCCATTAATTTTCTCCACGTCGATAAAGATTGGCTTGGAAACTTTAAGTCCCCCCCCCCCCCCGGTCGTTTCTTTTTTTTTAGTATAGGTTAGCCAACGCTCTTCGAGCAGTGCCCATTTGCACTTCCCACTTCGGACCATACCCAGTTTGTGCGTGCCGTGTCCGGAGAGTACAAGCGCTGCTCCCAGTACACGAGAGACGACGTTCGCTTGAGCCTAATCGACAGCGAACCCGACGGCTACGGGGCGAGCCGCACTTGATTAGTCGAGGGACCATCCATTAAAGCGAGACGGTGTTGGCTGCACTTACCTGCGCTCCCAATGAGCGTTGCCTCAGCAGATCCTGTCCTCGGAGACCTCGTCCACATACACGCTTTCAAAAGCATGCGCAAACCTTCATTCTCTCTCTTTTTCCCTCTCTCCTTCCCTCCCACTTCCCTCATATGTGACCCCGGTCCAGTTATGCTGAGCGCTGCAGAGAAGCCCAAGCTCCCACTGTTTCGCGAATGGCGGATAGGTCGGGTCACTCCCAGCGATGACGTCGTCGTCGGCGCGATTTCGTGTGGGCGCGCCAGTCGCTTTGACATCTGCGCTCGCCAGGGGCGAAAGCAACTAGCCGCAATCGGTGGCGCTGGGAGGACCACTTCACAATATACGCCTGTTGAGTGTCAAGTGGAAGTCATTCATACGGCGACGATCGACAAGAACAAAAAAAAATGCAGGGCCATGAGCGAAATGTGGGGTGCCACTCTGCAGGAATGCATCTCCCTCTATTGACCACAGAAACCCGTCTTTCTGTCCAAGCTATCTTTATTTTCTTGGTCGTCTCGTCGTCTCCTCCACCTTCCTACCTTCCAAGCTCCATCTCGATAGCGTGGGGTGACCTACTGTCCGAGGTACACGGCCATGTACTGAGTGCAAGAGGTTTTCAAAAAGAGGTCGTAGAGAGCCGCCATATCAAGCCTCTCTTCTCCTTTCACTCCCGTCACCCACTAAAGAAAATAAAAGACAAAAACAAAAACTGGTTGCTCGGTGAGGCGGTTCTACAATTAGGTTTTCGCGGCTGTCTGGCACAGCCCTTTGCAGTACGTGGGTGTTCTTTATTGCTATCAAGGTCAGCTCGGCAGGGTGGTCTGGAAAGTGTTGTCGCGAAATGGAGACCTGAAAGAGGGTTCAAATGTGCAGTGAAAGCCCCCACGTGCGTGCTCTTTTGTATTAAAAATAAAACCATATCACATCAAGAAGGCACCAGGTTTAGATCTTATTCAGAGAAATACTGCAGATATTCAAGCAAAATGAGAGAGCGAGAATACAAGGCTTTTATTAAATTCTATATCTATATTTCTTTCAGGAAAGCACCCATGCTGTCTAAGTATAGCTGCAGACAATTCTGTGCATGTTTTTGACACCTGAGATCAAGGATATCCATGTGAACAGTAAGAACCCTCCTTTCTAGCTTGTTAATTTTAGAAGTCCGCCCACGCAATATCATGTTTCAGGGTCACACCCAATGTTGCCCACACTGCTGCCTAATAGCGCACGTGGCACGTCAGAAAATAGAAAGAAAGTCGTTAACATAAATGATAACACAGCTAGCTTTGGCATCACGGATAACTTCCCTTCTAATCACGTCCCCCGCTGTGTTAAAGTACGCAGGACATGGAACTCTGTTTTAGAACACGCCTGGCTTCCTGAAGTTCCAGCCGGGAAGACGATAGTTTGTCAGGTCAGAAACGTGTTCCTATAACGAAGCTTTCACCGTGTAGTTGAGTGTCCTTCGTGGCCGGTAATTATATGCAGCGGTGTAGAAGCTGTGACCGCGCGTTAATTGTCCAATCAAGGAGTAAGCCAGATCGATCCAAGCGCTTTATCTCTCCGCGTCTTGTTGCCGCATTCTCTCTCTCAATCACTTCAGTTTCTGCTATCTGAGATGCCTTTGTCAAAACAGCTTCCGTGGCGTTACTGCCACGAAGCTGTGAGAATCGAAGAAAATTTTATCGCTTTGCGGAATACTTTTTTCTTCTTTCTTGTGCAGACTGCTAGCCTCTTCCGTGCTGCACCCTTGATAGGAAGGCACAGCTCGCTTGAAAGTGCGCTCATTAGCGCGTCTGGTTTCGCCACAAGTGCGTCGACCTGGGCATCGAGGGTTTGCCGCAGTGTTTACGCATAAGGAGAAAGAACGCGGACGAAGTGAGGCAAAATGAGCAGCTTCCTAAGCGTTAGTTAGACAAAGTTTATCGTCCCCGCTTCCTTGGCTCGTTTGTTACCACCTTAGTTAATAGTTTATAGTTCGTCACCCCCTTAGTAGCATGGTTAAGGCTTTAGTTTCCAGGAGAACGCCACACTAAGATGACTGCTTTGATGACAGGAGTTCTGCAGGAGCGTGTGCTTCGTCAAATGACTGGCAGTTTCTTTTTCTTTTTGTAGCGATAGCTACATTACGGTAGCATTTCGAGCGTTCAGCGTGGCGGCGCGCCACCCTGTGGCTGCGCCGCCACGATGTCACGTGGTTGGTCACGTGGTGTGAAGCAGCTGCCGGTGGCGTGGCGCCGTGGCTGATCACGTGGTTTGTCACGTGGTTGGTCACGTGACCAAGTTCCACTCTCCCAGCTGTAGCTATCGCGTCACTCCAGGTTTAACCAGAGCTAAACCACCGCCAATTTTTTTTTCAAAATCCGCCAGCCGCGTTTAACGAACCATTAAAAACATACCTCATCGGTGATTGACTTACAAGTAAGGAGTGAAAGTCGAGATGTCTTGTGCTGTTATGAGTATTAGCAGAGAAAATAAAACTGAAGGGTAGCAGTCAAATGAGCTGTAACAAAAAATGCGGACTTTGACACGATTCGCTGTCTAGTTTATAAAAATGGGACTAATATGACATAGGAACATGCTATACACGACGGTGGCTCTAAAACTAAAGTAAACCCGGATTCTAAAAAAAAAATCACCGGTTATGAGCAGTCATTCCCTCAAGTTCTGCCGCATTCACAAGCTGGTTTGTAAACTATCCAAAATAATTGTTCTTAAACTTAATTTTGTGTTTTTAATCTCTTCGCTATGTCGAGAAGCTAGTGTTAAGCACTTCACTGTTAAGCCTGAATAACGGCCAGTTGTATCCGCATTCAGCATGATTTTACAGTAACAATAATGAACAATAAAATAAATAAACCGAAAAATAAAGAACACTTTGAGAACGTACAGCTGTATTAGAAAAATATAGAGAGTTAAAATACTGGTGAACTTATAGCAATAAGGACAGCTCAGACCTGTAATCGGCAGAGCTTATTTGTTATTCTGGGATAAAAAGAATGAGCAGTCCTGAGAAAGGAACAACGAGAAAATGAAGCTAATCGCAAGGAAATGTAATGCTCAAAAGCAACTAATGAACTGCCCACACTACGACAGCGAATTACCGTCCTATAACTACTAAAATTAAGATGTCCGGTAAATGTGAAAAAGCGAAATGATGGACACTAATGTATATCGGTATCGCGTGAAGCCTAATGTACTCGTGTTTTTACCAAGCCACCCTACAAATAATGCGAGACTTTTGCTTCGTAGTCAGTAGCGGGAGCGTATATACAAGAATCTCTTTGCGTGACTGGCGGTGTTATGTCGAATATTATACTTCCAGCTATTCCCTCTCTTTCGTGTTCTCGTGGTACGCACAAAGGTAAGTGTAACAGTGGCAGCACGGCCTGTTATCATTTTCAGCGAGAATTATAAAGCCTGCGAGCCCTATTTCTGTAAAGGACATGCGGCCTGAAAACAACATCCCCCGCCCAGAAATAGAGAGACTGTTTTTATTTAACATGTCTGGGAGTTAACGCATACTATATGAGCGTCAAAAATGATCGTTGACTTCGAGCCTTCTTCCTTACGGTGTCTTATGTTTACGATCACCGGGCTCATTATTACCTCTCGAAGTAGGTATTTTTGTCAGGACAACGGCAATATACGCCTGGCTAGAAGTGGAACTTAGCTGGCGGAGGCATAGTCTCTTTTGTTTTGTTCTGGAATCCCGCGTGCTTAGTAATTGTAGAGAATAACAAAGAAATATGGGCACGAGGGAGAAAAGAAGACTATTAAGGTCTAGAAAAGTAAACATAGATCAAATGGCTTTAAATTTAGTCTCTTTCACGCGGATGAGAGGGACAAAAGGTTTCATTCCTAAAAGCTTGTCACGGTATATCTCACCCCCCCCCCCCCCCCCCCCCCTAGGCCCCAGTAATCCGGAACACACACACGCGCGCGCGCTGGCAGAAATGTTGAGCTATAATAATTTTGCTCCTGCGAAGCGTGCTCTGCCTCATAAATACAGAGCTCCAGGAAAAGCCTGTTCTACACAGAGCCGAAGGGCGGCGACTTGTGAACGCAGGCGCTCCGCTTAAACGGATCCAGTTTTACTAGAACCTGAGAGACTCACCGAGAAAACCAGTTGCCTCTCGTGGATTAGTGAGATGCCATTTATTCCTTCGTGGTTTCTTCCCGAATATTATGGTGACATGTGTTAACTTTATTCAAGTGTCGTGATTTTCCATGCTGTTTCAGAATGAATGAAGAGACCAGGGAAATAAAAGGAGGGTTCACTGATGTTGAGTACCAGCATATAATGTGCAATTTACCGGGTGTTACAAGGAAGACTAGGTAATTTTCAAAGTTGGATTTTTGAGCCAAAAATTTGTCTTTTTCGGCATTGTATTGCCAGGGTTGACGGGCGCCAGAAAACCGATGAATCATCATGACTAGTAAGATGGTAAACTAATTTCCAATAATTAACTTTTTAAAATTTAGAGTTGGGCGTCTTGTTGCAATTAAAGATTTGTAGCCGGCAGTTGGTAACCGCCATATCAGTTCTTGGAATTTCGAAAACGCGATTACCCTGGTCACTGTGTCTCGACAAAATCTGGCGGCATCATGCGAAAATACATGCGCCTTCAAAAGAGTGCAGTCAAAAATATCTCTCCAGTGCACATAACTAGTCGAAAAAGCCAAATTTTGTCGAGCCACAGAGGCAAGGGTAGTTTCGTTTTCGAAATTCCGAAAACTTACCTTATGATACTTATGAGCTCTTATGAGCCCCATGATACCTTATACCTTATGAGCCCCATGTCCTCGCGCCTACCGCCGGTGTCACAGTTTGCCACCTGCTAAGGTTAGTACGCGGAAAAGCCAGTTGCCTTCTTTCACCTGCCACGCAGGCGACAACGTGAAGAGGGAAAAATTCTCTTCTCTACTTGTGTGGTATGTATGGCTTTGAGCGGCAGTTCACAACGAGGTTCTTATGTTACAGGACTGTCACAGCTAATGGCAGTTATATGTCTTTCATGTTCTTTTTTTGTTTATTTTGAGAGCACAAATTTGCGTAGCAAGCAGTTTGTTGCGATTTCCTCGTCGGCTTCGCTTCATCCTTGCCAGGCATGAACGTGCTCATGTTTGCTGACCGTTGTTCAAGCCCTCTTGAGTCGAGCAACGTCGAACGCTGTCAGGTTCCTGTAACAAAAATGTAAGGATGGGGATTTTATTTTCGAGTTTCAAGCAAAATTCTGTCGCCTGAATAGTAGAGTGGATGCGGCTTTCAGACACCACTTGTAGCTGGCAAACTTGCTTTAGCAGGCGTTATGGCAAATAATGTCTGCGCATCAAGGTTAGGTGCTGAAGGCTGTCTTTTATTTAGCTCATCAGGAACCTCCGTGACCCATGACCTACTTTTGGTGGCAGTTTCACTCGAGTCTGCCGCGGTAGTCCAGCAGCCTACATGACGTCGACATGCTTTACTGAACTTAACTACCGCAGTTTGCTTGTGCCAACGTATTGGGATGAGGCTGCTAGCTGACAGGCGCAGTATTTCCCAAAGCATTTCCTAATATCAAGCACGTGTTAAATGTGCTCGAATGCCTTGTCTCGTGTTGTAGCGTCGCTTCCCAGACACAAACACTTAAAGCCTGCATTTTAAGGCCTTTCTGAACGATTTTGTTTGAACGTCTACTAGGAGCACACCAAGCATCAGTACACGTTTACCTGCGTGGCTGAAATGAAACTTCGAATGTATAGGATTGTATTGGCTACAGAGACGGGTATTAAGCTGGACACAAGGACTGTTGACACTCGAATCCCGCCTATTTCTCGGGTCACCTGAAACTCACATGACCCGTGACCCACTTTGCGAGTATTTTTTTCTGTTTCACTGTTGGGCGCCTGTTTGTGCCCCAGAAAAACAGGCAATGACACGGAAGTTGGAGGCAGTTCAGGTGCAGTCTCGTCTCCTCGAGCGCTCGGGTGACTTATCAACCTTGTAAGCTTTAAAGCTTTAATTAGGAAGTGCCGAGACAAAAAGCGCCTTGACGCTTCCGTCGTGCGTGCTAAGCGCTCTTACTGCGAGAGGTGACGTAGAGTTAAAAAAAATAGTCTCACTGCAGGCAGGGAAATTAGGGCACGACCTCGAGTTGCTTACAAACTCTGGCATCCGTTTCCTTCGCACCGTAATCTACTTAGCGAATCATCCCTCCTTTCCATACACACCTTCCTATTAAGAGAGCCCTGAACTGAAGGCCAGAAAATTAAAAATATATATATTTTTTTCTTCCTCATCCTAACCTCTTCTTCCCTTCCGCCTTCGGATTTTTTCTTCCTCTCTTCACTTTTGCAGCGATGTCTGCACCAAAAAGCTTCTCCGGGGATTGAGGTGTCGTCGGCGTGTGTAGCAAAAAGTTTGTGCTGTCGTAACTACACGCCACTTCATTTTTAGAACAGCGCAGCAAAGGCAAACGTGACACGAACAAAGACTTGGCAGGCGCCGACTGTCAACTAAGGTTTCAGTAAAAAAAAAAAAATTGGAGGGGGGGGGGGGCACTTGAGCTCCGCCTTAAGGGTATGACGCGATAGCGTTAATGGGTTAATTAATGCCCATACATGCGGAATTTGTCATTCTCGACTTTGCAGCTCATAGGTCCCTGGGAGTCATCATACCACATCTGTCGCAGTGGAACAGCGGTTAAGTGATACGCCACGTCACTGCAATGACAGGTGCTGGCACCAGTGGGGCTTGTGCGACATAGGCAGGTCTTCCCGAGCGACCGATCATTAATTTAACCGCCACCTACCGCTGCAATCACTTTGCTCAAAATCCAGTAGGCAGGTTGTGATGACGCCACAAGTTCAGGTGACCAAGGTGGTCCACCTGGTTGCTTCTCGTTTTCGCTAACAACGACGGCAACGACGTCGGATTTTTTTGTAGAACGGGAGCTTTAATGTCACCGCGTTAAAATTAGACATATAGTATACACACGCCTGTTGGCGCCTGCCTCACATTCTTTGCTCGTGCGCCCTCTACCCTTGTTGCACTGGTTCCGAAGCGCACTTACACCAACTTGGCCAATTATCAGCGTCAGTCGAGGTGGCCTCCTTCTAAACAATGACTGGGCTTCTCTCTAGCCAATAACCGTTTCCTCTGTGACGCAATGGCATTACGTAAACACCTCCTGATTATCACCACTGATTTATTCCCAACCAATCGGCAATGAGCTGCTTATGCGCCCGGCTCAACGCTAATTACCGGAAGTAGATAAGAAGTAGAAGGGCGCATAATTCCCTAGTTTCTCGAGAGAACGAGAGGCGCGTAGTTGGGCTGCGAGAGAGGAGCCAATTCCAGGGAAGACCGTTTCTTAAATGGATGATGAATGTGAAAAAACTAAGCAATACATTGCTTGCATATATCGAGCCGCAGCTTTAATTTTGTCTCGTGACGTGGCGAAGAAATGTGTTCAGTTCTCACTTTTGTTTTTGCGTGCTTCTGAGAACTGGCGAAATGATAAAATGGGAGGCTGCTTCAGTGAAGACCTAATTATCCTAATGACACCTTGCTATCTCTAATAGCTAATTACCCTGCATAATCACAGCGGGAGGGCAAAAATGTGTATTTACAATCTTATATTATTTTTGGCGTGGCTTTAATGTGGCGTTTATAGCGTATTCGTCTTTATTGCGTCGCCTAAGGCCGGTGGTTTGAACTGCGACCGAGCGCTGCGGTATGTACTGAGCTGATTAATTGGCGCCAAAATTAATTGGCGTCAAAAATTACCGCTTACGACAACGGCCTGGAGACATTACCATGTTCTGGTCGTCGAGAGAAACGCGCAGAGATGGGAAATTAATCGAAAGTCAAGCGGTGGCGAAAATAAGAGAATAAATGAAAATGTAAATTTTAGAAACTGAGTACAAGTAAGCTGTCATCACCCCCACTTACAAACTTCCCGTCATCTAAAGTCTATGATAGCGAATATAGCGTTAAAAATGTCCACATATGCAAGACCGCACGTGGGAAGGAGACAGTCGCTGCCGGAAATTTGTTTTTTCCTGAGTAAGCTTCTTTTTTTGACAAGTCCCTTGCATATTATGCTCTTTTCTTTAATACCTTCTTTTTTATAGGTGCGCTTATCAAGTGCGCGAACACACAGCACTTTGCGTCTGCGCCACTGTTATTAAACGAATCGCTAGCGTTCGTAACATCATGTGCAGAGTTCAGAAAGAGTATAAAAGGGGTCTCGAGACCATTACTTCCCCAAAAGAGATTATCCGGAAAGATTCGAGCAAGAAAATAAAGCTCCTAGCCCCGTGCCTCAATTTTTAACGACTTCTGTGGTCGAACCGGTTGGCCCTATTTTAACACAATTTGCGCTCCTGAAACGAAGAAAATCTATAAAAGGTTCGGCCTTTTCTTCTACCTCCTGCACGCGTTCTACGAGCTGCAAAAGGAGCCATCTGTTACTTTGTTAATGCGACTTCAGTAGAGCGCGACGGTCAACAGACGTTCCTGTTATGCCGAGATATCAGTCCAAAAGCTAATGATATTGGCTGGATGCCATGCACTTTCTTCGCGCTGTGCCAAACAGCACTTTTTCTACTGCCACTGTTTTTTCTTCCGGACGCGGGTAAAAGCTTACTTTCCAAGTTTTATACGTGGCCTTCCTGAAAATACATCGCAGAAAGTGACATTTCACGGCGATTGGTAGTCACTAGCACAACGGCTTGTGTGAACACAGAAACCCCTAAAAGGCTGGAGAGAAGACGTCTTTATGTTCTGTTTTCTTTGCAAAACTCCTTGGGAAAAACAATCGTATTTTCTATCTAGTGCTGCAGTTCTATAGCGTTACTGACGTCAATACGAAGCGGAGAGCTGGCAGGGGAAGCGCTGGAGGGATGAATTTTATTTATATCGATATCATATGTTACGTGCCGCGCGACAGCTGAGTTTCTTTTCCGAGCTTTTCTCCTGTTTAAGAGCACAGGAGAAAGCCCGCCTACGCCCGTATACGGCCAGAAGCTTTCGTAGCTACAAGAGCGCTTAATTTGTTATGACGGCGGAGGATAAAAATTTAAGTATTTAGTCCTTTCGCTTCTTGCTTAAAACACATCGGATCAGATGGTTTGAAAACAACGGAGGCCAATAGCTGTATGCCGAAGTTCACGATGGGGCTATGAAAGCCTCATCTTTCTCGGGGAACTTTTACACCCCTCCCCACAAATGGTGATATCTTCCTCGCAAGTTCTTTTTTTGTTTTTTTTTTCAACCAAAGATATGTCATAGGAGATGCTGGCGTAGACAGGATGTGTCGGATAATGTTCATCGCTTTGCTTAAATAAAAAAATAACCACTTCAGCAGCAGCGCCACCAGCCAGTTGACCGAATCTGCCAGCACATCGTTTGAAAGCCAGTTGCACTTCCGCCGCCGTTGCCAAGTTCGAGAAAACTCCAAGTTCACTGCGCTAAGGTCAAGCACGGAAACACACACTTTCGTTCATACCGTGCTTGCTGCAGCTAATTTTCCTCCTCGCCTGGGAATTGGCAAACATTCGCTATTCACATTTGCGTGCATAGGACTGGCAGCGGCATGAGGAACTTTGCCCATTAAAAAACATTCACAATCACCGCGTGTGGATGTGGCGTGTGCCGCACCCATTTTTCTTCACTGTCCGTGGTCTGGTCACTGGGTCGCCATTTTCACATACCTGCTGCTTGTTTCCGATGTGTAACCACTACAACAAATCTGTCCTATATTCGTCAATACCGGGTGAGAGGTGGCAGCCGCCTGCCCTTCGATGCTGTGTAAAAGCAGCGTCCGCCATAAGGAAACTCTTAAAGGGGTACAGACGCAAAGTTTCTGTGTGTCCGTTTTTTGGCGTGAAAGTGCTACATCACGAGGTCTAATCCGCTCACCGAGATTGTTTGAAGCTTGACCTCGAAGGTGACCTTGGCAAAGCCTAGCATATAGCAACAGCCCCTGCAGAAATAAAATAAATAATGCCGCGACTGTGCTTCGAACCCGCTGCGCCGCGAACAGAACAGCTTCGCTGGCCACTGCACGAGGGCACCATGCTATCGCCGCAACCGATCGCGCCTCCTTTTGAACTGCAACACATTTTCGCACTGTGCATTGCACATCGTCGTGTTCATCAACTTCCGTCTGCGGCGCGAGCAGATCAGATCAGAGCTTAACCTAAGCCTAACATTGTCTCCTGATGTGCCGACGACCGAGCAAAGCAAAACCATGAGGCAATCAGACTAAACACTTGCTTTCACACGTCTACTCGGTTTAGCTACGTTAAAACACTGCCACTTTTTTTTGCCTCGAATGAGGCCTACAAGCCTAGTAACTGTGAAAATAACCTCAAAACACCGGTTCGTAGCGTCAATAAGTAATTATAAACGATTTTTTCTGGCGGCCTCTGCCTCGGTCAGCGCCCGCGCAGAAGTGCACCTTGACGTAACGGTCTACCGGCCAACATAACTACCACATTCCTGATGACATCGGGGCCCGCGGCAAGCACTGCTTGTTCTGCGTGGCGCTGAACATAAAAAAAAATTCTGCGGAAATTTAGACTTTTTGGTGCACACTATTGATATCATATGACCGTCAGTATACTAGTCGGTGTTGGCGAAGAGAGCATTGCTTAGGTCACATTCTACAGTGTGTAGGAAAAGTAGGCCATCATTATGCTTACCTTCGTGCATCATCTCATCACACTCTTTATTTCTCTCTAAATTACAAATCAAAATATCCCCACTGAGTTACGCGAAGTTCGCTACTTGCGGCCGACAGGTGGCAGTAGCTGGTATTGTCCAAAATAACTTGGCATGCACAAAGATTGCATATATGGCAGGTCTCCCATCACAATGTTCAGTACAGTGACGATGCTCAGAAGCATAAGCCGAGAATAATTATAAATTCCCGTCATTGGCTGACAACCACGTTTCAGAGAGACACACGAAAGCAAACCCATGAGTGATAATAGAGAATGAAAAGATATAGTCATGATGTTTTCGAAGACTGAGGATGTTAAACAGCGGTGATGACAAGCCTGGTGGATTTTCGTGTATTGGAGCGGCTACTCTAGGGTAGGAGAAACTTTTGAAACCATGGCGAAACCCCAGGATTAAAAAATAAAAAAATCGGAAGGGAACAGTGTGATAATTGTGTCGTTCACAACTGAGATGTGGTAGAGACGGCTGTCGTCCGTCTTCCTGGCTCTTTAATAAACGGCGATTCATTAACGCCACATAATGTTCGACGTATTTAACTTTAAACGTCGTTTTGATTACATTTGAGTTTATTTTTGAACCACCAGCTCTGTAATAGAGTCCGAGGCGTTAATTCTTTTAAGGGTCCTTATTAGACCACGCTACTTCGTTACACTCCTGGAACGCTTCAGTGACGCTGCCAATCTGCTGCGACGAAGTGGACGCAGTTGGGTGTGTCAGCAAAACGCGAAGTCCCGTCGCGAGTCTCTGGATTCCATGGTCCGTTGAGCATAAATGTGGATATAGTATTTCCGAATGTCCTAAATTATCTCCCAGAGCTGTCAGCGTCGAGGGCACTCCTTAGTCCCGTTCTGTAATGAAAGACGACGCACAAGTGAAGACCCATGTTCGTTGTCAGCCAGCAACATCAGACACGCCCCTTATTAAAGAAGACCCAATCGTTCATAAACAGAACATTGGCAGGCCGTGGTGTCAATATTTTTCTCTCATCTTGCCGCCAGATGTGTGTGAAATTCTTCGAATGACGACTTCTACTTTTCTGCGTCCGCTTGATCGTGTCCTTAAGTGGAAGAGAACGCACCCTACATGTGTGACGCCTTGTAGGGTAGGAAAAGGAAATGGACGCTTTCTCTCTCTCTCTTACACACGCACACACAGCAAAACACTAACACACACGCACGCACGCATGCACACATGGACAACAGACAAGAGGCAGACTCAAAAGAACTTAGTACTGATGGCACCGGAACTTGTTTTTCTGTTATCCGAGATTTGTGCCTCGTCCCGTGAGCAGCTGTCGTGCCATCCATGTTCGCCTATCGGAGCGTGACAACACGCCATCCCTCTCCCTTGTTCTTTTTGTTTTAATTTCGCGCCAACCCTCCCGATACGAGGCTTCGCTTTTAGGTCCCAGTGCCCCCGCGTTCGATAAGAAACCCAGCGACGCGTGACAAGGCGTCATTTTCCGGCTTCGCTGGTGGCCGGCGCTCTCCGGGGTGCGGGGGACCCGCTTGGACTTGGCGCATCTCTTGCTTCCGCGCCACTGTCGTGTCTGATGTCGTCGTAGTCCTTAGCAATGCTTTCGTGACAGAAGTAAAACAGAGGTGAAGGAGCATAGGTTGCCAGAGTTCCTTCTCTTTGGGATTTCACTTCTTGGCTGCTCTCGCTTTTGTAGCAACGCGAACGAAGTCAACGGTCATTTTTTTATTCCAAGTAGCTCTGTGCTAACAATGACCATGTGCACATAGGTGAAGCGATAGGTCGAGACGTGTGACGACGTACTAAGATTAATCTATTTATTTCAATAATAAACGCTGCGAGTTATGAGCGCATGCTTGTAAAATGGCGCCTTTGCCTTGTCCTAAGCTAGCAGCACCGATAGCCATACCCAGAAATTTTGGACAAACGCATTCTTGAACGGAAAGTTGTTTATCAACACAATTTGTTCACACATAGTAAGATTCTGCTATAACAATCAATATATATCTGCACATCTTCTCTCGGAAATCTTGCATTTTTTTTGCTGTTAATGTTTTTACTCGTGCAACCTTCAGAAACGTTCCTTATTGGTTTTCATTGACAGTCTAAACTACTCGATGCGAGCGATGAACAAACTTTAAAAGAAAGACTTTGCTACACTTCTGAAGAATGGATAATTGCTGTCAATATTTTCTCAACAGTACCTTACAATATTCCACAGTTGTCTGACAATTAAAATCGATGTCCAGTAATCCTGGACTTGGTTACCTAAAGCGAACTGCATGGTTACAAGTTTTGTTCTTTGCGTTAAAGAAACACAGATAAATGAAACAGTAACATGTTATATCGTAACCGCCACACAACTCAGGCTATTCTGCCTCGGTGAACGTTGGATGACTTTGAAAGGGCGCTGAGGGCAAATGGCAATTGACCTATTATCGATTATGTATTGCGTCCCCAAGACAAAAAGAGGTTTTTTCTTTAAGTGAAAACAAAACATTTGTAAGCTAGAACAGGCCCAAAAAAAATGAAGTGCACATATCATCGCCACAGGAAGTTTTCTAGAAAAACTGCGATAACATCAAGTAATTTATATGCGCATCTCTGAGACTTAACACCATCGTCATCCACTTGGAAACTGCAGTCACGGATCCCATAATTATTTCGGCATCGAAATCAACATGACGAGTTAGAATCGCACAGTGGGAAAAAACTCCATTTTAAACTCAACATTTATCAACTATATGTGCGCCTTTTGCTGTAGAACAAGCATCAGAAAATACACAAAGAGAAAAAACAATCCAATATTGCTAATAAAAATTGCGTGAAGTGTCCTCAGCGCCCTTTATACCTATTTCTGCCGGTTGTGGTGAGTACAAAACACTCGGGTCGCGCGATTCGAAATCAAAACCTTCGTTGCTGCGTATCTTCGTAGTTCTACCATGCAATGCAATGCAGTACAATGCAGAGCTACCATGATTAAACAAAAAAAGCAGAACTAGAACTGGGAAAACTGAAGCAGAACTTTTCCGTGAAATATATTCCTAGAAATTTATTTTTTGCTTTCGCTTGCTCTTCTGCTTTCGTCACACCACCAATTATTTGTCCACTTGCGGTTTTCTTGCCAGTGTTGTTCTTAGTTTTCAGAAAGAGATAGTGACCGTCTTTTTTTTTTTTAAGCGCCTGACTTTAGGTCGCAAGGCACGTAATGACACTATATTTCTTCTGAACAATGCGCAATTTGAAACCAGGGCCAAGGTGAACACTCTTAGCCGAGAGTGTTGGCATAATGAAACGCTAAAGAAGAAGTAAAGGTCGCTGACCAAGCCACCTATTCATCTTTCCGTTGACTTGGCCACCGAGCTTTACTCATGCACTCACCACAATTACGAATGAGAGCGCGTTAGCTTTAGCCATTAGACTGAATTCGGAATTTGTTTTCATAAAATACCTTCGAGTCTTATTGCAGACTGTTAAACCTTAACTTACCTATTTAAGCATGTATCAGCCACATAATATACGACTGTTTGTTTCCTGTCTTTACTGAGTAGTTAGAAGCAAATATCGCAAAGCTCGGGTTCGAGCATGGCACGTTTGTTTGTAGCTCTAGTGTTAGGTACCTTGTGAGCAATCTGGTTCACAGCGTAGGTTGACGTTATCTTATCTTAATGCTATCAACACCCACGGTGAGCAATGGCACCTGGAGGCGTTGGGATAAAACAGCTCTGCCCGATTGTTTCTGTCGTGTTATACGAAAGACAAGAGCTAATTTCCACTGAGGCCCAACCAAAAGCCCCAGTCGGGATCTTGATCTCATTTGCGGTGTTAATACCAGGGCCAGACTAAGCACCGACCCCCTTCACTAATTGGCTACTTAATTATTCTCGTTTCCCGCTTTCAGGAAAAGCCCTGCATCAATCGGAGTGAAGCCGGCTTTCGGGGAGGGAATAGCTTCTTCACTGAGGAACACACAGACGCAATAACGAAACAAACATAGAAAGAAGGCCGTCAGTCGTTCAGGCAGGCAAACAAAACTGGCGAGGCAAAATAACGCGTCTAATTACAACTGTAAAGAAGGATCAAAATGGCTCATTTCACGATGTGACCCCAGGCAGAGTTTCAGACTTGTGAATGTACAGAACAACGAATTCGTGTAGTGCAGTAAGAAGAGGGCGAGTGATACTGAGATACTACATGTAGCTGTGTCGTTGCTGAAGTGAACATAACGCCTATGATTTCAGTACCTGGGTCAGTAATAAGCGATCGTTTTGATGTAACATACGTCATGCTTTTGCTTACGGATCTTGAGGAGTCAGAACCAAAAGGCCCTCTTGCAAGCTACGTACTTCCTCCGCATACGCATCATGCTTGGGTTTTTACTCATGCTCCTGCTTCCTCCCGGCAACGTGAAGTTTCTCTAACTGATTGCCCTCTTTCTCGAAGCTTGCCGAATTCCTTTCTTTCCGCAAATGCAAACAATGAACCACACTTTGCAACAAAAAAATAAAAAGTAAAGGATGGCAGGGAAGCTTACTCGCTGTGCCTGAAGCCCAGCAATCGGGTCCGCTCTGTCTTGCGTACGGATCACATTCCTGTCGTTCTGGTTGCTGACAAATTCGTGAAACGTAGACTGAGAAAACAACTCAAAAAAGCGAATTCACGACTCCCTCCCTTATCCCTTCCCTTACGGCGCGGTTCACGTGTCCAACGATATATGAGACAGATACTGCGCCATTTCCTTTCCCCAAAAACCAATTATTATTATTAACCACGAATACCTGGCACTTGCACTGTAACGTTGATGCTCGTGGAGAATGATGACCAGCAGGTATAAAACGTAGATTCGCGTTAGTTATACTAGTTAGCGTTGGAAGAGAGAGGAGAAGCGAGACAGGAACCGGAAAACGACAAAGTAGGCGCACCCATTCACTAGTCTGACGGTGATGGAGACGAGTAAACAAGGAGCCCTGAAAAATTACTAGTAAATCGGCGACCGAGATGAATTGCCGAGTAAACAACGCCGACGTAAGGAAATACATCCTACAGTAACAAATATTGGTATAGGGAAAACTGCATGATAAGACAAGTAGCCTCGAGGACGAGTTTTGAAACTACGAAGGAGAGAAGGAACCTAGGACCTGGAAAACAGAAGGGATAAAACGCTACTTACCATGACATGCGCGACACCTCGTGACGGAAACGAGGGAACGGGCGAACTCACCGAAAGGGGGCGCGTCTGAGGCGGACTCTGAGCGAACGGCTATTAGGGTGAGCACCGTACGACGACTAAGGGGCAGCGGAGACTACAAAAAAATAAAATAATGAAGCGCAACTAATGCTAAAACTGCACACGATAAAATAGTAATGAAACCAGGACCACGATAGAGTACCGCACCCTCGAAAAAGCGCCGTAGGAGAAAGCTATTCATCTTCCATGAAAGCGTATTTGGATTGTATTCCTTCCTGCTTGGCATGATGGACGTGCAAGGCGCTTTCATTCTGGACACCGCTGGGAGAGTAGAGCGCCGTATAAAACGTACGCCTCTTCTGGGAGAGAAGAATGGGGAAAAGAGGTCGGAATGGATGTGTAGATATCGGCCGTTCGTAAGATTTGTCGGCAGAATACAACAGATTGTGCACTCAGGGCGACGTTCTGTCAGTCCGTTCCCTGCGCGCCCCATTTGCACTAAGCCGTGGTAGGCAGTGATGTATTAGACACGCGCAAATATATTTCCTTCTCTCTTGCATACTAAACTAAATTAGCGCCGCCGCTTTATAATACGGTTTGCACTGTTGCGCTCACAGTTATGAATATGAAGATTCTAAAATAATTTGTCCGATTTGTAATAATTTGTAAAAATATCAGTCTGTGCGCTGATGATAATTTCAATGTAGAAACTTAGACTCAAAATCAGCTGTCTTCGTTTGTCACTATCGGATTGCAAAATCGCTAGTTGTCTCGCGAACTATATGCAACTGGATTCTGTATCCCAAACGGCTGGCGGTGGATAGCTGTGGCAGCCCCAGCTGACGAGAAAAGTGTCTATCAACCAGCTGCTCAAACGTGCGGCGAGCTTTGGGAATTTCACAACGCTGGTGCACGAATCTGCTGTTGTTTTAAAGGCAGGATGTCATTGGCCTTCTTTCTAGCCTGGTGTAGATCAAGCAGGAATTCGACTGAGCCGTCTTCAAAGGGTGAATGACAACACGATCTAAATAACTGCACGTGGCATTCAGCGTAACTACGCAAGCCTTCAGCGTAGACTCAAAGTTGGGCGTGACATTAACGTGATGCTACCTCCAACTAATTGGACGTGCGGACACTGCAAGCAGTACTTGGTCCCTGAGACTGTGGACCGCATAATCGCGGCTTATTCCTTGTACGCGTTTGAAAGGCTGGTATTCAGCAGCTACAGGGCGCGTACTGACGGAGGCTATTGTCGCAGGGGCTCACACTGGGCACTAGCTAGGACAAAAACTAAAGCTGTTGAACTTAAATTGAGGACAACGCAGCGAGCTATGGAAAGGAAAATGATAGGTGCAACGTTAAGAGACCGAAAGCTGGCAGAGTGGGTGAGGGAACAAACGCGGGTTAATGACATCCTAGTCGAAATCATGAGAAAGAAATGGATTTGGGCAGGGCCTGTAATGCGAAGGCAAAATAGCCGCTGGTCCTTAAGGGTAACGGAGTGGATTCCAAGAGAAGACAAGCGTAGCAGGTGGACGGCAAAAAAGTTAGGTGGGCGGATGAGATTGAGAAGTTTGTTGGGATACAATGGCCGCAGCTGGCACATGACAGGGTTAATTGGGGGGATATAGGAGACACTTTTGCTCTGCCGTGACTGAAGTCAGGCTGATGATGGTATTGGTGGTGATGATGGTGATGTTTCCACATCAGAGCATGAAAATAACTGGTTGCACTTAGTTTACAGAGCTAACCAACTGACAAGGCAGCTGGCACTCTGATTTCAGAAAATAAAAAATAAAAAACGAGTCAAATTTGAGCGAAAGGTCATGGGAGAAACGAGAGATAAGGGCGGTCACACAAAATACAGCATCCTTGAAGCCGAACGTAGCAGCTCGAAGCTCGAAGAATTCGTGACCAATATTTTGAGCCGTCTACACTATCCGTGAGCAGTGGACTCCTCCGCTTTGGTGCTGCTCAGCCATATCGCAGGGCACCGCAGACCAGCGGAGAGCCCAACTGGCGCAGCGCAGCTAACAACGCCTCGAGTGGCTCATATTTTAGGCTTCCTCCCTGCGTAAGCAAACACAGCGTAGCGGCAGAGCTCAGAGAGAAGCTTTCGAGAGATACGGCAGAGCTCTGAGCGGGAACCAAAGGAGAAACAACATTTCAAAAAGAAACAAGAAACGAGAGTAAAGCGCGAATGAACTAGCAGAAACACGTGCAAACACACGCGCCGTAGAGATTCCGTTCCGTTCGCGTTGTCCATAACGGGCACTCAGCGCCGCAGTGGACGTCGCCGGAAACACGCACGCGCGCAAGGCTGCGGCTTACTTTATTTGTCCACACGCGAGACGTGCTCCATCGCGCATCGGAGTAGTTGGTTGTGCCATGCGCTGGCATCCTTTTGGTTCGAGGTGGTGGGTAAGCACGAGGAGGAGGAAGAGGAGGTCGTTCTCTTTTTTTTCTTCTGCTTGGACGCAGCTCTTGTGCATGCCGTGGCTCAGAACGCCTTTGCTTCTTCCGCGGCTGCACCTCACTTCTTAATCCTTCGCCTTAGGCGGCACAAATACTGCCTCGCTTCCCTTCCTGAGCACCACGGCTGGTGCCTCAAGAGCCTGCAAATCCGTGTTGATTTAGCGGATCGGCGGCGTAAATGATGGATTCCAGATGTTGGCGACCGGTTAAGGACGGGACTTCAGGCGCTGCTTCTTTGCCGCGAGCTCCCTCGTTTCTTTCTCTCTTCTTTTCTTTCTTTCCTTCTTCCTTTCTCTTTCTTCCTTTCTCTTTCTTCCCTTCTTTCTTTCCTTCCTTCTTTCTTTCTTTCCTTCTTCCTTTCTCTTTCTTCTCTTCTTTCTTTCTTTCTTTCTTTCTTTCCATTTTTCGATCTATTCTTTTTACGTACAGAATCGTTCTAGGGGAGGGCTAGTGTCGTGGCGTGTTTCAAACGTTGAGCGCACAGCAGAATGAGTAAGTGGCGCCGAGAAGGAAAGCAAAGCCGTGTTATAAAGGCTTACAGGATTAAGGAAAAAGGAAACGAACGAACGCACCAGAAAGGAAGAAAGAACGAAAGGTTAAGTGACGGGAGGTGAAGGTGCCAGGGCGAATTACTGCCGCTCAATTATTTACCGCTGAAAAAGGTTATACACAAAGCATGTTAAGCATAAGAAAAAAAAAATAAGATCGAACCTTTAGCTGAATACAGTGCAGCGCAAAAGGGCAGTCACTTCAAGCTGCTGCATGTTTAGGAGTGAACGGTTTTTGTGTTCAAAGGAGGTGACAAAATCACGATAGCTTATAACATGGAACTTAAGAAGCAGCTCCTGAATAAACAAACAAACTGAGAAATAATGTCATTCACCTTGTCTAAAATTTCCATATTAGATACAATGTTTGTTGAGGTACGACATTTTATTTCGATCTTCTGAGAAAACTTTACTCCTTGTTGTACAATGTTCAAACAGTGCCGAAACACAACTTAGTGTAAAGGCCTAGAGAACGCGCTCTTGAATTGTTTCTTTTTCTTTTACTTCGCTGCAACATTTTTTTTTAATTTGCGACTTGTTAGGAGAATTGACGAGACCCTACTTGTGCACTATTAAATGTTTTGCAATGGCCGCCGCGGTGGCTTAGTGGTTATGGCGCTCGGCTGCGAGCCCGGAAGACGCGGGTTCGATCCCGGCCGCGGCGGGCAAATTTCGATGGAGGCGAAATTCTAGAGGCTCGTGTACTGAGCGATGTCAGTGCACGTTAAAGAACCCCAGGTGGTCGAAATTTCCGGATCCCTTCACTACGGCGTTTCTTATAGCCTGAGTCGCTTTGGGACGTTAAACCCTCATAAACCAAGCCAAAAGTTTTGTAATCTATGCACCATTTAAAGTGTTTTTTTCTTTTCTTTTATTATTATCGATGCAACCGAATGGCCGTCCCTATTTTTCTACACTCCTTACCATTCACACCTTTTCACCTATGTACTTTAAGTATTAACTTTTGGTTTCAATAAATGACAAAAATAGTCAACCCGTTCATACTTCATTAGGTTTTCACGTTGACGGCGTGTGCAACTGAACGGTTTTCAAACAAGCGCTGCTAGTATGGCTCGAAATCTTTATGTTAGCAAAGAAGGTGTTGAAGCTAATGTCGTAACACTTGCGAGACTTGTCAGTGCAAAACTGATATCTTTGCAGGCAACCCATATCTCTCAAATTAACGCTGTCCTTTGCCAGTCGGTGCCACCTTATTCCCGCAAACTTTTTCACCTCATCCACCCGCCAAACTTTCTGCCGCCCCCTGCTACCCTCGCCTTTTCTTAGTATCCAGCCCGTTAGCACCGCAGCGGTGTCCTAGTGCTTTGATTCCAGTGCCTCCGGGTACCCACCGGTGACACAATGGGTACAAGCTTTCCCCTGCCTGGTGCTCGGCTTCTTAGGGTGAAATGCTTGGGAAATGGGTCTTTGACGCCAACTTGTGAAATGAAAACTACCTTGTGCCATGACGCTGTTTGGCCAAAGCTGCCCTTGCGCCACAAAAATTCATCATCAGTATCCAGTCCGTTACCCTTAAGGGACCAGCGGTTATCTTGCCTTCGCAATACATACCCTGCTGAAGCCTATTTCACAAAGAGAACGGCGCGAAATACGGGGACAAAAGAGAAACAAACACGACAGGACCAGCGTCGTGTTTGATCCTCTTTTGTCCCCGTATTTCGCGCATCGTGAACCAACTAGCCCAAACTAGAGTTTTCCTCAAGTCTATTTCTTCTTCCTGATTTCGACTGCGATGTCATCAACTCGCGTTAGTTCCCTGACCCACTCTGTCCTCTTCCTATTTCTTAACCCATTGATTCCCATGCATAGAAAACGTTAGATAGAAATTACGAAGTTACAGGACTTCATCATTAATGGCTCCTTGATCGCAAAAATGTTAAAGAAAACATTGAGATTCATTAAGAAAAATAATTACGTATTAGTTTATTTGAGATAACTTATCTCAGCGCCTAAGGCCACAAAACCATGTGCTGACACGAAGGAGCATGCAGGAATTCAAGTGCAAAATTTAAAACTGTTCTATCACATGTGAATTCAGAGTTACGACCTCGTAACATAATAGCTGTTTTGCGTTAGGAGTAGCTGTTGCATGAATTTATCGTTTCGCGGGCATCTTTCACCTCCGGCAGCTTATACTTTGGCCGTGTGTTGATAAATATGTTGGAGAGGACCGTTACTTGAAGTATGCTTACAGTTCGAATAGATATGCGGGAAGAAAATGAAAATTATTTACATTTTTGCACTCTGTGACATAAACGCAACGACGGGCTTTAATGGGCGTTACACCTATCATTTTCCTACTGCTATTGCTGTTGAAATCTTCTGAGTTTGTTTTAATGTTCAACCCGGCATTTTACTTTCTCGTTTCAGCAAGAAATAATCTTCGTTTAAGGTATCTAAAACGTTTCAAGACATCTTCAAACATTTCATGCGCGCTGTCCGGCAGTGCTGACCTAAAGAAAATATTTCCTCGTCGACTTGCCCTCATAGTGAAGCGCGAGTGGGTGGCGCAGCTTTAGCACGTGTCCCTAGAGTGCGATGCTGGAATTTTGCTTCATGCGAACTGTGCTTTCCCGTCGCTTCAGCTTTTTCGCCGAAAGAGAAGCGAAGGGGTCCGAGTCAACCAAAAGCCGACTGCGGGCACATGCGATGGCGGGTGTTCCACTCCGGGACTAATCCATAGGCCAAATCGAGCGGTGGGGCCCATGCGTTTCGACTAGCATTAGAGCACTTAGCGCTTCGCAAATGCCTCTAATGCGCCTCGTAGGCGCTTTCATCACGTTCCGTGTCGTTGGAAATGTCCGCAAGGGTAGGGAAGGGGGTCGAGCTCGAAAGCTTGTCTGCTCCGAGGGTCGAATGCCGCAGCTTTCGCGCGTCTGACTTTGGGCTCGAGCATACCGTATGAGCGCGAGTTTACACCTGGCTCGAAATGGATGTTCAGGGCTGGGATTCAGAGTCAGCTCTGCTATGCAGTCACTTTGTGTAGCAACTGTGTAGAGGGAAGTGCGAAAAAAGGTGACATCTCGTGAATGCAACAATGCATGCAATAAGCTTGCCCGATGGTTCGACCATGAGCTGCTGCGGGCGGTGGATCGATATGTTCTCATTGGCCCAATAGCTTCGAAGGGCACTACTTTTACTTCAACGAACTGCCTACGCTGAGTTACTGCCAGCTTTAGTAAAGGCATATTTGAAGCTCTTAAGGGAAATACGGCGGAGCATTTGAAATGACTCGCGACTACGCTATGTTCCTTTCCGAGTTGGAAGGTTCACCCCACATGTATGCTGTTGTTGTTAATAATTAATAATTGGTTTTTGGTGAAAGGAAATGGTGCAGTATCTGTCTCATATATCGTTGGACACCTGAACCGCGCCGTAAGGGAAGGAATAAAGGAGGAACTGAAAGAAGAAAGGAATAGGTGCCGTAGTGGAGGGCTCCGGAATAATTTCGACCACCTGGGGATCTTTAACGTGCACTGACATCGCACAGTACACGGGCGCCTTAGCATTTTTCCTCCATAAAAACGCAGCCGCCGCGGTCGGGTTCGAACGCGGGAACTCCGGATCAGTAGTCGAGCGCCCTAACCACTGAGCCACCGCGGCGGGTACTGTTGTTGTTAATTCTAGTTTCCGCAAGGATGAATGAATGAATGAATGAATGAATGAATGAATGAATGAATGAATGAATGAATGAATGAATGAATGAATGAATGAATGAATGAATGAATGAATGAATGAATGAATGAATGAAACTATCGCCACTGGTGGTGCCACTATGTCAACGCATCGGCACTACGATAGGAGAGCAGTCGAGCTTTGTGGTCGCTGAAAACTGAGCCTCAAAATTCGGCAAAAAAAAAGACCTATCAGGGCTTTTTCTGAGTAGCTTCGATGATGTCGAAGGTTTGTCGCAGGCTTGCACCATTGCTCACGTCTAGTGTGTTTATATTTCAAGGCAACCACTTTTATTCTGCTCAATGCGGTACTTTTATCATAAAGGCAAAAAAGAATATTTCCTTTCTTATTCGCCCTGTTCTGTACTTGGTGATACGAAAAGTGTATGCAACCAGGTTAAGTCTTTGAATAAAATAAGAAAGCTAAGAGTGTGACATATTCCACAGGACAGGCACTATTTTTAACATGTGTGCCTCACATCAATCACAAATTTGAAAGGCGGATCGGTATATCAATCGAGGTGCACTGTTACTGCACGAGACACAAGCAAGCTTGCGGAAACTACACAGACTACTTTGAAATTTGTCAGTCCTCTACTTTAAGCCTGGCGAAATTACGCAGTGTCGTCAGTCCCTGTGAATTTCTTTCGCGCACTGAATGTGCAAGCAAAGCTGGCTCATACGATGCTGAGTTGACAAAAATAACGTTTCCTTATTCTTGATACTCTGTGTGCTCTGGCGAAAGGGCACAGTGGCATCGGGTTTTGATCTTGCAGCATGCAAGGTGCTATAAGCATTGTCTTCACTGCATCACTCACCATATTTGAGGAAAATTGAGTTGACTTCATTTCACGTCTTGATGCTTGTAACGGGAGGCGGGCGGCAGACGTATTCACGGATAGCTCTGCATCCATAGTGTATATATATTTTTTTTCGCTTTAGGAGAAAAGAAGGTGGCATCTTTAAATTTTTTGAAGTGTAGAGAATCCAAATTCTTCGTTGCATGTGCTCGGTTCGAAGTAATGCTTTAACCATTAGTAAACAATATATAATTGAATTTCTTCTTCAATATAGTGTCGGTTTCTGGTTGGGCTGTAGAATGGTGGTTATAATGTCACAAGTAAGTATGAGATGGCATGACGCATGTGAAATTGCAATGTCCTGAATGTTTCTGTACTCTTCAGTGTGGTCTTTAGAACAGGCCAGCGTAAAATTTTGGGCTAATTTATACGGCAAAGCAGCAATTATTTTGCAGTTTTTGTAAGTCTGGCGTGATCTCATACCTACTTGTGACGTCGCAAGCATCGTTAGACTACTTTTACCGAAAACAAAACTACATAGGTGAAGAAATTTAGTTATAAATCATTTACTGATCCCTGAAGACTTCCACGTGGTGATCTAAGTCAGTACTGTCTTAGCATTCATTTCGAAGCAAAAACACAATACGAAAACTTTGGTGTCTCAACCATTTTAAGTCGACTTACACTCACTGCAAGTATGGTTTATACTGGCGGTTTGGTAATTGGTAATACACATCACTCTATCGGCGTAAGATTTGTTCTGCCTGCAGTTTTTGCTTTTTGCATGTAAATTTGGCCTTCCCATAAACACATTTCAACGTAAGTACGCACAGTACGTACATAGAAATAAATGCAGTCTCAGTGTGTCCACATGCGGACCACTAGACATAACCGGCGGCATGGCAGAAATATACGACAGACGTTTAATGTTGAATTCGACATAGAGCGCACTGACAACTGAGATTTCATTTTCTGCGGACCAGAAATAAACTACGAGTGACGCGTGCTCTCTGAACCATTTCGTTCTTTCTTTCTGCTTCATCTCGTGCTATTGCAGTGAATAAGGTGGTTATAGGAGTCTAGTATGGTTACAGGAGACGTGAAAAATGAGGCAATCGTCTATCCAAACAGTGCGCCGTAGTGATTTGCAAGTAATCGCATGAGTTGGATGAAATTAAGCGTTGTTCAGAGGTAAATGTTCTGAGGCCTGGCTCTATCATGTCCGAAATGTGCTTCAACTTCATTTCATAGCGCGATAGCCCAAGCTCGAAAAGATTACTGCTACTGCGTACCTCAAAACAACCTGCACCGATCAGCTGACGTAATCGTCTGCTCAGAGCTAGCTTGAACATCGCGTGATCGCATCGCGTTTTGTCTTGACCTAGCTTGGTGCACTCGCAACATGTACTCCGCTCTTCATGTTGCACGTCATTTGTGCCCAAAACAGGTAATTCCCTTTCTATTGATTTGTCCCCCTAAATTTCGCTGTGACGGCCGACTCCCCGTCGAACATTGCCTGTGTCCGGGCCAGTTCTTCCGCTCATGTCTCCATTCCTGGGGCTCTGAAATACAAATGGTCTTCATGATGTCTATGGCGACGTGGCTCCCTTTACTCTATGCTTGACTTTACTTTATTTCGTTAGTTTAATAGATTGCTTTACTTTAATTTACTTTATTCTGTCATCTGTATCTTGGCGCTGGTTTTCCAAAACACTACGCATTGCTCATTAGTAATACCGACCGCCCTGCCGAATGCAATCCCTGCTGCCTATGTGGCAGTAATGAAGCAATAGTGCATCAAAAAATGGACGGGGCAAACTTTTAGTTTTATTTTTACAAACAAAATCGTACAATGCAATCTCTGGATCCTGGACTTAAAAAGCAAGAACAAATGAAGTCGAAGGCCCTGCGTATGTCCTCTGTTTCTTCGCTCGATCTCCCCTCCCTTTGCGCTGTTTACTGTAACTCACTTTTCAGAAAACTAACTATCCTGCCGTCAGCTATAACCGCTGAGACCTCGACTCCATACAACATGCTTTTCTTTGATGATTCGAACTTTAAAAAACAACAACAAAATATACTCGGTGTCCGTTTCATGAGCTTATCTTTTGCAGCTGTAAAAATTTAATACCGTTTTCAGAGCGTTTTGAACTTTGCCCACGTGCTACATCATTGTTTGTAATTTGCTTTAAAAAGGAAGGTCGACCGATAACCTTCGCCAATCTATTTTTTTTTACATCTTGCTGCACTCATGTATCGACGTTGAGCAGAGATTAATGTGATGACATCGCAGTTTTGAGGAGCTGAGGCAATCCTGTAAGTGCCATGCGTTTCATCGTGGGCAGGGTACCCCATTTGAGCCTGGATAACAAAGCTGCCCCGCACCGTCATTGTCTGTGAAGGGCTTCGGTTTTCGCCCCGAGGCTCGCCATTTCCCGACGCATTCTTCCGTCCTGTGGAACAATAAGCTGTTCTGGCAGTTTTCCTGCAAAAAAAAAACAAATAACCTTCACTTTCTGTCAAAGGGGATTTCCGCGAGATTAGGACGCGATTTCGGGCAACATGATCCGCACGTTGAAAGGAGAGCGTTGTACAGAATGTGCCGGGATAAAAATAAAACGAAAAAAAACGAGGGATCTATTCGATGGCTGCTGTGTATCTCGGCGACTTTAATGCGAACTGCTAATCCCACGTTCTCATTAGAATTGAGGGACAGGATAGGTTCGCACGCCGCGTGCTTGCTCGTAGGTTGTTTGTATGAACAGAGAGAGCGAATGGAGTTACCGCATTTCCTCATTTAGGAATCCCTTTTGTGGTCCGTGCACTAACCGCATAGGCCTTGGGGAGATCGTGCAAAGCGACTGCAGTAGTGCGATGTGGGTCTGTATTGCTGTGCAACTTAGGACAGATGGCGCCAGTGTAGTGGTTTTGTGTGTGTCCATTCAATTTAAACACTCCGCTGTCGCAATCACTCGCGTGGGGCGTCAGAAATCTGGAAGGGACAAAGAAATTAGAAGTACCTACACCCTTGACGAGAATGCGAAGAGGTTCTTGTAGGCAAAGTCATGTACGCCCATTGCTTCTGACCGCTCACTGGGGGCGCATGTGTCGGCATTCTTCAGAAACTGGTGACACGGGACGGTCGTATACTGAAACAGTTTTATTTCGTTAGCATTAGAATTAATTTTGGGGGAGGAAAGGAAATGGCGCAGTATCTGTCTCGTATATCGTTGGACACCTGAACCGCGCCATAAGGGAAGCGATAAAGGAGGGAATGAAAGAAGAAAGGGGTGTCGTAGTGGAGGGCTCCGGAATAATTTCGACCACCTGGGGATATTTAACGTGCACTGACATCGCACAGCACACGGGCGCCTTAGCGTTTTTCCTTCATAAAAACGCAGCCGCCGCGGTCGCGTTCGAACCCGGGAACTCCGGATCAGTAGTCGAGCGCCCTAACCACTGAGCCACCGCGGCGGGGCAGCATTAGAACTCCCATTACCGGAAAAAAGTGTACGGCGTTGGCGTCCGGCGTGTGAAGCCTCAGAGGACAGGAGGCAAAGTGGAGAGATGGAAGGGGTGAGATAAAGAGGGAAAGAGAGAGAGAAAAGGGAGAGGGAAACCGTGGTCGGCAACAAGAGTCGACAGGCGGGCAGAGTGGAAAGGGGGTACGGCGTGTCACACGGTGATTAATGGACGGGATCACGAGACCACGCGTTTAGCTCTGTATTTCTGCCCACTGATTTGAAGTCGTACTCAAATACCACAGCACAATATGAAATTCAGCATGCGCGGAATAGCATGTAAGTATAACATAAGATGGTTGTTGTTTTTTTGTAAAACCGGATATCACTTTGTAAAGACATTTTGGCCCATGCGCTTTGAAGCACAACGAGCACTTGATACATGGTGTTTGAATACAAAGATATATCGACACATGGATTTATAGTTACCCCGACTTCGCTTTGATAACAAGCGCTGCCATGTCATCAGTGCACGTCACTCGCACACTAGTTTCGTTGATCATTCATTCGCCCACATAACGAACGCTCCAGCAGTTAAGCCGGTTTCCCAGCAAAGCCCTCTGACTTACTAATAACATCGATCACCCAAGTCATAGAAGTACCAAATTCCGGTCACTTGTCCTATAACGCCTGAAACGGTGCACATGGAGTCACTATGGGAACCAGGGGCCGATTACAAGAGACGGCTCGCTTTGAAGCTGATTCGCTTCCCCGCCAACCGCCGCGCGCGCTTGGCCTCGTGTCGTCACTGCTGGCGTGAAAACAACTCGCGGAGGTAAGACCGCAGTTTCTGTACATGAGCTGTCAATCAAATGAAGGCAAACCGGTGAGCCGGCCGTCTGCGAAACCGAGGCGCTAAACATGGCGGTTTCTCCGTTTGAAGTCTTGATGTGCGCGCTGTTCAGTTCTCGTTATCGGCTGCCGAACGTAAGTGACCGCGCCTTCGACATGCCTGATGATGCTTTTAGGCTGCGCTGGCGAGAGAGAAATGTCATTTGCGCGCTTCGCTTTCTGGCAACCGGAGGCTTACAAATGGGCGTAGGCAGAATTACCACGGACACAACTCGGTCTGAGATTGCTGACGACTGGCTATTGCCTGCGATGTGTCCAGAGAAAGGTAGAGAAGGTGCCGTTGAGAAGATGCCTCTGCCTCTCCGATTGTCACCAGGCGTGCTTGCTGAGCCAATAACGGATATGAAAGCGCTGTCGTTGGGCTCTTTAACACCGCGAAGTCTTCGCCGTGCCACGCGTTGTATAGGTTTCCTTCAAGAACTTTCGCTGTTACGCTGCGGTGATAACGGCAGGGTCCGCAGAATTCCACTTATGGGTGGTTTCTTGTCAGAGCTGGGCCTTCTTATTGGTCAGCTAGTTGAGCCTAGATGAAGCCGTCACCGTGTAACAGAGCTGCTTTTCACTGACCTGCAGTCCCTTTCTTTGCCAAGTTAACCATAAGACACGGTGTGTACCATGAGTTTGCGTAGTTATAAATTAGCTTCTGTTTCCTCGTGCCAAGCTTTACCTGGGTCCATTGTGTCAGCATTCGTCTCAGGAATGCAAAAAAAAAAGGGGGTGCCGCACACTTCTCGCCAAAGCTAGCATTTTGCATTGTCATCAGGAAAGTTCTACTCGTGAAATTGTAGAGGGTTGCTTCATCACCAAAAAAAAAACAAATAGCGAATGCGGCAGCCAGGCATCCGTAGTAGACACCGACGTGCGATTCGTGGATGCTATGTGAATCGTAATGCCGGCGTTAGTTTAGGGGTTGCCTTCAGCTCATCTGTTTCTTTCCCGTTAGGTTCAGTGTACATAACCTGTGATATTCATAACAGCATTTAACCCACGCGTAAGGAGCCTACTTCCGTCGCATTGTTCCGCTTCTGTTAGCGACTACAGTTTTTTTCAGCAAGACATGTTCACCAACCAGCCCAACTTGCAACTCTACTGCTCCATGAGCTCAACTAGTACCTCACGCTCGGCAGCGAGGTGTGCAGTCCCAGACTGCAGCCTTTGCTTGCCGGCACTGACAACTAATCATATCAAGTCGAGAGTAACGGAAGTTCCGTCGTGCCCTATAGGCTTTCCGCGCAAGTTCAAAAATAAGAGTGGCGCCCTCTCCCGAACGCAAAAGAAAGCTCGCACAATTGCCGATTGGCTGCGGTCGCCCCTCATGCTCCTGCAATGTTAGCCCCACCCACACCTACGTCAAAATGACGTAGCGGCAAGCGAGAGAGCTAAAGCAGAAATGCGCGCGTATTTTATGCTCATAAAAAGGACTGTTACGCCGTTAGGAGTGCAAGCTGTAATGCAGTAAAGCTGGCTTAGCAGCTTGAAGAGAGGTCTATGGTGTGCACTATAGGAGATGGCACGCAGTAACTTTAGATTGCTCCATGTGGTTCCAAAATTATATTGCGGAGCTGCAGGGTTCGATCCCCAGTGCCGCCATACACCCACTGGTTTCCACTGTGTACAAGCTTTCCTCTGGCCTAATGCTCGGCTTCTGTGCGTCGAAGTGCTTGGTTAAATTGGTCTCAGACGCCACTTTATGTAGACGGCTACACCATATGCGATGACACTCTTCAGCCAAGTTACTCTCGCGCCATTAAAAATTCATAATCTTCATCAGTTCCGAAATTATACCCGTACCACACGGGCAAATTTAATGCCACTAAGTTTTTACTGACTTCAGTTTTAATGACATTCGCGCAGTGCCACACGCATAAATTTAGTGGCATTAGCCTTACTGCCATTGGCGGCACAACTCATTCGCCCTAGCAATGCGTACTCTCGTCCCCATTCCACACGCAGAAAAGAATGAAACTGTGTTAGAAACAACTTCCTGTCCGGGAATAAATAGTTTACTCATGACTCTCAGTCAGATGAGGCATTCCTGCTACATTTTCGATGCGAACGGTGACACCTTTACCAGCAGTTCTGTCAGATACTCTCAGTTTGTGTGCTGACACGCGTGTTCATGACTACTTTTTCCACTTGTCAGTCAAGCAAGGACGTACAGCGTCATTTTCTTAAAAATAATTTGTTACGCTTGAACTTCTTTGCCGAGCTAATGTGATCATTTCCATTGTTCTTATTCAGGTGAATTTTTTGTCAGCTTATGATGTAGACGTGTAGGAACAACTCCTTAAAAATAGTGACATTACCAAACTTAAGACTTTAAGCATTTACTGCCATTTTTTGTGCGCGTGTGGCACGAGTATTAGACTCCTACGTGGGAACCTTATTAGTGCTTTCTTCGACGTGCTTGATTAAAGCTTTATTTTTCTAATATTCTCATTACCATGATCGTGTATGTTCCTCATATTGCCGCGAATTTTGCTGTGTTCATTCTTCAAAGCTTCCGGCACGCCGCTTTATCGCTTTGTTTGCGATGCAAGACGCGACCAGATTTATATCCATTGATCGCATCCAGGCAGAGCTGATTCTACATTGTTCCAGAATATTCTAGTAAATTTGCACGCTTTATCTCGAAAGTTCGCTATCAGCTTTAAATTGAGCACGGCCGAGCGGCGGGCGTTCTGTTCGACGACTGCCAAACACGCTTGTTGCTACGCCGCCGCCACCCAGTGATTCAGTCCATTCTGGGTGCAAGTCAGCCCAAATAAAGAGCTTTGTTTAGATGCTATTTTCACCCTCTTCCTCCTCTCCGGACTGCAGTCACCACCATGTGACAATATGACTCCGCACTGGTGTATTTGTTGCTTCCTATAAAATATAGGTAAGCGTAGCAGTCCGTTACCCTCAACGACCATCGACAAGATAACTGATGGTCATTGAGGGTAACGGAGTGTATTCCAAGAGAAGGCAAGCGTAGCATGTTAGGGCTGGCAGAAAGTCAGGTGGGCGGGTTCTCGAGATTAAGAAGTTTGCGGGGATAGTGTGGTGGCCGCAGCTGTCACAGGACAGGGTTATTTGGAGAGATAGGAGAGAGGCCTTTGTCCTTCAGTGGTTCTAGACAGGATGATGATGATGATGATGATGATGATGATGATGATGATGATGATGATGATGATGATGATTATGATGATGATGATGATGACGATGATGATGATGATGATGAGGAGGAGGAGGAGGAGGAGGAGGAGGAGGAGGAGGAGGAGGAGGAGGAGGAGGAGGAGGAGGAGGAGGAGGAGGAGGAGGAGGAGTTAATCATGCAATACTAGTTTCTCTTCCCCCTGGCTGCGTTGCTACAAATCTGCAGGCCAGTCTGTATTCGGTAGATTAAGTGCAATGCCATCCTGTGTGTCGTATGTCTGGATTCAAGACAGAATTCTTTCCTTTTTTGAGTTTAACTTAATTTTGTTCCAGGGTGCTTATCCTTCCCGTGTTCTTGCCCTGTCACTAAGCAGTATGTAGAAAGGCATACTACAGACTATTTATGTCATAGTGTGTTGTGTTATGTTGTGTTGCGTTGTGCTACGCTATTATATTGTGTTATGCTTAATTATGTCGTGTTATAGAATGTTATGTTATACGAAGTGCCAGATAAGTAATTTCGTCTGCGCGGACTCTTCCGAATCGGTGACATTCTCCATTGTTGCTATAATGTTTTCTTAATCTCAGCAATTTTTCGACAAACTTGCGAACAAATTAAACTCGGTACGATGACTTTGCGTACCTCGAGAAACGGGGCACCACAACACTCTGAGCTTTCGCGTTGTTCGAAAACTTCTGCCGGCCA
This sequence comes from Amblyomma americanum, assembly GCF_052857255.1. Classification (NCBI taxonomy): domain Eukaryota; kingdom Metazoa; phylum Arthropoda; class Arachnida; order Ixodida; family Ixodidae; genus Amblyomma; species Amblyomma americanum. The sequence goes on from NC_135498.1 coordinate 76,993,062, forward strand.
GCTTTAAAAAAAAAAGTCTTGGGTCAAAGCGAGAGAGCAGATGGCCTGTTTCGCGCCCAACCTCGAAAAGCGACGTTATGGGCATCCTCTTCGGCTGGCCTCTAATTACCTCGGTTCAGAGAAAGAAAGAGAAAAAAGAAAAATATCCGCCTCTAGTTAAAGTCGGGTGAGCGCATCTTTCGCACGGGCGCTCTCAAACAACTAAGACTCGGTTGGCGTTCATGGCTCTGGCTCATTGTTGCCGAACTCACATCGCCCGGCTCTCCACGCAAGCCGTTCGCGACGCTGTCGGCGATGTTGACCCACGATGTCAAAAGTTACAAAGACGGTATGACGACGGTTCGCATTACGACGCCACCCTCTGTATAACTTTCCTTTACAGAGGTCGTCTCGTTTATTTAGTTTATTTTTCACTCGTTTTATCCCGTCCTCTCTACGCATCAGCCTTATTTCCGAGCTTTGTAGTCGCCGCCAGGTGCACCTACATTGCGAGGCCATTAGCGAAGGCGAGCGGCTAATCCTCGCGCGTTTCACGCCGCACCGCGCCCTTTTCAGCGCGCGAAACTTTTGAGACTACCTCCGTGCTGTCGCTTTCGTCTATACTGCACGGTGGTCTTTTTCGTTTGTCTGTCTATTTTGTTGCTGCTGTTGTTGAGTTAGCCTACCGCGCGTAAAGCACCGTTGTCATCGCCGACATGTGCGAGGTTAATGGCGGTAATGCTTTATAACGTACGCTCCTTTCGCGCCACAATCCTCAACTTGACCTTTAGAGCAAGCCGGCTTACAGATGGTTATGGTAACTATTACCTGTGCGATTTTTTGAGTTCTTCCTCGAGCGATAACATCAAACTATCGTTTTCTTCAACTTGCCCTTGCTCTTTGGTGCCAATATACAGTATTCTCCGAAAGAACCTTTAGATGAGGTAGTTTGCGCGCCTGTAAATGTTCACTAAAATATAGTACAGTATACGTCTATTGTGAACAAATTTATGACCAACATTAAGTGCGTTCATTTTTAGAGAAAATACGGTGTAGGCTGTATACCTTTAGTTTACACAGCACCCGACGTTCCCATCCTTGCCGACTTCTCTCAAAGGCGGTGCAGAAAAAGGTCGAAAGGTTCCCGAACATGCCCCTTTTTCCACGATGTAAAAGGGACTGATGGTGGGATATCAAAATGTGCAATCTTCGCTGTCGTTTCCGGGGAAATAGGATGTTACTGTGTCCTATCGCCGGAGTTGTCGACTGATAACACTGGCTTCTGCGCCGAAGCAACCTGAAAATCACCTCGGACGCTGCTGATTCTTCACCCGTGTAGTGGCACGATTCCGCCTATGCAGCAATGTGTAATCAGTTAAAGCGCTTGCAGGGTCCAGTCATATGCTAGTGAAATGATCAGCATGCAAGCTTAAGGCACGACCGCTTTGAGATAGGAAAAGAATTGAAGTGTTTACCATATAAGGTTGATATTACATGCGTCAGTTTCTTTTAACTTCTGCCGCGCAGTCTCTTTGCTTTATTTCTCAAATCCGCACGTTGAAGAAAAAAATTTAGGGTGGATTAAGGATGAGTTGGTGTAACGTCACATCACATCGCTGTCACGTTACTTGGTGTGACGTCCGGTTACATAGTTGTCACGTGACCTGGTATGATGTCACAATACATCGTTGTTAGATTACCTAATATGACGTCATACTCATACGATGTCACCACTAATTCTATTAATTAGATTTCGCGTTACGTAATTACATTATTATCAATACATATGTGTGTTATTAATGTAAATTATGACATGACGTCATCATCTTCATGACGTGACTCGTCGGCTCGTGACGTCACATCTTGCCGTTTCTTGCGGACGATTTTTTTTTTTGCAGACATGACCTTGAGATTGAGCTATCTAATGCTTTCGTATCAATAGAGAATGTACTACGTCCGCCGCTATGGACAAGGGTGGCGCTGGTTAACGCTGTCAAGGTTCAGTTACACGACACACAAATACCCCCGAAAGCAGAAGCTTGAACAGCCGCCGCCGCAGCTCAGTTAGTAGAATACCAGAGGCGAAATTCGATGGTCGTGGGTTGAGATCCTACCGGCAGCATGAGGTTGCTTTCTTCTGTTATATAATTAGTTATCTGTAAGCGATACATTAATTATGCTGTTAGCCTCCCAGTGGTCAACATCACAAATTTTTAGAAGATCCTCTATGTTTCTCGGTTTCTATCACTGTTGGCTTCGTTCATGTATGTCATAAAAATCCCCTTTTCCTCCTGCGTTGTCTGCTGTACATCAACTGTCACGCAATACCGTATTTGCGAAGCCATTTTGGCTTACATTAGCGCAGCGGACGTAGACGTATACCGCTTTACCGGACCCGTCAGACGCATGCGCAGTGGCATTGTTGGCGTCAGGCGGGGCCACTGTGCGTGCGCAGCCGGCGTCTAGTTAAGCCGTATACGTCTACGTATCCGCTACGCAAGATTCTCTATTAATTGCTTACATAACACGCTTTGGTGCGTGCAAGGTTTTCCCCTGTGTGCTGCGCAAATGATCCGAAGAAGGCCGAACATAAAGAGCCGTCGGTAGTCATGCACGGTGCGTTCAGTTTAGCTGAGAAGAAGCCGCCGTGCGCTTTCTTCCACCCCCGCCTTTAGCCGAAGAATGCATTTCATCACGACGATATGCAATCATGGTTGCATCCGCATTCAGTAGCAGCGGCCCGCAACGAATAACGGCCTGCAGGCGAAACAATAGAGCATACCTGTGCCAGTATGAGGCCACGTGCCCTGTATCGCGCACCTGACATGATTAGAGTTCTCTCTCACTTGTGTATGCATGTCATACGCTGCTTTTTCGTAGAGTAGTCGGTCGCGGCCGCATCGAACCGGTTCACTTTGTAGCGTCTATGCATTACGTAAAATGATTTCCGGCATCTTGTTAAGCGACCCCCTGTGACTGTTTTAGCTCACATTATGCGTCATATAGGATTTGCTGGACATCTTTCCTAGGCCAGTTATTGAGTGTGTGATCGACTGCGCCTCATTATGGGTGAGCTCTGGAAGATTGATTCGCTTTTCCGGCTTTTCCATGGGTTAGTGCATACTGATCATACGGGGGACAACAGCACTCCAATATGTCTTCTCATTCGTAATTCATGTTTATTATACACTGAGCGAGAAGGGTTGTTTGTGATATTTGTGATTCAGCTCGTGCTAATCCCCTCCCATGCTATGACAGGCAGGTTCTGATTTAGCCAGACAGTGTCTTTAACTGCGATAGCAGAATCAATGGAAATTTCGAAATGCCGGCGTTGTCTATGTGAAGCCGCCACACTCCAGAAGCACCACCCACCACCAACACACCCACCTCCACCCTCCTCTCCAAAGATTGTGACATGAGCATGATCTGCTCACGCGTAAATTAGTGCTGCCATCACTCTGGAGCGCTAATGATGTGCAACTCATCTTAAAAGTAATGCTGTCTTCTCAGTTTTTTCCAGAACACTTTGGAGCCGGGAACGTGGTGCCCCAAACTTTTTACTGCGAAACATTGTTTTGCATATCGCGCGGCAAAGAAAATTCTTATGCCTTTCAGAGAGCACGTCAAGCATCACGACGCCTTCGCCCAGGAACCGAGCCAGGGCGCCCAGCTCTTGGTTCGCTGCTGTCCTGTATAGTTTCTGCTTAGCGAGTAAGGTCGCTCTTTCTTGTTTCAGGTACTTCAGATCATCGCCCACACAAAAGGGCTTGACACCTTGTCTTCACCTGTAGCCGTCGCAGGAAGCCTTTTAACGACATCTCCCAGTTACGTAAAGTTTATCCGCGGGTAGCGGTTATAGCTTACTTACTTTTTTCTTAAACGACGGTGTAAGGTATATCCAGTTGAATTCGGATTCTTTACTGTCTCCATAAAAACGCAGCCGACCGCGGCGGCTGCGTTTTTATGGAGGAAAAACGCTAAGGCGCCCGTGTGCTGTGCGATGTCAGTGCACGTTAAAGATCCCCAGGTGGTCGAAATTATTCCGGAGCCCTCCACTACGGACCTATTCGTTCCTATCTTCTTTCACTCCCTTCTTTATCCCTTCCCTTACGGCGCGGTTCAGGTGTCCAAAGATATATGAGACAGATACTGCGCCATTTCCTTTCCTCAAAAACCAATTATTATTATTATTATTATTACTGTCTGTATCTTCTCTGTCTATAGTTTCTTCCGAAAGGCGAATATTTTGCGGTGTTCGCGAATAGCTGTGATAAAACAGGATAGACAGAGAAGTACCTTGAATCTGTGGCCACGTTGTCGGCTCATTCCACTCAAACAGCCCTCTTATGTAACTGCTAGCGTCCTCGTTCCGAGGGCATTGCATCTCGGGTCGCTTAACTCGGTTGCAGGTAGCTGTTGGCAGTGCCTACACGGCGCACCCTTTCGTAAGGTTTCTTTTGTTTTGGCAAAACACTTCTTAGCACACACCACTGAGAGTGCGACGGGACTAACCTGAGGGTGGTTACGAGGCCAAAGATTCTCAAGGTTCACCGTCTGTTTTGTCGCATATTGTATGCGGGGTTTGACGTACCGAAGAAGTAAGTGCGATATGAGAAACCTAGTAGCACAGTGTCCGGGATTAATCTGGACCGTCTGGTGTCCTTTCACGTGCACTTGCATCACGCAACCCAGAGACTTCTTTTGCATTTCGCCTCCCTTGAAGTTCAGCCGGCGTGACCGGAATTCAATCCCGGTTCTTGGGCCCAGCAGCCAAATGCTGGACCCACTGTGCAATCGCGGCGGGCAAAGTAAATAACAGAAATTGAAGGTCATGCTCAATCGGTAGATTAAAGGGGCATTCCACATGTTTTCTTCGTCGCCATCTTCATCTATATAAAAAAGCAAGGGTTGAAAACAATATTTCAGTTCAGGACATGCCATGCATCTGACCTGCGGAAAGGTGAAGTTTCTTGCTGCACCCTAAACACAAATACGCGTATACAGAAGCAAAAAGAGAGTATAAAAAGAGTGCGCTTTTTACTTCTTTCTATTTAGAGTGTAGAGAGAGAGAGAAAAAAACAAGGGAGAGGAGAAACTAGTTCGTGCACAGATGGAGCCAAAACTGTAAAGTTAGTGAAGAAGCTCGGGAATAGATTGAGGACAGCGCCGCAGACTGCGGGGGAAAAAAAATTAACTAACGTAAAGATGGACTCAGAAACTCAGTAGCCATGTATGGTGAGAAAAATCGAGTGAATGATGTCCTAAGTGAATTAAGAAGTGGACTTTAGCCGGCCCTGTAATACGGGCAGCTGACAATCGGTGGCCTTTTAGGAAGAAAAAAAATAGGGTACGAAGGAGGGAGTAAAATGCAGCTGAGGCGGCGCTGATTAGGGAATTCTGTTGTGAAATCTTGGCCGGGCAACTATCACAGCCCATCACTGCTAAGAGACCCATGGGTGAGGTATTTTTCCTCCATTGGGCTTAATTAACCTGGCTGGTTCGTACGATGATGATTGTGATGATGGTGATGGCGATGGTTATGAAAATGGACCACGATGAAGAGTTTGAATCTATGCGTAGATGCAAGGTAGACCTCTATCCGATCGTTGTAACGCGCAAAGAACCATCTATATAGAGGAGCGGTGTTCAAATTGGCGAGGAGAGGGCGAGAAAAGAATGTAGAGGGCACAACGCTTTCGTAACAGCACCTGTAATATTCTTCCTGTCCTACGCTATGTGGCACTGGTCAGCCGCTCACTTCCATCATATACTTGCTCGTCCAGCTTTTCGTTTACCGTGCTCGAATATGAGGCGCTCCGAACGTTACACAACCCCGAATTAGCGGTAAGTTCTACACCATTTCTTTTATTTTATGCGTTTCCTTGGGAATCCCACCTACTACATGAGGTTAGCCTAGAACCACAAGTTATTGTTATTGCGCACGCGTACAGTATTGAGGCATATTAACCTATATATACCTATCGTTCTACATATGAGACACCGCTTTTTTTTTTTTTTTGCTGCGCTGTAACGCAAAACGTTTCACCAGCATCAACATCAACAAGATCATCCTGACTACGCCCACTGCAGGACAAAGGCCTCTCTAATATCTCCCAATTAGCTCCGTCCTCTAAAAGCAAAACAATTATTGCATAAAAGCTTGCGCCCCTCTAGGTTCAAGCGTATGTTCAAAACGCTCTACACTTTTCCTGGGCAAGCGTTGCGCTGTATGGGCTCGAAAAGAGCCGCCACTCTTCTATGGAAGCAGTGAGTAGATTCTCCAGGAAGACAATCATACAAGACTAGCGCATTGTCATGAGAAAACCACCATGCGTGAGCAGAAATATGACATTAGAGGCGATGTCAAATGTCTCAAGCTTTACGCCACGCATTATGGGTAGTGCACTTGCTTCGTGTCGTCCTATATTATAGAGTGACTCAAAGGTCGGTGTTGAACAAAAAATGCTTTATCAATAAAAGCTTGATTCTTAATTCTGAAGTGAAATTGGTTAAGGTAGAGATTCAGCTAAAAATCGTCCCTCGCTCCATTAGTCCGGGCATAGTAGTGCAGAACGGTGCAGCTTTCGGGGACATTATATGGCGCTCGAAGCAGAAACGTCCACAGCACTTTGACTGAATGTGTTTCCGTGGGCTGCATGTGTTCCGCCTCTTCCCAGGCGTTTCACTCTCGTAGCGACCATTGCGTATTCAGTTTTTGGTGCAAGTGGCGCATGCATACATTATTCATAGGCATTGTTTTCGAATGCCTGCAATCATCGGGTAGTCTACTTATTCACCCGTTCGCGCGAGATGCCAACCGTGCTTTCAGAATGCCAGGAAACAAGCTCACTAACACGGACACGTAGACACGCACGCGCGCGCATGCACGCCTGCAAGTGAGCACACATGCACAGGTAACGGGCTTTACTGAACCGCATTATGGGGATAAAAAATATCCCCAGGGACCCATAATTACCTTATGAGTTAGCAATGCAATAGCCTTGGAAGCTTTTGAAGCCTTTATTGGAAGTGACGTCATTTTCGGTCTGGTAACGTGACCTCCTTCAAGCCAATGAGAATTATCCGCTCTAGTGACGTCAGTGCCCTCCAGGCAATAGGAATTATTTGGTCTGGTGACGTGATTTCCTTCAGCCAATGCAAATTATCTGATCTATTGACGTCACTTCCATGCAGCCAATGGGAATTATGTGGTCAGATGTCGTCACTTCGCTCCAGCAAATGGGTTAATTTTATGACCGACGGCACATTTTTTTCCTGATAGGAATTTTATTGCTGTTGCGTTAATAAATCAGGATCAAGAAATAAGTTAGTCTGGGGGAAGTCTTAAACATCATGACAGATCGTAACCGCTTTAATGACTGCTTGTTGCCATGTAACGGAAAAGGAAGGGTCATGGCTTGAAGAGCGAGTCATTAATTAGTATTTTCTCGTTTCCAACCTGTCATATTGGACATTTATACCTGAGAGAGATTGCTACCTGGTTAGTTGGTTACTGTCAAGCTTGGTCAAAGGCGGCTATAATGGACAAAACACGAAGAAACAAGGCGCATCATCTCGTTGCGTTTCTTAGGGTCTTACTCCCGAATGGCACCTTTCACCAAGACTGACTTTTTGACGCGGTTGATGAAACACCAAGAAGGCAGCTGCAACATAAAGAGCTTATTACCGTCACTATCTTCAGATAATTCGCTTGGAATTTGTGCCGGAGAAAAATACTGTTGTCTCAAGAGATTTCACCGCGAGACAAGGTTTGGCGGGACCGGTGCTAAGAGTACCGCTTGCGCAGCGTGTCTAATGGTTTCATAGTCTGTTTCAGAGCTCAGATAAAACTGCGTTCAGAAATATATAAGTGATACCTAGGACCGTATCGCATTGCGAAAGCCGAACTTCCGGCAAGACTGAGGTACATACGAAGCAGTTAAGTTTCCATCGTGCATTATTAAGAATTCACTCGGGCAATTGCACGTCCACATTCTGCAGCGTTTCCCGCTTTATATTAAGCTTGAATCTAGAAACAAAGCGATCACATTTTTTTTTAGTTCACTTCTGCTTTAAAGCGAACTTGACAGGCATGGTATTCGAGGAAAGCGACAAAAAATCTCAGGACTTTTAGTCTTTTTTTTTTTGTAAGGCGCGTGCGCCTTCCTGATCTTCGTTTGGAAGCTCACCTGCAGATACGAAGTTCGTTTCAGGCCGGAAAGCGACTGAAGCTGCCGGCAGAGGTCGTTATCTGGGGCTTTGTGCGACTATCTTCTAATGCAAAATCTAGCTAAGGGGATTGAATTCAGCGCAACAAGAAAAAAAAATACAAAAGTGACACTGTTTAAAACTGGCTAGCTAAACGAAAGGTGGATATCTGGGAAGAAGGCATCACAAGGAAGTTCCTGGAGCGCTTCCGAAATTTCATAATGAACTTTGTCTTCATATGGGAGATAAATTTCGTCATATACGCGCGATTTTTAGTTGCATTACATCGGTGGAACCAAGAGAAAGTGTCTTTATACGGAAAAGTCCGTTTTTGTTGTCATCATTCCTAGTTTTAAACTGAGGTACATGCCAGTTCTGTTCTCTCTCGATTACCGGTAAATGTGGATGGCACTGCGTACGATGCACCGTTATCTTCTGAGGCACATTGGGGATACTAAAAGGAAGTACTTAGATCGTTAGCTAGTGATGCTCATCACTTGGCGAGGTACATAGTCGGTTAAAAGTCCCTAGGCCACACGGTCTGCTTTTGAAAGTTCAGCTTTCTTAGAAATCACTTTCAATTACGAAGCAACTGTGGTGGGACGAGTTTTTTTGCATGCGGGGGGGGGGGGGGGGGGGGGGTTTCGCAATGAAATGGGGTGTGTTTGTTAGTTTTTAGAAATTGCGGGGCATTTTTTGACAGTAAATGTGAGGCAAGTGTGGGATAGTGTAAAATACTGTTTTGAACATATTGATGGGGAATGCTGTAACAATGCGATACCTTGCAAAATCTTTCTTTTAAAATTGGTCCTGCGCTAGTACTGAGTAGTTAAGACCACCATAAAAAAACCACTAAGGTGCGTTTTTGAGAATAAACAGCAGAAAGCTAGAAGCGTCTCGAGGTGTGTCTGCGGATAGATTGATTGCTATGTGCGATCTTACGATATGCGAAAAAAATCGCGCTCTTAAACAGCTTGCCGTTGAAAAAAAATGCGCTTCTCCAAAGTTTCTTGGAATTAAGCCGCGTACTGGGTCGTCAGGGAGTAAAAATCTGTAATGAGAGAGTAAATACTCATGGGCATGCATCCAAGCGTAGCCATACGGCTACAAAGGAGAGCTACAGAGAAACCCCATAGTTAAAGAAAAATTTTACAACACCGTTCCCATTTCGAGTTTGTGATTAATTTGCCCTCGCCCTACCATACGCTAGTTGTCCCGTTAGCTCAGTAGAGCGACTGCTCCGGTGAAGCTGTGGTCTCGGGTTTCAACCCCGGGTCAGGCCGAATTTTTCTTTAACTACGAAGTTTCTGCGGAAGCTGTATAGCTTTCCTTTGTAACCGTATGGCTGCTTGGATGGATGCCAATGAGTAGTTACTTGTTTATTACAAATCAACTCCAACTTGGGGAATTCCCTTAACTTTGGGCCAAAGTCAAAATTTTTCGAAGGGGATGAGCAGTTTTATCCCTTCTCCTGAGGACTTTGTGAGCGTCATACAGGCGTCGTTTGTGACCGACAGTGCGGCTCAAAGGCAGACCCTGTGACCTTGGAACTTTCGACAAACTCTCCACATTCTAAACACAGACCCAAAATAACTCTGACAACCAGCACTCCCTTCTGCCGTCACGTCGCATCACCGTCACCATCTCAAGCAAGCTGTTGAGCATGTCACGCCTCATGGCACGCTGCCGTGGTCAGCACTTTAACCTCATTTGTCTCGGCTGAGTCAGGCATACTGTAAAACAGTGTTTTTTCTTTCTTCGCTTTTTTTTTTTGTTTTACATCCCAAAGTACAGAGCTCTCGACGTGGCCAGTTATCGTGGCCCGTGTTCCAACCGACGAGGCAAAAAAAATTAAGTAAAGCAGGAAACGAGCTAAACCGTAAGGTCAGTAAGCATCGCCGGCTCCTCGCGCAAAAATATGCGAAGCAGTGCTAAATGGTCCTCTTAACCTTACACCCGAAAAGCCTGACCGACGGACTTCTCAGCATAACGCGCGAAATGTGCAGAGTCAAACGTCAGCCTTGCTTCTGTGCACTCCGGATATTTCGGCGAAAAAAAAATAAAACCTAAAATAATATTAGCGGCCATACCATCCAGCCGCAATGCCAGTGTCGCCCACGTAGTGTGTGCGTGCGTGTGGGTGTAGGCTTGCGTGGGAGAGACATGTAGCGCCCCCTTTTCCGTCCAATTTTTACGGTATAACTTCTCCACCGGCCCATCGATGGAGCGAGACATTGCTTGGAACCTTTTGCCCCTCCGTGCGGTCTTTCTCGGAGTCTTCATCGCCGAACCACCACTCGAATTTTTCCACAGTTTTCTACTCTGCTTTTCTCGGGGTCCATTAGCGACCCCGGTGTCGCTGAGAGCCCCACTCGACGCACATTAGCCTATCGCTCTTTCGCGGGCTGCAAGTAATCACACTGTATACTGAAGCAGCTGGCCAAAGGCGGCTTGACAGATCAATGTGTAAAGAAACCTCGCGCAAGGCTTTAGAGCGTAGTTTCTTTTAGGAAAAGAAAAATGTTTAGACTCGACATTTTCTTCTTATTGACAGCTCGCTTTATAAAGTGAATGTGTGACGTCGTCCTGGCGAAACGGAAAAGAGAAGAAGAAAGATTTACCTACAAAGATAGACAGAGAGGTCGTTTTTTTTCTCGCTTGAGCGAAAGGCACATCATTAAAGTGAGCAGCTAGCCGTGATGCCGCTGTTTTGTCCCTGATTGCATATTTCAGCCATTCAGCACCTCTGCTCTATCTTGAAGCGGGAGGGAAACGGAGTGGGTGAGGATGTAAGAACCATTGAGCGCAGGCCCGCGGCACTGGAGAAGCCTTTGTGCCTGCCGGTCATTACCCCTTTTCTCTGCGTGTTTATCGGCTGCCAGAATAAAGTCAAAATTGGTAAATTTGTCCATGACGCTCGGCACCTGCTTGAATACTAGTTTGGGCTTGTTGGTTTGTACTTTTAGACCTTCAACAAAGAGTGCGAAAGAATAAGACGAATGAAAAACACCGCATCCTTCTTGAGGCCTAAAAGTTCTTCGGAAGCAATCTGATAGTTTCGGGTTTAGACGGCGGATGGCCATGGACACGCTTACGATCTGCTGTCAGAGCTTTCAGGCCTGTCAAAACTTCAAGAATTCTCTCAAGCTCAAGTTTAATTGCACGCGTTGATTATTTCCTAATATAAAAAATATTTAAAGGTTGAAGCAACGATTGAAGTCCGGAACGGACTAATAACAGTGTTCTTGTGCCCAATAAGAGCATACTGTAAGATGCTGCGCTGTCCAGCAAAACGCAGAGCCTCCAGGGGCCGGATTACGGTTGGCCTTAGCGCAGGCAAGTCCCGAAGCAAGTGGTTGAGTACAGCTTTAACGTCTTGGAAATGCACACAGTAAATGCCGGGCGCAAAGTGCATTCAGGGAGGGTAAATAAGCGAACTGTTAGAAGTGAAAGGACAAACAGGGCTTTGCCTCCTATAAATCGACTGTCGCGGAATAGAGCGTGTATACTGTGGGGAAAAGAAAGAGCCGAAAGGGGTGCGGGCTGTGACTGATCTTACAGGGATGCGCAAATAACTTACTTGGTCAGGGCAGGTGAACAAACGGACGGACGGAAGAAAAAACGAACAATTTAAAGAAAAGACAATAGAGGAAGAACGAATGAATGAACGAAAAGTTTGTAGCTCATAATGACTCGTACGTCATTTGACATTGAGCAATGAAGCAAAGATGGGGTCTATAAAGCCAGTCGAAGAGGGAATAGGAGCTAGCGCTCCTCGATTATGAGACCGGCGCTGTTGAGCTCCCCGGTGCTAACACGCGCTTGGAGAAGCTTACGATGCTAGCGTGGAGAGGCCTGTTCATGTCGACGAACAAAGGAGAAAATATTCGTACGCTGCACAGAGCAGAGAAACCATCTCAGGGTGGCGATGGGCGGACAGTGAATGAGGACGATGGAATAGCTGCATAGTCCCTTATACCACTTTCTAAGCGGTTCGTCCTAACTCTCCTACTGCGAGGCGCTGCTCGGCTGACATTTTAATCGACCAAGTTTCATGTATCGAATATTGTCCCAACTAATCACCAGCGTCACCGTTCGAACAAACGGTGTGTGGGAAGGCTACAAAAGCACGCTATCGACGCCTATTGAGTAGCTAACTCGGATGTAACCAGTGGCTGTTTATTACTTATGTAACTGCAGTGCTCAGATAGCGCGTACTGCGCAGTATGAAGCAACTCGCAGCCGAGAGTGCCGTGTAACGTGGCGTCCAGAACTAAACAGTGTTTCTTCTCTGCCTTCCCTCTTGACGGAGGGAGATATCAACACTGCTTCGCTCCGTAACTATTACTACCGCGCGGACAGATTGAAGGCAGCGTGGTGTGTGTAATGCAAGACGCGCGTCAGGATCGTGGGGTGGCAGCGTGCCCGCTGCACGTCGCACTTGTGTCCCAAGCACGCGCCGAGTGTAGCGGAGTTGTTGCGACCGCTGTGAGCTCCTTCGTGCGTGGGAACACAAAAGCGACGCCTATTGCCGATCCCGCCAGCTGGTGGTGGCAATTCGTGCCTCGGTAGACACCGAGTAAAGAAAGAAGGAAAAAAAAAGAAAGAGAGGTCTGGGGGAAGGGATGGTGGGAAGCCGAGTCGTTGCTTACGAGGCGTGTGTATGCCGCCAGGCGGCGGTGGTGGTTAGTACCAAGTGTCACAGCGCAGTCCTTTTGGCCGTCGTCGCTACCTCCCGGGAGGACGCCTCGGAGACCGCAATCTCCATTCGCTGAAGCGAGGGGAATTGCTCTCGTGCCCTGACGATTTCTTCCCGCACCGCTTTTTTCTCTTCTTCCCTTTCCTTTCTTTTCTTTCTTTCCTTCATTCTCAACCTCGCTTCATCTTCGCCATCTTTGCTTCGATATCTTCATTTGGATCTGCGTGCTTTCACGTGGCTCGCAGCCGGGCTACTGTCCGTTCACCCAGAGGTTCGTTCATTTCCCGGGCCTCCGACAAATCTTTCCCAGGACCGCATAGGAATGCCGCTACAGCGGACAGCGGCACCCGTCCTCCCACCCCTCCTTCTCTTCCTCAGCTGCTTCCATCCCCTCTTCAGCCTCTTCTCCTGTGTATATTTTTATCCCTTCGGGGATGCTGAGTGTGCTTGCGAAAGGCAGGAAATGGGAAAAAGAATAGAGCGCAGTCAGCACGGGGATTGGGATATAAGGACCGTCTTGACCGCCGTCATCTCCGGAAAGGTCGCCGTTTCTGCTACGAGGGTTGCCGGCATTCACTTACCGGCTGCCTAATTAACGGTTAATGGTTAATGGACTTTTACGTGCTAACGCAACGATGCGGGTTATGAGAGGTGAACCGTAGTGGGCGGCTGCACGGATTAACTTTGACCAGCTCGGGTTCGGTAACGCGCACTGAAACCTCAGTACTTGGTCATTTTTTGCGAGATGATACTACGTCGACAAGCGTGTCGCTTGTCTCCTAGAATGATGAGATTAATTACCGTCGACTCCTAATTGGCATTCAAGTTGGAATAGCCTGTACATTTTTTTCTTCTCAAGGAGAGACCGATATGGCGCAGTAGGCGAACATCCTTGTAGTTTTGCACCATTGCAGGCCTCGACATTTTCACCTACGCTGAACTGCGTGCTTGAACAGTATCAGTTCTGTATTCCTTTCATAAGCTTATCCACTACGGTAAATGGGACGCCTTTGTCTTTTCTCGCGAGATCGTGCGGGTTTCTGTGCGAGGTGCTGACCCCTGCTCCAGTGCCCAGTGCCATTTTGCAAAATTTTATAAAGACGAATTGAACCGACTGAAATTTTATGCAATAAAAATGTTATAGTTTCAGTTCAGTAAGGTACACTGACTGTATCTTCGACATAATGTGCGCCGCTGAGTTCGCTCTTGTTCGTTGCAACAGTTAGAATACGATCCCGATGAATTCGCATTTCGAAATTTTGTTTACAATACACTCCACGAATGACTGTTGCTGATTTTGTAGGCTTTGTTGCGAGGTGATGTTCAAAGCTCGTTATTCCTAACAGATTAAAAAAAAAGTATGGCGTGATAGCGTAGTAGTAGGTTAGGTTTCCATTCTGAGCAGTTTGACACCTTTGAACGCATTTTTCGTTTTTTCAATTGTTTCAGTTAATTAATTGATGAATTGCACACTCTAAATTTTCTCTAGCATATCAAGCGTGGCTTTTCATTCTGAACATTTCTTTGAACCCTCTTTTTGCAATTTTTCATTTCTTTAATTAAAAAATTAATTACAATGATTTCATTAACTTTTCATTGCCTATAACACAACAATCATTCATCAATCACTAGAAGCACAAATTGCCGTGATACGATTTTTTTTACACAGCCCCCGATTATTTCCGACGCGCGGTGTCGAATACTACTACGCCGACGGATTTTTGACCGAACGAGCTGTATACGCTGTCGCATAAAAAAAATGTAATGCGAACTCTCTCCGAGGTACTTACTTGATTAAAATGACACTTTCTCCGGACAGCAGTGATTGTTACCAGGGAAACATCAAAACTCTGCAGCGAATATTGACGCTCTCAGTTTGTCTATTTACGGGTGCTGAAGTTTGCCGCCCTGGGGACTTCTTTAGAGAACGTCTCGAAATTTCTCACAAAGTGCGGTCTACAGGTGAGCCTGTCAGCGTGATAATATGAAATAAATAACGAAACGTAATTGTGTAGCACGCGTCTAAACAGCTTATTTACATTTCCAACGCGCTTTGCGCGCGGTCCTATTGCGGATAACACACGCTGTCCTAAGAAACCGCGGGTGGTCTCCTTCCGCCGCTGGCTATCACGTTTTCCCGTTGTTTACACCTAGCTTGCGGCTTCCTGTTTTCCGCTGCACAGCGACGATCTGCGCTCGCCAAGTCGGCACAAAGACTATGCTAGCTTGCTTTTCCACCCAACACACCATTAGTTGCGGTGCGTCGTACTGTTTCCACGGTCACTTGCAGTCGGTACATCAGCGGAGCGTTAGAGGTTCCTCCTTCTAAACACTCTCTCTATTTTGTCTCCGGAGCGACTAACTGAATGGAACTAATTATGTTACCGCACAAAGTGTACTACACTAACAGCGGCACTAGTAACAAAGTATGATGAATTTTTTAGTGCCAAAGGCTTTGCGCTCTTGACTATAAGAGTCGTCGTATAGACCAGGCTGTCCGATTAATTTTGTACGGCGACGGGCGGGACGGTCTTCAGCACAGGCAGGCTTTTTCGAAGCATGAAATGCTTTTAGCTTCCGTTATCGGCGAATACAGGCGAACATCGTCCTGTAACTACGGCGAACCTGAAGCCGAACTTATTCGAAGCTTTCGAACTTTTCCATCAGAGCGGTGGCCAGCAGGGGGAATAAAAATTCTGCCGTCAGCAGGGTGTGAACCATTGTCGGCGCCAACAGAGCAGCTTAGTTTTCCGATCCCTCAGCGACCATCGCCGCAGCCTCTCGAGCGTCGCGTTCAAATTGGTAGCCTATCGCGCTGCGTGTTGTAAATCGCCCGTTCCTTAGCATTCATCGGTTCGTTCCACTCTTGCAAGCGCTTGGAGTCAATGGTGCTGACGCAGCTTCACGGAGCCACACGTGAAGGTGAGAAAGCGGCCGAACTTATCGCTAAGGTCTATGATGAGCGGGCGATCGCTGTAGAGCGTTAAACAGCGAAAGCAGCAATAGAGCCTGTGCGCGTAACGGTCTCGTCACGCATGAATACGACAAAATAACGAGCGAAGCCGCAGAAACCCATCTCGTATGGAAGAAAAAGAACATAATTGCGAGTCACTCCCTGATGATGGTGCACAAAACAAAATAGGCCCGTTTGGGCACTCTACAGCAGGCGCTTACAGGTATTAAGATATGCCGAGAAACCTAGCTTGCACCTCCATCCTTGTAAGCTTTGTTACAGTCATTGAAAGTATATTGCTAGGAAACTTAGATTGCATCGCTTCTTGAATGGCTGTTTCTTATTCGATTTTAGGGGCATAATAATGGACACACTTTTTCTGCGCATACTTATAAGTCCGGGATGTATGAGTGCTCTTTTGAATGAAGATTTACTTTCCAGTAAACGCTTGCGTTGTTAGCCGCCCATATATCCTTCCTGTCATCGCGCTGCCGTTTTACATTGTGAATTTCATCTTGTAGTGCATTACAAGATCAGCGAGTTGTTAACATGACAGGAATACAAAGACCAAGCTTTTGTTGTTTTGTTTAAGAGCGCTGTTTTGTCGACTGCTATTTCTAATGATAAGCAAAGGCGACTCTAGCATGATTATTACATTTTTTAAGTGATCGCAAGTGTTAAGAGAATGAGGTGGTTAATTCATAGCTCGTGCAGCGCAGTTTCCATACTGAACTCATCGCTGTGCGCTGGCAGCACGTTTGCACTGTTGAAGAGAGTACAAAAAGCACAACAGCGGTATTTACCGCAAGCCGCGTGGAAAACACCCTCGCAGAAAGCTGGCTTCGAGCCATTCATCACCGGTAACCGAACACGATCACGAAGCCTTTCGGTGTTGTGGTGTAGGTTCCGACGGAGAGACCTATAGGTTGCAATAGGAAACGGACAGACGACGGACGTCAAAGTTTTGGAAAAAAACGTCGCGCTCTGCGACACCCTATCCGATCGCTCCCACGCACAATACGAACAGCAGGATTTCCTCCCCCCCTCCCCCCCTTCAACTTCGGCAGATAATAGGGGGAAACAAATCCCCGTTTGGTTGGTTGGAAAGAATCGCGATAAAGCCTCCAAAACCTGTGCCGCTCGCAGCTTCTGCTTTAAAGGGTTTTTCACCCGCGCCCCTGGAAATGTCACCGTTAGCGGTTTGCGACAAGGGGAGTAGTTCGAAGCTCCCGAGCCTCTACCGGCCGGTAAGCATACTGAGCGCCCTCTGCCGGCACCGCCCGTCACTACGTCAAGCGCCTAACAGTCAGCAGATGACGGTAATACGTTAATATTTGCCAAGCAAGTTTTTTCGGTGCATCGCCCAGCGCTGTCCATTCATTCGTTCTTTCACCACAGCTACTTTCGAGACTTTTCGAGCACACTGTCTCGGGGAGGTCTGAGCAATACCTAAGCAAGGATTTGGTACCACTGCTCTTTATTTGCTTTTTCTCTTTAAATCATCACCTAGCTTTTCAGGGTGTCGGTGTTTGAGCCTGGTGTGTAAAAGAGGCGAACACTTTTATTGACAGAGCCGTGCATTGGACAGGTGTCGTTTAGCCACGACGCATCGACGGAAGCACAAACGTCATAACGCGACAGGGAAAATTAGGAGACGCTTCACCTGCCATAAAACTTCAGACAAGCTAGATGTTTATTTGACGTCTTCGGGAGTATAATGGGATTGCCTGAGATGCGCACTCTCAAGCTGACGTCAGTAAATTTTAGAAGGTTCATACAAAGCCAGTCAGGTTCATTTTTAAGTCTTACTGCTCGCGCACGTCTCCAACATCTGAACTAGATAATGTGGAAGTACGAAATTTCGCATCAATGCGTAAGCGGGACAGGCTGAAGTTTTTAGATTGATTCTGTAACAAAAATTTAGGAATAGATAGATGGTTACACATTCAGCCCGCTAAGCAACGCTCCACACGCTCGTTACCACACACAAAAAAAAGCCAGAAACGTTTCATCCTGTAACAGCGTATTGAAGAATTCCTTTTGGCCTCACACAGTTTCTGAAAAGGACACGTTACCCGGAAACAATGTTGGTTGTCCAACACTTTCATCATTCTTTTTGCGTACTTGCGCATAAACCGTAACTTCCATTTCCTGGCTCTCCCCCCCCCCCCCCCCCCCCAAATCGTTAGGAGGAACTATTTTCTGTGTTATTTGTTCTACAGTTTTACAGCAATACACTGTTCAGTGTCTGGTGTCATGCTTGCTGGTTTAGTTTGAAACATATTTCAAATGTCTACTATTGCCTAAGGCCTGGTATCTTAAGGCTGGCAGTACTTGTAAAATTGGTACTTGGTACAGCCGATTTTCCTTTTTTTTGCTTTTAACAATGTTTGCAGCCTATTATTTGTACCTCAACTTGAATTCTAACCGATTTTGTAACATTTTGTACCATATGTTATTGTTCAAGTTGCTTTACTTACCGATATGGGCACTACACCTGGTTGTATTATTCACCGTCCTTCCTGTTACAGTCCCTAATGGGACTTACAGTATCAATAAAAAAAAATAAATAAATTGGCGGGTGAAGTGAAAGGAAAGAAACAAAGTAACATAGGCGTCTTCCAATAAAGCGACAAGTGTCTTACTCAACGCGGAGTGTATTAGACGTTTTCAATGATAACGCGAGTATAGTTAAGTGAAAAAGTTCAGGGAACGCGGGAGCCATGAAGGAAAAAATGCATATACTGAAGCAAGAATTTGAATACGATGTACTGTCTCGAATATAAAAGTACACTACATTTTTTGCTGTACGCTAAGGCCAGAAGAAAATCCGGCTTAGATCTTTTTCGCAGTCTCTTTCTTTTAAAAACTTTTTCAGCTGGCTGTACAAATTTTTTTAACTTGCATCTCTTGCACAGAAACGAAGCTCTAAAAGGTACATTAAAATATTTGTAAAATATACAGTGCTCAATGTGCACTCTCGGTTCAAGTGCCTTGTGACAGTGAGAACGGAGAGAACTGTTTTGCGCAGGAAGAACACGAATAACTGTCTGCGCAGTTCAGACCTAGCTCTCGCGACAAAAGGTTTATCTGGCGAGTTAAATTATTATATGTCGAGCCAAAGCAGTTTGAAAGCGGTGCTCATGGCGCCAGTCTGGTCTTGTGTGTGTCGTCTCCGTCTTTTAGCGCTTTTTGCGTAAACCATGTCATGTTTGATGAAATAAACTGTCGGAAGAGATTCAAAATTTTACAATACAAGAATTTTGAAAGTACCTTTGTTGTATGGAATGTACGTAATTTGTCCAAGAATATGCATGCCGCCACATGTGCTAGTGATCCCGGCCTCGGCGGCCAAATTTCGATGGAGGCGAAATTCTAGAGGCCCGTGTGCTGTGCGATGTCAGTGCACGTTAAAGAACCCCAGGTGGTCTAAATTATTCTGGAACCCTCTACTACGGCGTCCCTCATAGCCTGAGTCGATTTGGGACGTTAAACACCCATAAACCACAAACCAAACATGTGCTAGCAGTCACAGTTGTGGGACTTTTGTTACATCCCCACGACTTCCAAGCTCAGGTCGAGTGAGGACGAGAGTTTCTCTCAATCTCGAGAGAGAGAGAGAGAGAGCAAACTTTATTAAAATGAAGCGGAAAAAAATGTATGCTGGTGTGGATGGGCCTCTTGGTACAAAAGCCCAGAGTTGAGGTATGGGACGCTGACGACGCAACATGAATCACCACTGCACTGGATGGAGGCAGAGCTTTCGGGCTGCGTATTTTTTTTTTTTTACAGACGTTGTAAATCCACGCAGGACGTTAGGCTCAGGCAGAAAGAAAAATATTAGGCGATCCTGGGCGGCTCGTTTGAATGCGTTGGCATTTTCTGTTGCTGCTGATTTTGTTGCAGCTAATGCCCATGTAGGCGGAATTGGTCATTTTCAGCATTCATAGATCGCTGGGGGTCCTCATACCACTCCTGGTCCGCGGTACAGTGGTCAACCGATGTTCCACTGCAATGGCAGATGCTGCCACAGGCGGGCTTGTGAGAGCCAGGTTGTTCTCACCAAGCAACCTCTCGCGACCAATCATTAATTTAACTACCACCTGCCATGGTAAGCAGGTTGTGATGACGTCACAGGTCCGCATACGTCACGCAACTTATCACGCGTCACACGTGTCGGTGGTCCCATTTCCCACTGCACAGACCCTTCTCATGATGACGCATTGACAATTTTACATCCTGCATTGTATCTAGAATTTGGCTTTGTCATCAAAAGAGGCTAACAAGTAGTCAGAACGTGGCCTTTATTTTAGTAAATGTTGTGAGCGATCTTATTTTGCCATGCAGATAAAAAAAAGATCCTAAGCTAGAAAACAGAATGAAAAACGGTGAGAAAATAAAAAAAAGCGGGAAGAATATGAAGACTACGAGAAGGGCCGTTTCATCTCCCCAAAAAGCGTACAAGATTCGCTAGAAGCCGAGGAAAATATATTGAAAAAATAACACCGCTTCGTTTACGCTTTCTGCCAGCGCTGACGCACCGTGGACTCAGTAAAAACTATCCTGACAACGCATCCCAGTTGTAATTTACAAGCGAGATATGACTAACCACGTGCACTAACTTTTTTAAGAAAACGCTTTTTCTTGCTCGTTTTGTTTTCATTCATTTTTCAAAAACCGGACATGTCAACGTTAGCAGAGTTCTTGGTAAAGTACTGGTCTCCTTGAAACGACAGTGTACGAGAAATTTCAAAGGCCCAGTATCTCGTCCATGTCGTCTTCGAATCGGCAGCCGTCGCTCTGACTACCGCCGCGCATCTCGGTGCAGTGCTCCAGCAGATGCTCGCAGAGTTCGCACGGCTCGATGACCAACTTCCCGCAGAACATGCAGTCCATGCCCAAGTTTTCCACGTCAACGTAATCATCTTGAAGCGACCACGGCTGCTGCGGCGGCGTCGATAGCGGCGACCGCTTTATCACTACCTCCTCGCCGACTTGGTCTTCTTCCCCGCACTCGTCTTCTAGGCTAGGGTCGTCGCTCGCCTCAACGACTTCGTCCGGTTCCTTCTTCGTGGTCGCTCCGCGGCCGTCGTCTTCCCCAGAATCCTCCGCGACTTCTTGGGCGTTACCCCGCTTCTTCCTCTCCTCTTCTTCGGCATCGTGCGTGGCCATGTGCTCGAAGAAGGTGGACGCGTAGCTGAAGCCCCGGTTGCAGACCGGGCACACGACGCTCACCTTCGGCACGTGCACCAGCTGGTGCCTCATCATGTGGTGCTTTTGCGTGAAGCAGCGGCCGCACACGGAGCACTGGTGCGGCCTCTCGCCCGAGTGCGTCAGCTCGTGGGTCTGCAGACCGGAGGACCTCTTGAAGGTCTTGCCGCAGTACTGGCACATGTTGGGCGACTCGCCGTGCTGGCTGCTCATGTGACGGCGCAGGTTGTACCGCTGGCTGAACATCTTGCGGCACACGTAGCAGCGATACGTGGACTCCGCGGGTGGTTTGGGCGGCGGGGCAGCCTCCACTTGCAACTGCAGGCGCGGAAATTTAGTGTCGGAGGAAATTAATTTGCGAAACGCCAAATGGACGGCCTCGTTAATTGCCTCCCGACGCATGCTGTACGGAGAGACGGAGGCAGGGGTAAGGGGGGAGAGAGGAAAGCTTATATATGATACAGCCATCGATGTAAATCTTTGCCCCATGAGGAGGCTAAAGGGCCGAGATATTTTGTAGTTGTTGGTGGTGCTTACTGATAAGGGCAGATTCAAAGGTAATTCTAGGAAGTGGTGGTTGTGGAGGGCAGTAATATTTGCGCAAAGCATTTCTTGGGCATCATTCGTTGATAAGTGAAGCTCCTTATGGGTT
The DNA here is from genome assembly GCF_052857255.1 of Amblyomma americanum. Lineage (NCBI taxonomy): Eukaryota > Metazoa > Arthropoda > Arachnida > Ixodida > Ixodidae > Amblyomma > Amblyomma americanum. Next base: position 77,014,764 of record NC_135498.1, read on the forward strand.
TTCTTCAAATTAAATTTCTAGTTAGGAAGGGTGCCGCCGCTTACCTTAAATTTATCCTTGCTCACTCTATCAGCGGGGTTATTATAATCAGAAAACTGTACGGAATCACCCGATCACCTCCCTGCCAATGATCTTCGCCTGGTGGCCAGTGAAAACGCGCTATGTTCTACGATAGAGGAGGAGCCTGAGCCATCTAGGTTCATATGTGCCTTGCAGTGTTCCTTCTCTGTAGTCAGGGACTACTCCATCTGAGCTACTAAGTTGTTCATCACACTGAGGAGCGAAACTGGGGGTCCGTGAGGGCCTCTGGAGAAGGCGAACAGTTCGAAATATATAATTTTTTTTTTGCCTGACTGAACTAATCACGGCAAAAATTAAAAGGCTCGGAAGTGTGGATAGTCATTGCGGATGTGACGATGCGGATTTCGAGTTTGTTCGCCACTCCTGGCCGCTGACGCGCGAGAACCATAGTTACGAGTCGATGAGGAGTATGAGGCCTTGCCCTTCACTTACTTCGAGCACGGGAGGCTGAGCGGCGTTGTTGGCGAGGAAGGCCGCTTCTTGTTCGGCGATGGAGAGAATGTCCATGTTGTGCACGTTCTGCAGATGCTTGGCCAGGAAGTGGCGACGGCCGAACGTCATGGTGCACTGCACGCACTCGAACGCCTTGCCCTGGACGCCGCACCACTCATGTTATAGGCACATGCAACGTTTAGCCACTGCCAGTTCGAACTGTAACGAGTTAGCCTTACATGGATGTCATAGATGGCCTTACATGGAGAGCACAACAGTGTGGCACGATTGGAGGATTATCACGTTAAGCTTAACCTGCTTGAAATAAAGTGCTCTAACGCGGTCTACTTCGCTAAAAGTGGGAACTAAACACACGAGCCTGGCTAACGTTTGGTTCCGCTGTCCTTCACCGTCACTTTTATCGGAGATTAAGCTGCTTAAGAAATAAGATTAAGATATAAGAATAAGATTAAGGAAGAAGATTAAGAAATGAGATTAAGAAATAAGAATAAGATTAAGGGAGAAGCTTACTGGTCTTGTGTAGCCGAAGCGAGAACAATAACCATCAAGTCACGTTAGGCTGTAGACGAAGAAATGTGTTAACAGCGTTGGACGTTTTCTGGAATCCCTGATGTCGGCTTCGCCTCGGTGACCGGTAGCTCCAGCGTTCACTTACTGGTCCGCATGATTTTTTTTTCTAGGTAAGCTTGCGTTGTAAGATCCAGGTACTGCTGTGCATGGCTCTAAAGTTATTCACTGCGCACGTAAATTACGGGCGTCGGTAAAATTCGCCGAGAACATCAATCGTCCCACGGATCAAAGACAGAATAATTAACAACACTACCCGCGTCCCGACCATCCATAAACTGGAGGAATATTTTCAAGGAATTTGGAAGCAACCGTTTCGTGTCTCCCATCATCGCCCAGCTCATACGCTCATTTTAGAACGGATCGGCCGTTGATGCAGAAAGTGAGAAAATGGTAGTTTTAGTTGATGATGACGTCGAATATGGACGAGGGAAGACTTAGGCAAAGAGCGCTATGTCACAAGGTATTTTTTTTTGTACAGAAGGGGGGGGGGGGTAATCGGAGGTAATCAACGCAGATTTGAACAAATGTTCAAATCTGTGTTGATTACCTCCGAAAAGCTGCATGAAAGTTAAAATGTTCTCCTTGTTAGGCTGCTAGGCTGTGGCTGACAATACTGGCTATTTCTCCAGCCTCATTACTGAGTATCCAGCCAAACTTCACTGGAGGACACATTGTTTCTTTTTTATCGTGTCACTTGAACATCCCACTCATTTGGCGCAGTACTACAGCTGTGCTTTGCGAAGGGCACTGTTTAAAATCTGCGCAACATCGCCATGAACCTCGCACGTGGTTGTAGCTCCGCAAACCTCAGTTACGTAAAAGCAGTAATATCTGCACCTTACAAATGTTATATTTTTTTGTTTTCAAGAACGCTGCAGTAAGGGTACCAAGGTACGCAGGTCAGCCTAACTGCTAAGTGCCCATTTGGTGAGTAAGTATCGATTCTTGGTTTTAAAGCCTGAAAAGTTGGAACCAGTATACATTCAACAGTAGCAGTATACGGCGTTCCGTGCCGCGGCAGCATGACACAAAATGACCTCTGTCCTTTTAATTGTGTGTAATTATTATAATCTTCACCAAACGAGCTAATTACAGGGCACAGGCCTCTCTCAAAGATAATTTCCCCTTTCGTGTATCCTGCCTCGCATTATATCACTTGTATTTCTTGACGTTTTCGCTCAGAAAGCAGTGGCAGTGGGGTTTTGCCATAGAAAACTCGTCCTTTGTGAAAGAGGGAGGCAGCGCCCTCCCACCGCCCCTTCCTTTCTCCAAATAAGCCCCTGCACGAGGGGCGGAAGCCATTAGCTGTGCAGAGCCTCAGAGACCCGCAGCTGCGCAACACAGCCTACCTGGGCGGCGTGGATGCGCATGTGCTTGTCGCGGTGCTCCTTCTGTCGAAAGTGGCGCAAGCAGAAGCTGCACGGATAGGGCTTCTCCCCCGTGTGGATGCGGAGGTGCTTGTGCAGGGTGGTGCGGTTTGCGAGCACCTTGTGGCAGATGCCGCACCTCACGCGGGCCCTCGACACCGTGGGAGACCTCTCGAACGCGGAAACCATGTCGTTGAAGTCTCCGCTTTTGGAGCGGTCGTCGATTTCGTCGGAGTCGTCCTCTCGGTCAGCAGCGTCGTCGGGGAGAGGGGACATTTCGGCGTCGCCAAAATCGCTGAGAGGCTCTTGCTTCACGACGAATGGCGCCGCTGATGTCATGCTGAAGTAGGGCTACTAGATGAGTCAATAGGTACGAGCTCGTCCTGCAAGACGCCTGCAGACAAACATGCAATGTACGAATTTGTGGCCTGGGTAATAGAGGCGCATATCAAAGCGATAGAACAGGAATTAAAGAATCTGTTGGAAGCAGTGGAACGCATAGAAGGTTAAAAAAAAACTAAGGTATCTTGAAGGCGGTCGTCTGCTGAGCACTTCGTGTACTTTGCTTTTGAACCTGAATTTGCATGTGTACCTTGCTCTGCTGGTGATTGCAGAAGCTTGTGACAGCTGCCATTTTAGGTGTGCAAGTAAAATCCCGAAACCGCTTTTTTTTACCCTACACAGACACTAAAGTTGGTGGCATCAAACAATGTCTAACAATCACACGACTCACCGTTGTGCATTTCAAGCAACAAAATTTCGCAGTGGTCTACCGGTTAAATGTCCCAAATCGCGTCAGTGCCGGAGGCTGCTAAACAAGTGTAAAAGCAAAAGCCAGTGCTGATGCTTTCGAATAACGACCTTAAATGGAAACAATGCACTTCTACATATATGCTCCTAACTCGAGTGACCACACAACCAGAATACACTGTCATGCCATTTAAGTGAATAAAATGCCTACACCGATTCCTCACTATCAGCAGCACTGGATAACAGCGACCTCTCTCATTGGTCTCAAATTAGCCCCGTCCACCGCCAGTTGTGGCAGCCATATCCTTGCATATTTCCTCATCTCATGTAAGCCCACGTGAATCTATGCCTCTACCTGCTACGTTTACGCTTTCTTGGAATCAATTCCACGCCGACTTTATGCCACGGCAAATTCCTGGTAGGCGTTGTAGCTCGTTGAAGGCATGCGCATCGCTTTAGACTTTGAGTGATTTGCATATTTAACTTCAGTACTGCGATAGCTGAACATGAGTCTTTGTACAGGGTAAGCGACACCAGTGTTGAGGCTGTATTCTGTAACAAAAACCTACAGCGTGCGCATGCTGGCCAAAACGAATACTACACAGTAAGGCCTGAGCCACAACGGATAAGAAGACAGAGGAGTGCAGGCTCACGAAGATATGCCATCTGTGATCACGTGGTATGGGTGGGCGGTGAGAGTGTCGCATAGAATTATAGGAGACGGAGAGTATGTGGTATAACGCAGCTCTTTCTATCACTGCTTTGGAGGAAGGTGGGAAATCGGGGAGCTTGTATCCCTTCGTGGACATGGTGAGAGATGCACAGCACGAAATGCACAAGGCGCATCGGGGGAACAGCATACGAGCAATCGCTCCCGTTGCCCCTGTCTTGTTTTCTGCTCCCACCACGCTCTCTGCCTATTACCACCACTAACTAGACCAAACCACTGCGCTAAACTAATATTTTATCAATAATTTTTGCACATGTTGTCGTCATCGCGTCTGGAAACGATGTTTCCTTTCTCGGCGCTTAGTAAATGTATGCGGTCAGCCTTCAGTGGTTATTAGCCGCAGCCACCGACTTAACACCTCGTGCAGTTGTCGCGCGATGAACAGCAAACGCTGCGACCGAAGTGTACTACATCGCTGAAGCGACACACGTCCCTCTTCTGGAGCCGGAGGAACATCTCTAGGCGAGAGGGAAGCCATGACACGACTTACCCCCGGTTCCTTGTGACTCGGATCGGTGGCGAGGGAAGGGAGGACCGCTCCGCAGAGAAGCACCAGGGAAGTGGCGGGTGCACGGGTACAGCCTACGCTGCCTCGGCTTCGCTTCGATCTCTTCACGCTTTGGTGCCGCGTGCCCGCGGGGCGCGCCCCTCCCCATTTTTTGTCCTCTTCAGCTGCCCGCCCAGACATCCCGTGACGCGTATGAGCGTGGAAGAAGAGCATTGTGCAGCGGCACCGTTGGGCATGCAGATCTCATCGGGACCACAAGGCGCGCGACCGTATCCAATCCAGGAGCTTCCGGAATCGGTTTGACGTAAGCCGTGTCACTGCGTAACACCGAAGCGAATCGGATGCGTTATTTTTCCGAAAATTTGTGAAGAGAGTGAAATGGCGAAAGATTTTTGTTCAGCATAGCCATCATCATCATCGGCCAGCTTTCGTCGAATCAGCTTTGTCCAACGCCGGCCACGGCTGCCGCGTCCCGGCGAATTTCCTGATGTCGTCTACTCGCCTCCGCACGCGGACTTCAGAAAAACACAGGCCACGCTTTTGAAAAGGATCCACATCCGATTCATTCAAAGCCCCTACTGATTATCCTTAATCACAAATGGAAAATATAACCCCGCATGTCAAAAATTGCTATTCAAAGGAATTGGCAACACAAGGTCATATTCTTTGGGGATGTGAGGGAAAGGTTCACCCCGCACGCTTCTGCCAGCTGCCTCTGAGGAAAGCTCGAACCAAGTGCTAATGAAGCAGGAACGGACAACTCAGGAAGCTCTGGATAGCGGGGCTTGGAGGTCACCCTTGTATGGGGATTACACTGAGGTCCAGTCGGCTACGGTCGGCGAGTTCTTGGCAATAAATGTTGTTTCTGTCTCTCTTCCATGTCGTTCTTGACCGCTCCCCCCCCCCCTTTAAATCTAATCTGTTACCCTAGTAATCCTAAGGTGATCTCCGCTGCCCTAGATTCATCCGTTCCCTGGTCTATATTATCAATATAACGAGGTAAGGTCTGAGTCTTTCCCTTATCTCGTCTTGTCCTCGTCTCGAAGTCGTCTCGTCTATAGCTTCCTTACCACCGACCAAGATATTTGGCATGATGCTCACGGTAGCCGCATTGCCATTGCAGCCCAGCGCGACTTGCGCTTTGTCAGTTCTCCTTGTTTTAGACGGTGCAGAAAACTTCGAACTTTCGGGTCTTTAAGTGCGCCCCTTGAGGGTTCACGCACTTCTTCGTGCGACACTCCTTACATAGCTGCTTCGCTGGCGCATTTATTTGCGTTCTTGCTACGCTGCATGCAAGCCACGTATTAAAGATGGCTGCTCGGCAGAGTCGAACACGAGAATCGAGAAAGTGGTCTCGTGTGTTGCGTGCTGCGAAGATATCAATGTGCAGTCGAACGTGTCTAAAGGTTGCTTTACACGGAAAGAAATCCCCTTGGGTATTTTCCCTACCGCTCTCTACCGCGGCAGCTGGGGCACGCCCGAGATAGCAGAGTCCGTAATTTTCTTCTTTCACCTGAGGCGTGGTAAAATCACGTGCCTCGGATTCGCAAGCGTAGATGAATGGGCGCGAGGTCCTCAGCTCTGCTATAGACAAAAAATAGTTGAGGGAGGGTACGCAAGTCGTGTTTTAAGGTTTAAAAAGCAGCAGAGGTTCGAGTAGGCTAGGTTCGTCTCACCGAGAGCTTACAAATGAGGTGAATTCAAGCGTGAATAAAGAACTCTCGATAGTCTATATCTGGCGGTACGTGTTTATTTAGTTTTCTCTTGATAAGACGCCACAATTAAACTGATTAAATTGCTCATATGAGCGGCGTTAGTCTCGGTTGTGGACAGCCGAGGTGCTCAGACTTAGACAGTTGGCCGGCTTCCTCTTTGTTCAGGATCTTCTGCCTCCCCACGCTTGAATCCGACGGGTACTCTAGGGGACAAAGCGGAAAAAAAAAATTTCGAACTTTTCCACCGCTCCCCTTGGCGAAGCTGTTCTAAATCACTTTAACCGGCAAATGAATGCGGTTGCTTTAAATAGCCAGCGTTTATTGTGTGTCAGGAGAGGTGCGTCTATATCTGGAGACGCGCCGATTGCATTCAGCGTCGTGCCAGCCACGACCTTTCAGATGCAACAACAAAAAAAGGTTTATTGATTCAACAGCTCAGTGTACGGCTCCTCGTCATGGGAACGTTTCGAAACTAGCGCCGGACCTGGCTTGATGATAGACCTGTAGTAATGAGCGACCAAAATAGCACCTCTGAGCGGTCACTCTGTGCTATAATAGGGGCAGGTATAAATAGTTACTCTGGCTTTCTTTATTTTTGGAGACAGCAGATATGGTAAGTGAAAGTGAGAGACAAGCGAGGAATGTGAGGAATGCTCGTGAACTATTTAGAAAACCGGGCTTTCTCCAACGTTCGCCAAAACGAATTATCCACTTCATGAGCAGTTAAACTGCGAGAAAAGGTGACTGTCTTTTGACGCCACAGCGTCCACACGCCAAGGCATTACAGCAAGGTTCGGCGTCTACCGCGTTGCAAAACTGAACACGAACACCATGATCCACCCATTGGTGACTACAGGAAGCGCTTAAGAGACTATAGGATGCCCCTACGAGTTATATACCGTCCCGGAAAATTTTCTGAACGCGTAACAGAACCATACATACTAAATGCGTAATGTTTAGCTTCTGTTGTCTCTTTCAACTCTAAATCCGTCCTACATTTTCTGTCGACTTCTGCCTTCTGTCTCCGAGAGCATCGCCCCTCTTGCCAAACTTTCCATCCTGGTCACCACCATCGTTGCCGCGCCAAAAAAAAAAAGACAAAGACGGCCTTGCAAGAGATGTCCCGCTCCAACAGAGGACAACAACGGCCGTGCGCTCGCACCGGGATTGTAGGCACCATTGCCGGCTAGGCTTCACACATTAAAGCCCTCTTTACATCACCCGTCCTTGACTTCATTCTGTGGTTGCCAGCATGTAGTCCACTGTAAGCACCTAGACCGCATCTGGAGGGGTTAGCCATGGCAACCATGTTCTTACTACTAAAGGTCAGTGTTGATGGCGCTCCCTCTTTCCCAGTGCCGGGAGCACTTTTACGTCATCATGACGCGATATACAAGCTTTGAACAAGGAAGGATATCGTACTTTTGCGCTCCGTTTGTGAGCATTACACGATAAACAAGACCATGTAACTTGTTTGAATTGTGTATCCCGTTCGTTCTTTTCGTCATTACGCAGGTACCGGCAAGATACGGCTGTCATGCACTTTCTTTAGGAATGTCAGCAAATTGTTATTCATAACCTTGGAACGCATAACAAATGCGTTACGACCTAATGATATTCTGCTGATCATTTCTTCATCGTGGCACACATGTGCAGTCACTGCTCGGCCTATAAAATAGTACTTCCTGGCCACTTCGAAAGCATCAGTGCTTGCCGTGAAGTGTTTTCTTCCGAAACTCCTGGCTAATAGTTTTGTCGTCCTCGTGTTAATTTTTAGGCTTATACTTGTACATTGCCTGTTTAGGCCTTCAATCAGGCGCTGAAGTCCTCCCCTGATGTTAGCAGCACGATTTTACTAAGGTGCTCTCTTGTATCACCAGCTGGCTCTAAATTAACTCTTATAACTACCTTTTATCTTTGAAACCATGTGAATTCATCTTGAAAACATGAATTAAATGCTGCAGTGAAGCACCACACGTGTAAACGTTAAACAAAAACTACAAATTTTACTGTATAAGCGAAATTCAGTTCATAGAAGAAACGTTAGACACGAGAACTTTGGATGATACAAAATGCTTAGAGGCGAATAAAACCGAGTAATATAGAATAGTTTCGAACATGTGTGAAACCTAATCCCGAAATGGAAGTTAAAGGATAAAGGCACCGAGAGACACAACAATGACAAGTTTGCATTTCTATACGTTACTTCCCCCTTTTCATTGTTCGGTGGGAGATCGGTGTGAGCTTTCCGTGGCCTTTTTGCATTTCGCTGTTTCCAACTGTCTTTTACTGTGCCTGCAGTAAGTTTAACGTATTTTGCTGCGACCGGCTGGAGTGTCATTTTGCTGTGACCTTTCCTCTTTACAGCCCTTTGCAAGATGGTGCCACGTGGGTCGTGGTTGTTTTTCATTCCAACAGTTACCGATTAGTAAGCCTGTTGTGCGTAGGCGATGCAGACGGGGGCTAATATTTTTTAATCTTAGTGAACCCCAACCTATCAGTTGCCCTCGATTAAGGCCTTTGTCGCCTCATTGTAATTTACTGGTTACTTTTTGAAGTTTGCGGCGTGTTCCCTTTACTACGGTTTGCGCGTGTTTCTGTCTTCGACATCGCATTATATATTGGGGCGGAATGTTTTATCGATTGATTGGGCTTTGCTTGCAGAGTAAACATCTGATTTAATTTTGCTGTTTCAACGTATGGTGCATCTTGCACACCGTATCGCTACGGTTGCGCAGTCACTGTGACAAAAGCTACATTTTCCAGTACGTATGTTGGGCTGACTGTTATCAACTGTTATGACTGTTACGGACTGACTTATGTTATGGCTTTCGATTCCAAAGCGACTAATTCTATTAGCGGCGCCGTAGTGAAGGACTCCGGATGATTTCTATCGCCTAGGGTTCTTTTGAAAATGAAAGCTCGCGTGAGCTAAAAAAACGCTCAGTTGATGGCAAGCGGTTGTGCTTTGTGCGTGTATGTGCTTAATTGCTGGCGTCTTTTGGCGCTGACAGATTCTCAAGCATTCACTTTAACTGTCTCTCATGGCTGTAAGGCAAGCGCTAGACTCATGTACAAAACTTAAGAATAGAAGTGTCCCTTTAAACTCATCTTACTTGCTGTAGAACAGAGGTAGACGAAGGATAAAACCTAACTGAAAAGTAACGATGTTATGAAAAAGTCTTTCTTTTTATAAGTGTGCCCGGTTGGTTTAACCTTCGTGAAGTTTCAATACTTTATCTGCTTGTATATATATATATATATATATATATATATATATATATATATATATATATATATATATATATATATATATATATATATATATATATATATATATATATATATATATATATATATATATTAGCAGACAAGTTAAAGGAAATGAGGGGCCCGTTTGACAAATTTATGAAGGGGGCCAACAGTCACCGAAACCAAGGTGCATAGGGAAACGTTAATTTATTTTTTTTTAATGTGTTATGCTTATGAGTGGGATAATAATACTTAGATTAATAAATTGCTTAAAGAAAATTACTTATAAAGCAGCAGAAAAAACAACCATGCCGCCGGTGGATCCGAACCCACGACCTCCGAATATCGCGTCCGGTGCTCTTACCAACTGAGCTACGGCGACGGCTGTCCAATCTGCTGCTCTCGTGGGTATTTATGTTTACTAGGTGTAAGCGAGCCTTGAGAGTGTTCACCAGCGCCACCCTCGACCATAGCGGCGGACGTAGCACGTCCTGTAATACCGCGAGCGTGACGTAGAACGTCAACTAACGGTGAGGGCGGAAACTGTGCGAGAGCCCTCTTATGCTACCTATGGCATCAAGACTGCCAGAACCGAGACCCTCGTTAAGCTATTAGCAGACAAGTTAAAGGAAATGAGGGGCCCGTTTGACAAATTTATGAAGGGGGCCAACAGTCACCGAAACCAAGGTGCATAGGGGAACGTTAATTTTTTTTTTATGTGTTATGCTTATGAGTGGGATAATAATACTTAGATTAATAAATTGCTTAAAGAAAGTTACTTATAAAGCAGCAGAAAAAACAACCATGCCGCCGGTGGGATCCGAACCCACGACCTCCGAATATCGCGTCCGGTGCTCTTACCAACTGAGCTACGGCGACGGCTGTCCAATCTGCTGCTCTCGTGGGTATTTATGTTTACTAGGTGTAAGCGAGCCTTGAGAGTGTTCACCAGCGCCACCCTCGACCATAGCGGCGGACGTAGCACGTCCTGTAATACCGCGAGCGTGACGTAGAACGGCAACTAACGGTGAGGGCGGAAACTGTGCGAGAGCCCTCTTATGCTACCTATGGCATCAAGACTGCCAGAACCGAGACCCTCGTTAAGCTATTAGCAGACAAGTTGAAGGAAATGAGGGGCCCGTTTGACAAATTTATGAAGGGGGCCAACAGTCACCGAAACCAAGGTGCATAGGGGAACGTTAATTTTTTTTTTTAATGTGTTATGCTTATGAGTGGGATAATAATACTTAGATTAATAAATTGCTTAAAGAAAATTACTTATAAAGCAGCAGAAAAACAACCATGCCGCCGGTGGGATCCGAACCCACGACCTCCGAATATCGCGTCCGGTGCTCTTACCAACTGAGCTACGGCGACGGCTGTCCAATCTGCTGCTCTCGTGGGTATTTATGTTTACTAGGTGTAAGCGAGCCTTGAGAGTGTTCACCAGCGCCACCCTAAGCCACCGGCCAGCGCCAGCGCCACCAGCGCCACCAGCGCCACTCATAAGCATAACACATTAAAAAAAAAAAAATTAACGTTCCCCTATGCACCTTGGTTTCGGTGACTGTTGGCCCCCTTCATATATATATATATATATATATATATATATATATATATATATATATATATATATATATATATATATATATATATATATATATATATATATAATATTTATTTAGTCATTGGATACCTGCATCGACCGTAGGGAATTATACAGCAGGGGTGGCTACTAACGTTAAGTGTCACTTTGCATATTACTTCAACGCATGGTAAAAAGCATCGTTCATCGCAATACACACAGTGCTTGATGGCAAACTGTTCCATTCTCGCACAGCTCTAACAAAAAAAGAGTAACGCAAGGCGTCACCCCCTACAAGAAAATTCCGTGACCTTCAAATCGTGGTCCAGTCGCTTTAGATATATAATTTGGAGCCTGGATATACTTTTCGCGGTTGATGCCTGTTTTAGAGTAATAAATGTTATGAAAAAATTTAATCTAGCGTTTCTGCTATGATCCTTAAGCTCTTGCCATTGAAGTTCATGTTTGCTTTCTGTCGTGCTAAGTTTCCGGCTGTAATTTCCAAGAACAAATCTGACTGCCCTGTTCTGGATTTTTTCTAATTGGTCTATAAGCTCAGCTGTGTGAGGATCCCAACAAACACACGCATACTCAGGTATTGGCCGAACATGAGTGAAGTAGAGCTGGGTATTAGCGGTCAGCTGCTAATGTTGTGAGCATAGTCAATTAGGCAGCTGTAAAGCAAGATGAGCTTTCCTGTTGCGGAGTTTGACATTTATCAGAACTCATTCTGGGCAGCCTCCTAAAATATTTGAAGGGGGAGGGGGAGGGAGTTAGCTCAACACAAAATTTGCATGTTAACGGTTGGCTCTGGTCTGTACATTACCGCAGAGGCCGCAACGTTTTTCTAAAATAAGCGCTGCGCCCTGTACCAACGCTTTGCGTTCACTGCTACTTCGCATATCGACACGCCCTACTATTTTCTCTTTCCGTTTCAGAGAAAAAGGCACGGAATAGAAAAATCGAAATTGATTGGGTCCAAGTTTCAGGAAGCGATACGTTTTTTCCCTGCCGTAATGTTGCTGCATTTGTACACGTGGCGTTTTTTGGATGAAGCAATCATCGGTCTGCGAAGCCAGGAATCGAATCCAAGTGCAATGGTTCCAGTTCTGTTTTCATCGACCGTGTACGTTTCCATTGCCTACGGTGTTTCGAGCAGCCGGCGTTTTTGAGGTCGCAGTGTTACCGAGAACTATGGGAGACAGTAATGATTTTCTTTTAATCGTGGATAATGATTTCGATATGTTCATGTCGCTCTGCTTCGCTCAGATAACTCTCCGTCCATCGTGTCCCTTCATTGATTGCAACAGTTCTGTTAAGAACAGCCGCGAATTCTAAAGAGATTAAACACCCAACAAAGGTCGGGTCAGCTACCACGCTTTCAATTACAGTTTAAGTGGCGCAGACGGTAGTTTTCCTATCAGTGACCTTGCAGGGAATTGTATATCTCAGGAATTTCTTGTTTTTCAGGACTCAGCTTCGTGCTGGGGCTATTCCAATAACATTTTTTTGTAATTTAACACCAAACGAAAAGTTGTTATCATCTTGGTGATCTGTCAAGTTCAATGATCTACATTTGAGAAGACACCTTGTTGGAGCTTGTTCAATCGCGATAGCAATCTTCAATTAGTGTTAGTTCTTTACATCAATGTATGAGTGCCGAAGACATCGTAGAGTTCTGGAATGATGCCTGTTACGTTACCTCCTTCAGAAAAACAAAAAAGGCTAATAATAAAACCAAACTTATTATGAGTACTTTTGTAGTAACACAGCATTCATTTATAGCACACAGTTAATTGGGGACGAAATATCAAAGCACCAAATTAAAGCTTCCACTTAAAATTTCTCACTATCCTAATCTTTACGCACACTGCTGATGTGACACACTCGACAGTTCAAGCAAAAAAACCATTACAAGCGGTTCGCGCATACATCACTGTGCATGCTGTGCTTGTACGGATTTAAAGCATAAAGATGGCCTAGTTGGTATGTCGAATAGCACGACATAATATCTAGCGCGAAATAAAGACAAAACATGGGCAGAGATCGTGAAAAAAAAAAGAAGACAGGAAAAGCACTCAGTCTCAGTGCATGCTCTTTTCATGATGCTCAGGAACACTCCACAGTAGCACATGCAACCTCAAACTCTTTGTTTGAAACTGGCAGGATCGTCCGCGTGCACCTACTGCTCAGTGCATATCTATACGTGTGCGGCTTTGTCGAGTCCGCCGGAAATTAAACCACCGTGTAAGCCGAAAAAGGACCCAAAGATTGGCTGCACACCTTTGCCTCAATTCACTTCGTTCTGCAGCCGTCGCTTCTAAGGCGTAATGTTTATCTGCGCCTCTGTTTTTAGTTGCCATTTCCTTCCCCGCGCCTCAGCTCTTACCCTTCGATCAAATAGCCACGGTGGCGTCATGTTCTCTGCCCATAATATACAGGGTAGGTCAAAAGTGCCTATGTCACACGGCCTGCTTTTAAGCTTTTTGGTGGTGCATTTACCACACCCCTGTAGCTCAGACGCTGTTGAGGGTGAGGAGGATTACCACCCTCAGCCATTGGAGCTTGGAAGCTTCGTAGAGCGCACAAAAGCAGACACTGTTCCCACAGGGAGCTTTGGCCAAACGTGCAATTTTCGTTGCAGTATAACTCAGAAAAGAAAGGACGCCACACACCTTAACAAGCGTAGCGAAAACGTGGTGTGACGGTTATTTCACAGCGTAACTATTTGCGAACCGAACACGATCGAACGTGCGGAGTCTACGAACCGTAAAATCTATCCAGTATTGAAAACTTGCCACAATGGAGAAGCGGCGTCCTTGTCGTAGGCCATCCGCCTCGCATTCGGGAGATGCTGGGTTTGATCCCTAGTGCCGCCGGTTTTGTAATGGGTACAAGATTTCCCTCTACCAGCTGCTCAGTTTTTCTGGGTTGAAATGTTTGGGAAAAGGGTATTGGACCAAACCGTTGCTCTGGCGGATTAGTGAAGCGTTTCGCCATCAAACAACTCAAGCCCGCCTCGCAGGTGTATTGGCGCAGGCTGTAAAAGCTTTGAGTGTCAGCGCGCAGAATGCCTCTTCTAGTACGAGCCAACGGTACTGTTACTGGCCTCGGAAAACATTTTTATGGCAGAAGCGTGCTTTGCACATGCGCAGTCTACCCGCCGCGGTGGCTCAGTGGTTAAGGCGCTCGGCTACTGAGCCGGAGTTCCCGGGTTCGAACCCGACCGCGGCGGCTGCGTTTTTATGGAGGCAAAACGCTAAGGCTCCCGTGTGCTATGCGATGTCAGTGCACGTTAAAGATCCCCAGGTGGTCGAAATTATTCCGGAGCCCTCCACTACTGCACCTCTTTCTTCCTTTCTTCTTTCGCTCCCTCCTTTATCCCTTCCCTTACGGCGCGGTTCAGGTGTCCGCCGATATATGAGACAGATACTCCGCCATTTCCTTTCCCCGAAAGCCAATTATTATTATTATCACATGCGCAATCGCGATCAAAAGTTCGCTTGGCGTGAATATGCTGAAAAAATAGTATTTCGGCGCAGTCACGTAATACAGTCGCCTCAAATGTGTCAATGCATGAAGGGACATGATTGATGTATCCGCTGGTAACTATACGACGTGACTGGGTAACGAGACGGAACTGCAATAAACTTCTCTCCTAGAACAAGGGTCCTGTAAACTTTTGATCGCGATAGTAGGCTTCTTAACGTAGGTAGAGCTTTGTACTATGCTCATGAGCAAATCTAGAAAAAACTGAGGAAGAAAGCATTTCCAATTTTTTGATATATACTTTTTCACCCTTGGCTACTCATAGGAGAGACTACACCTGCGGGCATGTCTGGTGTTTTTACATTTTTAAACGAAGCCAAGCTTCTTAACAAAGTATGTGATTTTAAATACATTTTAGAAGTTTGTTTCAAAGTCAATTGTAACTTAGTCACTTATGCGCCATAAAATGCAACACTGCAGAACACAACGATTTGTAAATGCTGCGCGCTAGACGCCTCTTGAACCTAGGTTTGCTGATATTTTGGGAACGCACGACATCGGAAAGTTATCATAGCCAAAAAAAAAAGCTGTATTTTTAGGCTTTAATGCCTGTTGGCTCTCCTAAATACGTGATACTTATTTGCTAAGGGTATTTCACCTCAAAGAAAAAACAAAACAATGACCATGACGGACACCGCAGTCGGCGCAGCTTCCATTTAATTTTGACCAACCACGATTATTCAAAGAGGCTGGAAGTCTCAGTGCGAGAATGGTGGCTGTCTATTATTTTGTTGTCATTTATTTCACCGGTGTTGGTATAGCGCCTGTGGCTAAAGGTAAAGGGTCTATCCGCTTGATAACTCTGTCGAAGAAACGTCTCATTATTCTTCCTTCTTATTGAATTATGTACTTCTCGTGTTCATGCTTCGGTCTGTCCAGCTAGCGTCTTACTTTGCAAGCCTACGTAGGAAGGGAAGTGGTCCTTTTTTCCTGATTTCTTTTCCTTCAAGTCCCGGGCGACGACCAGTAGCACTGTGCATGAACCTCCTAAATGAGAGAAAAAATTTTCCCCGCGCCCTTTTAGCCCAAGCCGACGACCCCTTGGGCGAACTCTTGGAAGAAGACGACCCGACTTTCTCCGAGATTGCACGCGCAGGCGCACGTAACATAAAGGAAGGGCAGTCAGCCGACCAGCCCGGTGGCGTTCGATAGCCGAGCGAGAGCAGGCCTCTTTTCCGTGCCATCCCTATTCTTCACAGCAATTCCTTTCTTTCCCGTATCTCTGGCTACCTTTCTTCCCTGCTTCATCATTTTTTTCGATTCTAGCTTAGTTTACGGAAGTCCGCTTTCCGCTGTGTCCTTCCGCTCTATGAAACCTTTGGTTGCCAGATCAGACAGAATGCGCATTGTCCTGCGTTATTTTTTTCTTTATTGTTTGGCCAGTGAAAAGACGTGAGCAGAGCCGGAGCTCGGAGTAATCAGGGAATAGGGAAAGCGGGGGCGACTGAGCAAAAAAATCCCACCCAGTGACTCGAAAAAAAAAAATCGTGCACCGCTGTAACTTCGTTGACGATAGGTTTTTCTAAATAATAAATAAAAAGGAAAAGAAGTAAAGTATGGTGCCATTCTTCCGGGAATCACATAGGCGAAGATGCGGCGGAGAAAGTGAGCGTCTAATGTGAACAAATGTCAGCGATCAATGGCGACTGATCGAAAGGGAACTGAGCCCCGGCGCGGCTCGGGCATTCCGGATTCGCCGGATGTTGTCAGAGACGAAAATTGAAATGTCAAGATGCGCAGATCACCAGCGACACTATTCCTTTCCGTTATTTATTTTTTATTTTGTTTCTGATGAGTGAAATATATGTTAAATAATCTGAGAAACATGCGCGCGTGAATTCATACCACGGAAATATTGCCAGTGCTCGCGCTTTCTCTTAAAGACCAACCGGAGGCGATTTCTTGCATGGGCTACAGGAATCTTGCTCCTTTGCCAGTTCGTCACGATCTTGTGAAAGGAGGCGTAAGTTAATGTTTGGAACCAGGTAGAACTATAAGGCGGTGGCGACCGTTACTCGATAGCGCGACCACTTCGTCTACTTTTTTCAGGTTAGCTATAAACATCAGGCGACAATACTGTTTTGTTCTTTCTCTTTCCCATTAAGACGCAATAATTCACCAAGAGAGACAAGTGCCGTTTTCCTTTTATTAACTGCCGGCTGAGTCGGATAAACGAAGGCTGCGTGTATAAGTGAGCAGCAGCGACAATGCCACTTTCATGCTCCCTAATGCGCTTAAGGTGTTATTGACCATTTACTGTCTAGATAGGGCTTTGTAGAAACTCTGGCAGTGAGGCTCCGCAAGAGTGAGGAGGAAAGTCCTCCTTGCTTTTGAAAAGATGCCGAGAGTGAATTTTGGTTGCATGTTGATGTTTTTAATGGTGCACGGAGTAGTGGTGCACGGAGTACGGAGTGAAAGTTTTGAGCAGCGATAACACACAGTGAGCCAAATATCTTAGGATACCATAAATAAGGTAATGTGCAACAAGCTTGCTAGTCTGAAAAGGTAATAAATATCGAACATTGTATAGTACACGTGATAAACCACGAAGCTTGTTACATATTAAGGCAAGATGACTATTCCAAGACATCTTTCTGTCAAAAAGTATACCGAGGCATTTGACGCTATTTGAAAAGTTAATAGGAATGCAGCAACAATTAAGACAATGGGAAGAATGTAAAAACAATTGTTCAACAAAGAGAAGCTTTTTATGGGGATTATGAAAACAGACGAGTTTATTTTTTGTTTATTTTTCTTTTGTGAATGCTGCGTAAGCTGCAGTGCAAAGGGCCCATGAACAGAATAAGTGGTCCGGTGGCTTTCGAAAAAGACATGCGTGAGTTTACGCGTCTGTAGCGTAGGTAGCGTAGCTCTTAGTAGAGGAACATGCTCCGAGCGCACATACGACTAGAGAAACATCGGGCAAAGTTTTCTTTTTTTCTTTTGATCTTGCTTTAACGCGTCTCTTCCTAGTAACGGTTTTAAAAAAGTACTCTCGTAGCATTGTGCACTGACGATGAGATCTTCTATGCTGCCGTGCTGCAAGTATATTATTGACTTTTTTCTTTTTGTTCATATGTTGAAAATATTTCTGTCTATTGGACCTGAGCGATGAATGTTTTCTTTGAATACCTCGACCTAAAGAACGCCACAGTCGTATGAAGGAACTTCGGATGATGGGGACAACTCTCCGGCTCACCTCGACGCCAACGCTCTTTCACCTTCTCCTTAGTGAAAGAGCGAAAAAGAGAATACGAAAGCAGTGTTAAAGCAGTTCGCGCTCCTCTTAAAAAAAAAAAGATAATTTTCATAAAGCGGATAGACTGACCTGTTTGTTGTTTTTTTGTTTCTTTCCTACTGAAAATTGCAAGATAGTTCATTGCAAGGCTAACTCCATTTCTTTGCTTTGCACTCACATGTATTGTGGCATCAGGCTTGCATGCAGGACGTTTCAGGCGCAGGCGCACTCTTGCAGAACGGTTTCAATTTGACCCCCACCTCTAGCGTCTCGAGATTCTCTCGCTCTCTATGAAAATATGAAGGCTGTTCACACCTTTTAGGCATACTTATTGGAGCTGTGTTTTTTTTTTTTCAATTTTTGATACCGAAGTCGTTGTTGTTTAGCTCGTACTGTATATTATTTGCTCGCACTGTATATTATTTGCTTGATGGAAGTTCAAAAGTACAAGAACGAAAAAGAAAACTTCTAAATTCAAACTTCAGTCAGAATGCCTGTAGGTTGTAGAGATGGTGAGCCTAACTGAGATTTGAAAAACGAACAGCAACACTTCGGCAAAACACCGGCTTTCCTGACCGCTCGGAGGATTCACGTTAGCGATTGAGGATGAACGTTAGAAAAGAGTTACCAAACCCACGCCCCACCCCCCAATCTTCCCTTCCTAAAAAGAAAGAATTAACACGGTCAGAAGATTCTTCGGGAAGAGTTGAAAGAGAAGCGTCCAAAAATAGACCCAAAACAGAAAAATCTCATGCGAACAGTGTGTATGCGTTGTCACGTGGACAACTAAAAAAGTATCAGTGCAACTCATTCTTACGGAAAAGCACTGAGATTTGTTTGACACATCAAAACCAGAGGAAACAACCAAATGCAGCTGTTTGGGGGAAGACATACACCCAGCAACGTGAACGTTGTCGATCAATCATTACTTAATGAATTTCTTAGTGCAGTATCAATTTATATGCATTCAGGACCCTCCAGCTCCTCTGACCCTTCAGCCTGAGCATCAGCCTCTAAACTTCTTAATTTCTACTCCCTAGCTGCTACAGGTTCGCAAACTTCTGGCCATTCCACACCGTATTCGTGTTACTCTCTGTATGTATCTGGGCTTGACTAAGTTTTTCGTTGAAGGCTGTCACCAGTTCATTTCTAATTTGGTTCTTTTGTGACTTCGTGGCCATTCTTCAGCGGCCATCAGCAATATGCTATTAGTTTCGAAACGATGTCGAGGGCTTAGCCGTGGCGCTAATCTCGATGTGAAGTAGCACGTGGCCGTATATGCCCACGGACACACCTGAAAATAAAATGAAAAGAAGACAAAACTTTCTTGAAAAAAATGGCACGCGGTTTTCTTACATTAAGCAGTGACTGAAAGTGTTAAGCGCGGTAACTCAAGCCCAACGAGAGGTCAGCACTTCTTAGTCCCAACCACGCGTCGATGGCTTCTCTTTCTGCGTTCAGAGTATCCGGGTCTAATTATTTTGGAGCGCGCCGCGTTACAGGTTTAATTAGGAGCAGCTCCCTTCGTATCTTGGCGCTCTTTTTTCCCTTTTGTCACCTGAAAAGTGCAACTTCGGGGTACGATTTCTGTTTACCCTGACTTAAGGTCGTTTTAACTGTGTCCATTTTTATGCGGTGCGGGCGCCTTGCTGCCGCCGTGTGTGTAAACGAGGAAAAAAAAGTTTCTTCGTGGTCTGGTTGTAGAAAAGCTACTCTTACTTGATAGTTAAGCACTCTGTGCACAGAGTGTGCACCCGTTTCCTCCTTTTTTTGCCTGTTCTTTCTTGATTTTTATTACATTGCACGAAATGAACCAGAAGCATTTTTTAACAGAGCAAAAGGACCACAACGTAGCAACAAATGCACCTATGCAGCGCTGCCAACGAACTAGAAACACACACATGCCCGGCATTATTGGACAAAAATTTTGAATAACTGTGAGAAATATTGAAGGTAATGGCCCATTCTTCCGATATCAAGCAAAATATTTATTTTGTACCGTTTCCATTGCTCGCATCGAGCAGTTAAGAGTGCCATCCCTTACAAAAATTTCCTTAGATAGTCTATAGACTGGCCAACGACTTTTGTCTATAAAATCTCTAAACCCTTTATAGGCAAACCCTAGAGAACAGTCTATAGGCAATACAAATCCTATATACAGTCTATAGACAATCTATAGATTTATGGCCATACGCTTTAGTTGAGTTTTGTCTATAGACTGAATGGACGAAAAGAAATATCCGTAGGAAGGCAATAGTCTATAATAAATCTATAGACCGTCTATAGACAGCTTTTGTAAGTGATAGTAAACCACTGGGGAACGCTTGTGAGGCGAGCAAGAACGTTATTAGCAAAAACATTCAAGCCTGCCAACGGGATACCTGCGCATGTATTGATTGTTATACTTAAATCTTACAATATATGAAAAATATTCCGCTCATGAACTTTTCCCGTTCAAAAATGTTTTTGTCCTGAATTGCTGGGTATGAGCACTGCGTGTGTGTGTTTCTTTGCGTCGTCCTGGTTTTTCTGCGCCGTTTAAAATAGATATCCTGCCACAACTTGCTCAGTTTTCGGTTTTGCTGAAATAAACCTCAGCTGTCAGTCAGCGCTCGGCTTGATCCCGCTTTTGGGCGGTTTTTTTAGCTTAAATAGCGCCGTAATTAACTGTCGAACAGATACCAAAGCTTATGACTTGCTACTAATGCTATGTAATATGTCTCGAATCAGGAACATACGCGCGTATGCAGACGCAAGTAGAGACACCACAGTGCTGAAAAAGCTGGAACCATGGGATATCGACTTCCTACTGCAACCGGAGGTAGTGGCGCACTCTGGCGTCGCTGCGACAGCTGCTGCTAAAATGCACAGGCGGGCAATATTCTCTCAGGGCGTGCACCGCGAAATTCAAAAGACGGGCTTACTTTGTATGTCGACTGCTGTGAAGTTCCTCCCTAGCCTTATTTGATTTTGAATTCTCGCACTTCAAGGGGCGTGCTCCCCTCTTTCCCTTTCCCTCCAGCTTTTGCGCATAGTGGTCGGGAGAGATGCCTGTGCAGGGAATGCGGAGGCACTATCTTTTAGCAAGTTATTTCGACTCCACAATGTGAAACCGTACTTAAAATGAACATCGGGTAGTGCGGCCTTAGCAAGCGGACAAAAACAGGAAAAGCACCTAGCATTTCTTTGTTTTTGTCTGCCTTTCCAGAGCCAGTTCGCTGTCTGTGTTGAAACGGAATGTGAATAGAATTTAGATAAAATGGAATATAAAATGTAAGGAATACAACACTTAGCTTCCTAAAATCATTGTGAAAGATGCGACAAAGAAAGCAGAAAGTTTTTTGACAATTCCGGCTTCCGGCACCTCGTGGTTTAAAAAGGTTTCTTTAGCATTACTGAACTCCAAGAAATACAGTGTCTCCGAGAGTATACTTCCACCCTGGCAAAGCTGCCGTGCAAAGCAGGAGAAAGAAAAGAACGATGGGAAGAAAGGGGTAAACAAGGTTAGAAAATGAAATGAAAAGGGGAAAAAAGTAAAAAGTCAAGAAAAAAAAGGAAGGAAGGAAGAAAGAAAGGAAAGACAAAAATAGGGAAGGAGGAGAGAAAGAAAGAGAGAAATAGGAAAAGGAGAGAAAAAGAGAAAGGCGAAGGAAAGAAAAGAAGGAAGAGGAAGGAAGGAAGGAACGAACGAAGGAATAGAATAAGGAGAGAAAAAAGAGAAAGCATAAGGAAAGAGAGAAATAGAAAAATAAAGGGAAAGCTAGAAAGAAAGAAGCAAAGAGAGAAATAAAGGAAGAAAGAAAGGAAGAAATAGAGAAAGAAATAAAGAAAGGGAGGAATAAATAAAGAAAGAGGGGAGTAAATAAAGAAATAAAGAAAAAGAGAAATAGAATAAGGAGAGAAAAGGAGAAAGGATAAGGAAAGAGAGAAATAGAAAAAGATAAAAGGGAAAGATAGAAAGAAAGAAGCAAAGAGGGAAATAAAGGATGAAGGAAGAAAGAGAAAAATAAATACAGAGGAAGAAAGGAACGAAAAAAGAAATAAGGAAGGAAGGAATTAAGAAAGAGGGAAACGGGAAAGGAGAGAAAAAGGGGAAAAGAAGGAAAGAGAAATGGTAAAGTAGGAGAGAAAAGGGAAAATGAAAAGAGAAATATGGAAAATTAAGAAAGAAAGAAAGAAAGAAAGAAAGAAAGAAAGAAAGAAAGAGAGAAAGAAAGAAAGAAAGAAAGAAAGGAAGAAAGGAAGAAAGAAAGAAAGAAAGAAAGAAAGAAAGAAAGAAAGAAAGAAAGAAAGAAAGAAAGAAAGAAAGAAAGAAAGAAAGAAAGAAAGAAAGAAAGAAAGAAAAATTGCGGGATTAAATGTTCGATAGCTGCATATGGGTGATGAGCAACTCAAAAACAATGCACTCTTTGTTGGAAATTGGAACTTGCCTTGTGAACGGAAGAACCGACAAAATAAAGAAAACTTCTCTACTGCGTAAGAATTCAATTTTGACGAGAACCGGAATTGAAACATGCTTGGCGTGTGTGTGCGCGCGCGCGTGTGCGTGTGTGTGATTTTCTTTATACTTGAAGGAATTAATTAACTTTATTTTCTTGTCAGCGAGTGGAGACTGTGACTAAGTTTACCAAGCACCTGACGAAAGGTCCGAGCCCCCTACAGTAAACAGTTTAGACAGCATTGATAACTGAAGGAAATACATATAAAAAGGAAAAGTACAGAATTTACATAAAGACACACATTACACTTGTGTTTATTACGCATTACATAGCCACAATACACACATAGCACAACTGCACTCTATATATTCATTTTGTGAACGGATATACCTACAAAAACAGAACAGAAACAGAATTACAGTCATCAAGAAAAGGAAACAACATCGGCTATTAGCAATGCGGCAAGCTCTTTATTGAAAATACTTAATGAAGCGCTAAAATTAACAGTGCCTCGACCTTGTTTAATATTTCCGTTGACTTATATAAGAATGTCTGCTTTCCATAATTTGTTCTTGTCTTCGGCATGTGTCTGATATTTCACCGTAGAAGGTGCCGAGGTGTATCAATATTTGATGTTTTAGAGAATAATTTCTGTTTGTGTACTGTAAGCACAAGCTTCTTATAATAAATTCTGTCTGTGCGAAGAAGTGAATAATGAATAATGGAGATGTTGCAAGGTCTGCGTAACGGCCATGGTAATTGCTGTATGTACTAAGAATGGGTTTTTGTAAAAGAATTAGCTTGTTGTAGTTCGTTGTTGTTGTTCCCCATATCAAGATCCCATAGCATAGTCTTGAATAAAAAAGGGCGAATTGTATAACTGTTGTTTGAGCAAAAGAGGAATCAGAACATGCTTCAAGAGGAATACTTGAAGCATGTTAACAACAAACTGACATTATATTACCACTACCTACATATGGCGTTGTGCTGGGCGAAGCGATTCTGGTCATTGATTCAAAGAGCTTTATTTATCGACAAAGCAAGGGGAGACTGGGACTTAACGCCCAGGAGGGCCCGACAAAGGTCCCAGAGCTCTTCTATACTCAGTTGCAGTAGTGGTGTAATTCATTCAAATGCATGCACATAAAAGGCACATCTGGAACAGCAGATCACAATTACAGTAACAAAAGTGCAATATATGCACACTTCCTGCGAGGAGGTATATATAAAAATATAGAGATGTAAAGGCGATAAAGTAACAGTTATTAGCAAAAGCAAATATAATTGGCAAGTAATAAGACTCTCAGCTTTTTTTAAATAATTTTCCGAGACGCCAATGCGATGGCTAAGTGGTTATGGCGCTCGGCTGCTGACCCAAAAGACACGGGTTAGATCCCGGCCCCAGCGGTCTAATTTCGATGAAGGCGAAATTCTAGAGGCCCGTATACTGCACGTTAAAGAACCCCAGGTGGTCTAAATTTCCGGAGCCCTTCACTACGACGTCCCTCATAGTCTGAGTCGCTTTGGGACGTTAAGCCACTGCCCCCTCCCACGCCCTGTTTCCATCGCAACACCCAGGGGCTGTAGGCAAGCGGCGCGCGGAAGATTGGAAAGAGCGCAACGCTTGCTTAAATCGCGGAATTACAATCTCTTTAGAAGTTGACTGCTATTCGGGACCAGTCAGCGTCTTATCAGAGGGAATCTGCTGACTATGCCCGGCGGCTCGAGTGTTTTCCCGTATTTCCGCTTTTTCTTTCGAGATTTTTTTTTGTTTGGACTGCGTTGAGCACTGTTGCTTGAGCAAGGTTAGTCTTGCGCATTTCGCCCGCAGCCCCGCGCGCCCTGCCTTATCTTTTGTGTCAGAGTGACTTATGTATCCAAGCGTATCTCTGCAACATTAGCTCGTTCCACTTGCCGTAAAAATATCGTTCGGACATATCCCGGCTCGCCTTGTTAGTGGCAGCGGAGGGAGGACCTCAAAATACCCAACAAATGACTTCTCTTTTTAACGGCTGTTATTATACCGGCTCAAAGTGCGCGGCTCGCGTGATGACTAGGTCTCTGAAGTACCGACAGTGCCGAAAAAAGGTGCCTTATTTTGCACTGTAAACACGTATTCGCCTATATGGGAGTGGAAAGGAGTAAGCTGTGGAGGAGGCTATAAACGCGACACCGGAGGTGTTGAGGTCACCAAAGAGAGGAGATTTGAACCTCGGGTAAAAAGCTTCTAATTGCTAAAACTTCGCATGTTTTGAAGTGGGGGTATATTTGCGTTGCGAACTATAGGAATTTCGTATTTTTAATGATGAAAATCTACCCCAGGACTTGGGAAGAATGTCCTGCCTCTAAAAGGGAGTGCACTGCAGGACAGCTTACTCTCTCTTTACTCCCATATAAGCTAAATCGTTTTTGGAATGTGAGAAATAAAGGGTATTGCCTGAATTAGGAACACGCCCTAATTATCAGAAAGGACTCTTCACTACTTTGGTTGCGCAAATATAAGGCCACGGAATATTTTGCCATAGGAGTGCCCCGGCAAAAAGAAATTGTGCGAGGCACTTCTTTTATCCACATTTTACGCTAGGCGTAAGTATTCACCACGCTTCCGATACCGGGGCCAGTTCCTGTTTTCATCCTATTCCGGAAGACTTTAGAGACTGCTGCCTGACTGTCACGCTTCCTCTAGCTACCAACTTCCAGTTCGCGTTTCGTGCTTTTAGTTCCACGTGCTAGGAATTAAATGCAGTGCTACAGTGTGCGATGCCCACGCGGAAGAATCCCTCTCACGTGTTTGCGACCGCTCAAATTTCGAAACGCGCCTCCCTGTCCGTATTGAGGGATTTCACGCACTTCTAATCCTTCCTAGCAACTGGTTGCAAGTGTCTCCTAACCACGGAGCTCATGTTTCGTCACGGCTGTTGCGTCGCGTATTGCTTAATCACGTGTGGTATTCTCCGTGCGTCTGCTTCTCAACAAGAATAGCAGGTCGCGTGCAAGCCGGCGTCGTAGGTTGTGTGCTACATGGTTCCTCAATGTAGCTCGAGCACTCCATTCTTCAAGTATTTTTATTTTTTATTTCGGCCTAGAGAGTCGCTGTAGCCCATCTGATTTTCAGAGTCGAGAAACGTCGCTGCGGAGAAGGTTAGCATTTGCAACGTACGTGGGTGTGGTATAGTGCCACCGCTTCACGTCACTGTATGGTTCTAGCTTGCGCAACGTAGGAGACCTTTAAGCTTACCGACAATATTTGCCTATTTAATCGTTTACCTTCCTTTTACTACGTAGGTGCCTGCGT
The DNA here is from genome assembly GCF_052857255.1 of Amblyomma americanum. NCBI lineage: Eukaryota > Metazoa > Arthropoda > Arachnida > Ixodida > Ixodidae > Amblyomma > Amblyomma americanum. The sequence goes on from NC_135498.1 coordinate 77,040,296, forward strand.
CAACTGTGTCTTTCAGCGACATCACAGCTAGACTAAATGATGACAGTGACGTTGGTTGCCAATAAATATCCTATTCGAGAAACTTAGGAGGTTGGGAATTAGCCGTTATTTAAGATGCAAAACTTACACCTGAAGTTGAAGAAAAAAATTTTTATTTGAAAGTACATTTACGTCGGCATATATTGTCACTAACGGTCATCAAAAAGAACAGCTAAGACGTGTCGACTGGGAACCTTGTTAATAGAAATCTAATAACCATTTTAACCATCGCCGTAAAGCGCATCATTGTAATTAGATATTTGTCGTACGCCATAGCAATAGCCATATGAGTTCCAAGATTTTGTAAAATGCTTTTCTCATCGGCGCTGCGGAGCAAAAAATTCTGATCCTGTACATTCGCCAAACCGGAACCGTGCGTCTGAGGAGCGCGCGAAACCACGTGTACCAGCAGTCCGTGGGTGACGCGTGTTTATTAAAGCAGTGCCCACAATTAAAACATTATTTGCTAAATGCCCGATGTCTGATTTTTTTTTCTCTCTTTTCAAAACGCAGTCGATTCGGTAGGAAAGCTACATTGTTTGCGTTCAATTCCGTTCAGAATTTGTACCATTCGTACGCCCCATCTTCGAGGTCTAATGGGCTGCTGGGATGTGGGCAAAAAGTAAGAAATAAAAATGCGGGCATCCTTGGATTCATTAGCCACCGACAAGCAAATTCGCTGCCGTCGCATCCTCCCCATCTTCATTTCATCCGTCACACTGCAAGGCAAAGGCCTCTCTCACGGATTTTGAGCTACTGGTACCTGCGCTTACTCTATGAGAGCTGAGTTCTTAACTTCATCCCTCGATTGCCTAGCGCCTTCTGCTACTGCAACGCACGAGGTGTGCCGCGTTCTTGTACAGTCCAAAATTTATTTCAAAGAAAGACAGGAATAAGATTAGAATAGGAAATGGTCATCTTTTAAGCGCATCTATAGGCTAACGAAAAGGGTTCAGCTTATATTGAGGACAACGCAGCGAGCTGTGGAAAGGAAAATGACACATGTACCGTTCAAAGGCAATCAGTAAAATGGGTAAGAGGAAAAGAAATAAAAATAAAATTAGTGTTAAGAGACAGGAAGGCAGCAGAGTGGGTCAGGGAATAAACGCGCGTTAATGGCATCGTAGTTGAAATCAAGAAGAAAGGGGCTCGGGCGGAGCATGTAATTCGAAGGAGGGATAACCAGAGTACAACGGAGTGTATTCCAAGAGAAGGCAAGCGTAGCAGCAGGCGGCAAGAAGTAAGGTGGGCGGATGAGATTAAGAAGGATGCAGGGATAAGGTGGCCGCTGCTGGCAGCACAGGACAGTGTTAGTTTATTTATTTATTTTATTTAGTACATACCGCAGACCCTTGTCACGGTCCAAGCAGGACAGGCATGTATTGTTAAGTATTTCAGAAATATGCAGAACAAAATCAAGAGGAATATGCATAAAAGAGTGACAAGTGTTACTAAACTAAAACAACGCCATAGCATGATTCCGATCGGATACTGTTCGCAGAAAAAACAAATACAGTCAGTTTTCGGAAAACATGGTGTTAGTGAGTGAATGCGATGATTCCGAGTATGTCAGATGGATAAAGGGGATAAGTGCTGTGCAGAGAATTTGAGAGATATGAGAGGCCTTTGATCTGCATTAGACGTAGCCAGGTTGATGATGATGATAGTGTTCTTACGGTCGGTGAATAAAAAGAAACCGAGTTCGAACGAAGGTCTGGTTCCTCTGCTTCCAAGAGCAATATATAAAATTCAGAACTTCTGGCCGCCCGATTACTTCCAGAGATAACGGCAACCATTAATATAACTCGGTGTTTTGTTTTATTCCCTTTTTTGTAGCGATAGCTACACTACACCACCTTTTCGACCTTTCAGCGTGGCACCACTCGAGCTCCGTGGAGGCGCCGTTGGTCACGTGGATTGATCACGTGGTGTGGTCGTTGGTCACGTGGTTGGTCACGCGGTGCGGAGCAGCTGCTGCTGCCGGCGGCGCGGCGCGCAACAGCTGCGCGCATGCGCCGTTTCAAGTGGGACGAAGATGAAGAAGGAACGCCCAGCGAGACGGAGTGGCGAAAGACTGACTTTGCGATTCGACTGAGCGAGTTCCACTCGACCAGATATAGTTATCGCGTCACTCCAGGTTTGTCCAGAGCTAAACCACAGCCGTTTTTTTTTTTTCACTGCGAATCACTTTTTGCTTAACCCTTGAAGATATTTCAGAAGTGTGCATGGTTCACTGTGTGAACGGGTGCATACTGAAGTGCAGGGTTTTGTTTCAGTAACTGATGCTCCGGCTGCCATTTCCAGGCACCTTTAGGTTTCACTCGCCAGGGAAACAGCGAAGATTTTACCTTTCAGCTTAGCCGAGGTATCCGCATAATGATCACAACCCAAAAAACCACCACCACCTGACTCTGTTCTTCATCGAGCTTAAAGAGTGCCAAAGGAAGTGGTGCAACCATTCGGAAAAATCTTGTGAGCCGCAACTTATCACTTACATATTTGTAACCCAAGGCGCCATACATGCCTAACCTAGTGAGTGAAGGGAAGTATTTCATTTTTAAAAATTATGTTATCTTGGATAGCTTCAGTTATAATCTGTGTTCGTCCTTGTTCGTCCTTCTTCTTTTCTGTCTTCTGTCTTCTTTTCCTTGGCTAAAAACGTGCCGTTGCGCTGAAGAACTATGAACTTCAATCAACAATACCAACTAGCCCAAGAACTAACTCTACTGAAGTTATAATCTAGTTCTGAGCGCCAAATTGCATCGAAAAGAACGCATTTGTGCCGAACAAATGGGCCGTTTTACCTCTTACTGACACGCTTCACGTCTCGCGATCAGGTAACCCCACCAAACAGTTAACTTTTTATTCAGGATCAAAGCAGTAATTCCGCAATATGCGAGATATTCTTATTGGCTTAAACCTATTGTATAACTGAGAATGCTAATATGGGCTGTCTTACACTAGACGTTCGATAAGGTTGAGCTAATAGGCAGAGAAAAAAGCCACTCATTCTGTCACAGACAATCCACTGCGGGCGCACCTAATAGCGAGGCAGAAGGAATGACGATCTATTACACTTGATAATTTTATGTCCAAAGTAAGGAAACCAGGCAGTACGTTTCCACTCTCGCGCACAGTGCACGTAATTCACATATCACTGTTGCAAGTACTGTAGAACACAATTGTTGTGATCAAAATTCAGTGCTTTTCGACTCATCCGTACAAGCTAGGGGCATCAAATATGGTCCAGTTTGACAATCTGGCCCTGTGGCAAGACTGCATTCATGCAAAAAAAAATTCAAAATTTTAAGCGTGCAAATACTGTATTCATGCTTGTGTCTGGGATTGCATGACAAGCTCTATTCTTTCTTGTGTATTATAGGAATGTACAGCCTTTCCCAAAAGTAACCAGGCTGCATGGTCTCCTTCTCATTCGAATAGTAGAGGAGTGTACGGCTTCCCTGAAGATCAAAAAGTTCTCGGAAGGTGAGGACAAGGGTTTTCCTTACCACAGAGAAATTTATAGTTTGAGGGCTGGCATAATAGCTTTAATATACGACTGAGAAACAAACTCTCGCCTGGTTTCTTTTCGCAAACACTGTACCGGTTCTACCCTCTTTATTTTTTTTCAATGTTTGTTTAGTTCTGAATTTTATGTTTTTCATTAATGTGCATCTTTTTGTCCTGTGTCCTAGCGGGCACGTAAGGTGCATTGGCGAGATAATAAGCTTATGCGTTTTGACTACCGCGCTGAAAATTTATTCGAATTCACTTGCTTATCCACGTGTGACTAACACAGTTAATTAGGCCTAGCTTAATGCTAAATTATAACGAACAACACGACACAACACGGCAAGGCACGACACGACACGATACTACGCGACACAACAGGGCTGCGGCAATCGCTTTTCCTCGCGGCGTACAGCCCTGAGCCAGGAAATGCAGGTAACGAAAAAGGCAAGCACTGGTGGTTTTGTCAATTATTCCTATTTCTCCTGTGTCTATCTTAACTGCCAAGTTTAAAAGCTACGCAAACACGAGAAGGAAGCAGGGCTACACCGTGTACGTTCGCGAGACATTTCTGCCGAAATGGAAAGGAAATTCCGGCGCCATTTGCGGCCGCCGCGCCTGAAGTGAGACGCTGTGCACGCCGCCCACACCGTTCGTCTTAACGGCGCAGCTTACGCATACGCGGTCGCGGCGTCTCCGGTTGCGGGATGCTTAATGGTGGCTCTACGCGACGCAAGAAGCGGCAATGCGGAAAAGGAAACGGGCGGCGATATCTTGGGGGGACAGTTTGAATAACGGTTTCGTCGTCAGCGTGGAACGCGAGCCGGGCTATTAATGTTCGCGAGGCTATTCCGTTCCGAAGAGGCGGCCTTAGCGGTCGCGGCTCTACTACCACAGACTAACTCCGCGCAGGCTCTCTTCGGGTGCGTGTAATGTCATGCGCTAGAGCGAATCCGCGGAGTTGCATTGAGCCTCTGCATGGCGTGACGTCAACGCGCAGAGGACGATGCTATTGTGGACAGTTTAATTACAGGGCCGTCAAAGTCCGTCGGCATCAGGCACGTCTCGTTCTTAGTTCACAGCTTGTCATCAGAAGGGGTAATATTCGGAGAAGCGGTGAAAATGAGCTGTACAGGGAGTTTTTGAGAACAAATGAATAACAGTAGAGCGAAACAGTTTTTGCGCAATGGTTATGCAATCAACCTAGCACAAAGCGAGGTGACAACTATCTCGCCGTCAAATTCTTAATTATGTAAGACCAATTTATAGACTTCTTAGTAATTGCATTCACGGTGCTTTTTTTTCCTGGAAACTTAGAGCTAGGAGGGCTTCTAAAGAATATTAAATTTCGTTATTACTCGTGTAAGAGGCCCGTGGTCTAGATATTCGGCTCAAGATTTCGTACCCAATCGGCGTGATTACGCATGCTATACAGTGGCGATCGGCGCCAAACTGTTTCCTGGGGCGAAGCCGCTCTTGAGTACTGCATTTCTGAGGCGCCAGTTTTCCGACAGACAATCATTGGTACCAAAACTGTGACGCAACTGTTTTTCATACAGCGTTCCGAGCGGCGTCATACGATTTCTCGTTGCATATAGCTTACATTGGCTAATCAAGTTGGACGCTAACACGTGACTTCGATTCAAACCGACGACATATGCTCTTTCAATTGTATGCCTTCCCAGACTCTACCTCTTCTCTTAAGACGCGGTTGAGGTGTCCATAGTGATGTGAGACAGTTACTGCGCCATTTTCTTTCCTCACAAACCAATTTGCATATCAAAATTGTGAAGCAGCCGTTCATAGTATAGCGTTCCGGGTGATGTCATCGCGCTCCTCGTAGTCATTACAACGCGTCAATATATCTATCATTGCAGTTTGGTCTTAACGTCCCCTCAGAGTTTAGGAGGAAATCAAAGCACTCCATTTATTAGCATGCTGACATTATATTGACATTCAAGTTGCGCGAGGCTGATCAAGAAAGGTAAAGTTCACAGAGTTCACCGATGCAGTACACTAAGAAAAGCCCTGTCCATCTGCAGAGCCTAAGCATGTAGCTTAAGCCACGAATTTTCTCACTTCAACGCAGACTGCACTAGTCTTTAAAAAAACGGAGGCACACGTGAAGAAATGGACACCAAAAAGGATATATTCTCTTTCCCTGCTTCATGCGAAACAAGGGGGGAATGAGGTGGTGACGTTATGTCACACAATGGGGCGTTCTTGAACAAATTTTTTGCCGAACAAGAAACGCTTTGCTACCGACGAGCTGCGGTACCGCGAACTCTACAGAGGTTTTATTAAGCGCCGTTCCTCCTTTGTCTCACCCCCCCCCCTCCCCCCCCTCCCAACCTCCTTTAGTTTCGTGCCATTCCGTGGGCTCGAAAGAATGGTTTCCCCGAGTGGTTCTTCAGCCTCGTTCCACCATTGTCTACTCCAGAGCTGTCCTTGTGAACTTTAAAATATGCACTGCTGAGCATTTCTATCTAGGAACGAAGCCAGCAAGCGAATGGCAGGAAAGCGGGAAGTGAATGGGCGAATTAGAAGACGTAGAGACAGCAACAGAAAAACATCGATTTCGCAAGAGTTTGCTTAACTTGCACACTAGCGGGTAAATGAGTACGTAAATCTGTGGCTCAGTCCAGCTTGCTGAGAATAAGACAGGATATCGTGCAGTAGTGGCTTCCAAATTATCGCTTGTCAGAAGCCTATGTGAATCTATCCGTTTCTGTTCTTACTTTTGAAAGAAGCAGGGTGGTTTTTTAAGAAAATTTCAGTTCTCACTTGCCGATTCCGAATGAACGTCGGCCATTATCCTTCGAACGTGTTTTGTCGTAGTTGGCCTTTATATCACTTTTTTTCATTTTCTTAGTTCCACCTCTCTTTGTTAATATTTTTCATCGAGCCTATGCGAAGTGCGAGTTTCTTTAGCAACAAAGTCCCAGCTAAATGTCAGCACTTTTGCCACTGCCTAATTGTTGTCTATGGTCCTTGTACTCAATGGGGCTGCAAATTTGCATGCGATAACTCGGTGTGTGACGTCAGTTGGTTTTGACCGAGTGCGTTTCAAATGCTGATCAAGTTGATCTGTACGCGAAAACGCCGGCGAAGCTTCCAATTTCTCGCGAAACTTGCATCACCCGAACGATTGCTTTTGCAGTTCGCGTACAGTCGGGCAATGCGTCCTCATTACTCCCGATTCCGAGTAATGAGAACCAAAGCACACCAAAGGCTGGTTCGTCCTTGATCGGTGTTCTGCGTCGCTCCGTCTTTTCAAATGCACCACACTACTCGGAATGGTTAGCGTCCCCTCCTGTGTAAGGCACAGAACCCTCTTTCTTCGAAAACCATTTTTTCTTCCTACGATTATTCTGTCTTGAAGTCAAGTGTAATTCTTTTTTGTACAATAGTGGCAGTCGATAAGTGAGCGAACGAGAGAGCAGGAATGTATAATAGTCATGCCAGTGATCGCGACGGAATCAATTGCAAGCGCAGCACCGTCTTCAACGTTTGAAAGACGTCCCTTTCTGACTGCGAGCGGTATGTTGCAAAGGGAGAAGGGGTGGGAGGAGAGATGTAGGAAGATATTGCTTAGCTCCCGATTTCGTTAGCGTTCTATATCCACTGAGTGACACCGATTTATTGCTGTTTTCTTTTTAAGGCAGAACCACGGACGTTACCAAACCTTCCAGTATTAGCTGTGTCCGGACTTCTGCGCGGGGTTATTATATCTCCTCGGTACAGAATACCGCAAATGCGTCGCAAAGCTGTAAATGATCCGTGACCGCGAGAAGGCACAGTCCTCACCACGGAATTGAAGTCGCTGATACGAGCGGGACCGAAAATGACGCAGGCCAAGTGAGGAACGGAATAAGGGTCTGAAAGAAGCAGATGGCTCAACCGCGTTCTGTTTTTTAAAAAAAAGCGTGCAACGTTCTGGACGCTGTGGCTTGTATCGGCTATTCAGCAGCGGAATCTACAGGAATGTTCCCGCTTAAGAATAGTTTGTGATTGGTCGGCGTTTCGAGTATTACTTCTTTCACTGTTGCGATAGGCCGCCACGCTCGAGAGCGCCTGCCAATCACAAAGCGTGCTCTCGGCTAAGAACACGTTTATGAACCGGGTCCCCGGTTGGTTGGCGCAAGCTATAGAAGGGCCAGGACGGTGCAAGGTTTTAGTGAGACACGGGGGAGAACGAGCTATCGGAAATGAGGAATATGAAATAAAAGAAAAAAAGAGGGCAGCAAAGTGCGAACGGCAGCAAGATGAATCCATTTCCTGCCCGCGTGGCTTTCACCGCAGCATCCACTCGTTTGCTGGCGAAGCATCTTTTACGAGTGGAGGTGGGGTAACGTGCTTATACCTCCTCAACGAGGACCGGCTCGCGGTAAAGACGGAACTTCTTTATTACTTATCGAACGTAAAACAGGAGAAGCTCCGTACAGCAAAGCCCGGAGTGTCTGCAGCTTTCTATATTTCCTGTGTTTTTTTTCTTTTTTACGGCTAATTTACAACCTCCGTCGCACGTCTGTGTTTATGGCATATTTGAAGCGTGTAAATGAAGATTCTCATTCCCCCCTTGCTTCGAGGTGCAGCATAATTCATCGTTCATTGACCTCGGTATCACACCGCACACGGTATGGGCAACCGTGAGCTGAGTATTGAAAACACTTGACTTCCCATTTCCTACATGTCAACTCGGGAAATCACAAAGTAAGAGTAGATTCAGTGCTCAAAGTTGGAGTAAAGATGGAGACAATCCACATCGATGCCATGGCTCTCTTTCTCACACACAAAAAACTCGGGATTCTTGTCGTGGCCTACGTTTCGAGGATCATGAGACCCCCGGGTGCCGCTCCCTTTTTGTAAAATATCAGGGGCCCATGAAAGCTCTCTCAGCTCGTCTGGGTGTACGTTCTTCATATAAATGCGATGGAAATACAACCGCTACATAAATAAACCTCCGCAGGTAGCATATAGTGCACTGATTACTGATTACTTTTTTATGTCACTTTGCTTATAGTGAACATTTTTGCATATCGTGACTACTTGACGACTCTTGTTTAAGTCGGTGACCGCAGGAGAGTAAGTAAAAACTTGCTGAAAATGCCAGTAAAGGAAACGATCCTACAGTAGCACTTTGACCGATGCAATCCAAAACAACGCCTACAACTACTGCTCTTAATGCTGGACATCAGTTGAGTTTACCAGCTACTGCATCCGCTGTGATCATTATTTGCAAAGTGTACGTGACATTGCTCTGAGATTTGGATCTTCGTAGCCTCGAACAACAGCGGCGTTGTTACCTGGAGTGCATAATTGTTCTGCCGGAGATTAGGGAAAGTGAATGCCGGAACGCAAAGTGCTGCATGCAAAAAGGGGACTTCTATTGTCAACCAGCGCCATTATCAGCCTCACGCGCAAGCTCTTTCAAAGGACCGCACACCTGAATTTGTGCCGCAATTCAATTTTCTGTGTCACCTTGTGTCACAATGCCTGTAGATAGGAATTATCGTGTCTCTGAACTGAAACTTCGTACAGCCCTCAACCAGACTAAGTTGATGGCCAATAAATTATGGTCAGCGAGTTGTTGGCGGCCGTTGATGTACAATGCGCTGAATATGGTACGCGACCATTGATGCGTTAATTAAGTAAAAATTGCTGTGGTTTAGCTGTGGTTAAACCTGGAGTGACGCGATAGCTACATCTGGCTGAGTGGAACTAGCTCAGTCGAATTGCAAAGTCAGGCTTTCGCCGCTCCGTTTCGCTGGGCGTTCTTTCTTCATCTTCGTCCCACTTGACACGGCGCATGCGCACAGCTCTTGCAGCTGTTGCGCGCCGCGCCTCCGGCAGCAGCAGCTGCTCCACACCACGTGATCAACCCACGGCGCCGCCACGGAGCTCAAGTGGTGCCACGCTGAAGGGTCGAAGAGGTGGCGTAGTGTAGCTATCGCTACAAAAGCGTTTCAATATAGATAATAGTATACGGATTGTGGCCAATCACCGTAATACAAGATTATGTTCAAAACCATAGGGTCACGAATACCATAGGGTCACGAACACGAACGCCTTATGCGACTGGTGGTTTCGGCAGCTACATCATCTGCTGCAGTGAGCGGTTCACTTACTATGCAGTGATAGAACTGACTTACATGTAGAGGCATCTAGTATGAACGACTGTATTAGAGACGCTGCGTAGCGCCCGCGGAAACATGTCTGACGCTTGTCCGATTCGGAGAAGCGCCCAGCTGACTGAGTGCCCATACGCTGTGAAGATTATGTCCGGCAACACATCACGTACTTATAGTGACGTTTTACGAAAGTACCAGCTTCGAAATATCGCTGCATACTTTTACATGCTTTTCTTCAAAGTATTCGCCACTTGTTGAAATACAAGCGCAATCATAGCTGCACTTTGAAAAGAAATTTACTTTGAAATGTTTTGTGACGTCTGTTCCTATGGACCGCTCTCCCCCTAGTACCCCTTCCCCCCTCTTCGCCGCGCACACATTTTGTTATTTTAAAAATACATCGACTTTTAGATAATTTCTTATGTTTTCGCACTTTGTTCTAAAACGTACTGGGCTTTTCTCAACGAAGAGGCGACCTCATAGGCGCCCTATGAAGTCAGAAAACTACATCTAAATTTCTGTTTACATGAATTAGTATGGGCCGCTTACCATTTGTTACACTTACCCAGCAGCGCCACCGCATTTTGTTTACTTCACAGATCATCGTTGATCAGTACGTTGTTGCTGGATCACTGCAGTCTGCGTCAACGTTGTGTGGGGCAATCGAACAGCGCATTACCGTCGAAACAAAGCGACACTTCATCGCAGCTGCGAAGTTTTTGAGGCAACGTTTGTGTAGAATTATAAACCAGGCGGTAACTGTCACTTAACACGAGAACTATCGGTTGCTCTCTGCTTCAAGTTCTTATTCAGTGGTGTGCACTGCCCGATCTCTCTACACAGGGTTAAGCAGACTGTGCATGGTCACAATAGAAATGTTGACAACGATCTACAGGTCGATGGTCATCATGGACAGTCCAATATGCTGATTATGGCCAACATTCTAATGACGGTCAATATGTTTCAGAATGACCAATGCTTGACAAAAGGCGGTTTTTTTTTTCGGCCAGTGGCCTTAAATGAGTCAGTGGCCTTAAAAGGGACGACGGTCAATGTGGTGACCATGGTCAGTACATTGACGGCTGGTAATAGCTGATGATGGCCGACGGGTTTTTAGCCGGTGCCAATAGATCGAAGTCGTTCAGAGTAATTTGGTAGTGAATTAATATGAGGCATAGAGAGAAATCTATAATGTGTAGAAGGGTGGAGAGGTTGGTTGGAGTAGCACGTCTCAGGCCTGCTACTCCGAGAGGGCGTAGCAAAAAAAAAAAGCAGAAATCAGGAGAGTACGAAGATGAAGGGCATTGTCGTCATTACTGTGAGAATGGTCAGTACGTCGATTGTAGTCGATGCATTGACTATGAGCAACACAGTTGTAGGGAACGTGTGAAGGGCGGCCACCGCTCAAGAGCTCACTCTTCCCCATCCTCGGGCGCAGGGAGGCACGTCCTGGGCGGACGAAGAGCTTGAGTACGCGGCCAGCGGCGTCGAGACGTCGGGAGGCGACGAAGACGGCGGTGCGGACCTGGGCGTCGCCGGCCCGCAGCAGCCGGGTCTGCTGGCCAGCAAGCGCAACCTGGCGGCCCTGGCTCGCAGCGGACGGCTTCCCCGGTTCCACTACAACAAAAAGCTCGGCCCGGCCGCCTCGCCCCTGCAGCCCGCCTCGCGGATGCTCATGGCTGGCAGCCGTGCCAGGCTGCTGCCCGCGGCCGCCATGGCGCCCCTGCTGCGACAGCACCAGGGGACCGGCTGGCGCCCCGACGGCTGGACGTCGGCGGCGGGCGACCAGGCGCTTCAGGGCGACGCGCCCGACAAGATGGGCGTCGTCGAGGCGCTGGGCCGCCTGTCCGAGGCCGCCATCTTCCCCTACATCGGGCCGCATAGGTGGATAAAGCCGTGGTGCATAAACCCCGCTGTTACTCTGTCTTGCCTGCTCGCTACCCCGCCGCCTCCCCCTGCTCGCTTCGTGCTGCACCCGCTGCCCGCGCTCAGGGCGAGGCACCGTTGATCGCCGCTGCTGCTGTGCCGGTGGCAGGGCCTCGCTGTAACGAATTTGTGGCTGTTACGAAACGCCAGTTGCGCTGCGGGACTATACACTCGCTTGCGTAGAGAAACGTATCGGTTACGACTGAAGCTTTGCTGGATAGCCTTATATTTGTTGTGAAAACGCCAGGCTCTGCTCTGTCTGTCCTGCCGGCTTAGGCCCATTGTAAGTGGTCCGCAAAAAGTCTCGAGCTTGTCTAGCCCAAATGACAGCTCCTCTGCACTTGAGTTAAGGTGAGAAGAGCACTTGTCCACATTCAGCGCCCACTTGAGTAGAACTTGATAGCGGCTGCAGCATCCCAGATACAGCTTTCTCCATCATGCCAGTGAGGTTTTCTGCTTCGCCTATAGAGCTCAGTTTTTTTTTTCCTTTAAATTTCGTCTCTGTTCCAGCCGTGTCGCCATCGTCTTTTACTTTCTAGGCGTTCTGATTGAAAATCGTGGACCAGTTAAGGCTGACATTTTCCGTATTATTTGACGCAAAACAATTCACAGACTACAAGCGGACAAGGCACGAAATCCGGAAGTCAGTGACAATGGCGTCATTTGTTCAACTGCAGCGTGAAATGATGGATACAGTATGTACAACACGACGACTACATACGAAGAAATTCCTGGCTGTCAAATGTGAGGTATTGCGAAAATTCGTGGTCTTTCTCTATCCACGATTTAGATAGCTCGATAAGAATTTAAGAAGGAAAAATTAAGCCAGCATTACATTTATCAGTTAGTAAAATTGGCTTGTACTTACTGATTCCTTCAAATTGTTTGCACACTTTGTCCTTTTACTTTTTGCATTGCGGGTAAAGAAAGAAGCCAGTCTGGATGAAATTCTGTATTGTAGCATCGTTAGTTATGCAACAGTTTTTTTTAATTAAGCTTATCCCAAGCGGGATTCGGGAACTTTTCTTATTTTACATTATTCGATGTCTTCGATGTCCACAAGGTCTAAAACATATAACTCGTACATAATCCTGTTGTGCTTTTGCAAGAGAAAGATATTTTTCTATATCGTTGTGATCGGCTGAGAGCAGTAACTTTGTGTGAGAACTATAAATTAACAAGACTATTGGCGGCATCAGTGTTGTGACAACGTTTCAGCAAAAAGGCCTGTGTGCCGAGTCCTGTTGATGAAACGTTGATATGGGTTTCAGGCAGCACCACCCTTTTTCATGTCTATTTCTTTGGTATTCCCACTATAATATTTCATGCACATCTGCATTCCGTGCTCGTGCCCTCTGCGTGCATTTTTCGTTGTGTCGTTTCACAGTGGCTTTTCGCTTATGCTCTCACATCGCTTTGTGTTAAACGCTCTTATGTCGACGCACTAACAGCTAGGTGCATGACATGCTTTGCTGCGCTGGTAACAAATTTACTGCGGCAGCGTCGTGACAGCGCATTTGCATTTATAATACCTGGCCTGCCTTACCTGTTTGCCAGTGTTTTTTGGCTTCGCTACCAAAGAAGGTAGCGGAAAAAAGCAACAACAACTGCGTTAGAGAAAAGGAAATCAAAATTGGTAGATAGCCCTAATGACACAATTCAAAATATTAAACATTCACGAAAAAAGATCTGTAAATAAAAATGAAAACAACACGAGACTAGGGCTGTAGAAGACAGTGTTTATGTGTCTGAAGCATCACAATGCTATTCTATGTGTGGAATGACAATCGATTTGAGATTATGACAATCGTGAGTCGTTGTGGGTTGTTTAATAGCGATATGGTTTAATGTAAAGTATAATCGAAGGAGTGCCATCGTGAGTGCCACTTCGGTGCGTGAGTTGTGCTCTTGTCTTCGAGGCTGCCAAAGCATGGTTGATATGGGTGTCGTGTGAGCCACCCGCAGTCACGCCAAGTTAAACTTCACAAAGCATCATGCCTTGTATTTATAAGCAAATTAATAAAAACTCCACGTGCTTATAACGTGGATGGACTGAACAAACTGTCTTTTACTTTTCTTCACAACTTTTTGTGCCACTTCCTCAGGAGGCTAGAGTTCATAAACTCACAGCAGACTTGAAACTGCGCGTGCTGCAGATGAAGAGCCCCTAGAGCAATTTTCAGCAGAAGCATTCGTAGCCATCTCGCTTGAAAAGAGCGTGTAAACGCAAAGGAAGAGTAGAAATGACGTTGTGGACTTTTGTCATGGAGCATAGGTCTTAATTTTTAAGGACTGAAAGGAGCAGCAGCTGAGAGTTTCACGCACACTTCACTTTCCTCTCACACGTCCCTTTGTCCAAAAAGCTCCCCCCCCCCCCCCCCCCACACACACACACACACCCACGAGCAATAGGCCAACGCTAGTGCTGCTTTCCTTGATTTCGCTCGCATGACGAAGCCTACCTCTGCTAACGTATAGAAGCGGCATGTTGTTTGGGACGTCACTGATGATATTTGATTTCACCATCTGGCACTTGAAGACATATGAAGTGATGTGTGGCGGCTGAGAGGAACGTTGGAGGCCATCATCCGCGACAACTTTTGAATGCCTCGCAAGGAGCAGAGATGGCTTTCAATGGCTGCCAGAAGGCGCGTCCTGGACCTATTGAGAGTTTACTATAGAGCTCAGGACGTCTTCCGGGAGCCATCTAGTGTGCTCCGTTTAAATCAACGCGGAGTTATGAAACTACCCGCACTGAAACGCTCTACGGAGCCATGCATGAAAAGCAAAGTTGGGATCATTTTAGGATTTATTACTTCGAACTGTGAGCATGTAGGTCTGTGCCCCGGATTTCAAGTTATGGTTAGCGACCCCTTAAGTGCAGTCGTGTCCGTTCATGTCAGGAAGAGGTCAGTTTTAATCGAGCTAGCTTGAGGCTAGGTGAGCCTTGCCTCCAGCGGTGCCAACCTTCGTCATTTCAGAGAGGCCGGACTACTACAGCTGCCGAATGCCAACTGTCCAGCTTTACGTCACAGAGACAAAGATTTTTTTTCCCGGGCAGGGGCGGCGCCTTTTCGATCTCCGGCGACAGTTAAAAGCCACTAAAAAGCCACTGGGACTGAAGAGAAATTTCCCTTGGCGCCTACTGAATTGAGGGGGGAGGAGGGGGATGTATTGTACACAGCATTGTTGCAGCTACTCGCGCTAACTGAACGAAGTCCCAGGCAGTCTTGCATAATTTGCCGAATAATTTTTGACAAAACGATGCAAGCCAATCCAAGTCATTGTACGCTCGACAGCAGCGCTCATGGAGCGCGAACTGAATCATCCACACTCATAAAGCTTTGAAGGATTATGGAATAAAAATAATTTTCGGTCTCATTCGTCAGAGGTTCATTACAGAGGTTTAGCATTACCATCATTAGAGAGATTTAGCATAGCGTCATCAGCGATCGTCTACTGCGAACTGGTTCCTCAAAACGCCATTTGCGTATGCGCAGATACCCTCAAGAGGCGCACCTGAGTTCCCTCGGAAGCGGATTACGGTGCCGGATTGCGCTGTGTTAAAACTCTCTATTGGGGAACCGATGCTTACCCCTTCGAAACACCGGGTAATCTGCGCACGCATAAGGCCGGGGCCGGTTCATATTCCCTGCAGCAGGGGTCAGTGGACGGACTTCTATATTCCCTTTAGACCACCTGGGGCCTGAGAATATCACGCGATTAGCAGGACAAGAAAACCTCGCCAGGTATAGTGAAGTCTTAGTCCCGGTAAATGGCAAAGGCGACCTTTATTCAAACAAATAACTATCAGTGAACATCAGCGTTCTCCTAAACAGCACAGTAACTGCTAAGGATCGCACGCGCGGCAACTTTATCGAACACATCTGCTCGTGCTTGAGATATTGTTCTGCGCAAAGGAAACGTGTCAGTGTTACCCATAAGAGTCAATTTATTTTGAAAATAGCAGTATAAATTATAGACAGTAATTAGCAGCCCTTCTCACAATTGCGTTATTCAGCCTTTAAGCCACACATTTCCTCTTTTCTTTTCTCCCTGCACTTTCGTTGCAGTCCCTGCCATCCAAGTAGCAATTTAGCAATACTGAACGCATTTATTTATTTATTTATTTATTTATTTATTTATTTATTTATTTATTTATTTATTTATTTATTTCATTACCCAGGGCTCGAGGGCATTACAGAGGGGAGTAGTGGGGCACAATAGACAAAATAAGAAAAAAGGAACAGCAGTCACTAATACAAAATGTGAACAAAAGTATGGCTTGCGCAAATCAGTAGGTTACAGCAATGCAATGAGACAGATTAACAGCTATAAGCACAAAATTATGAGCAAAGAATGAAAGCAGACAAGTATGCCACGCAAAAAAAGAAATTTTTGGAATAGGCTGAAAAAACCATTCCTCAAATATACCGTCTTGCAGAAGACAATTAAGCTCATTGATTTGATATTACGTTTGAGCTCAGGCCCGGCCGTGTCTCCTATCATCTACCTTTTGTGGCACAAATTACTGCAATAATCAACACTGCGCGGCACCGAGAGACCCTCCCGCCTTCCCTTCCATGGCCATGCAGACACCCTTTCCTTATATGCATTTGCTGCACACAGCATCAAAGCATCATTTCGATTCCCAACCTAATCGATGCATAAATACCAAATGCCTAGGGCCAAAGAAAACTCTCAAGGTTCCTCGCTAAATAGAGAAATACACCCAGCCCAGTAACGCTAATCCGCCCTGCTTCGTTTCAGCAGTCTTTCAATTTTCACTATTGCGCCAGGTCCTTTTATTTTACCACAGCTGTAGAGAGCACCTGCATGCCAGCACCAGACATCGTATAGCTTAAATTATTATGAAGATTGTTGAAATATTAAGTCGGTCTGAAGATTACCGTCTTCAGATGGCGAAAGTAAAGCGCGACTAAATAAACCTCGCTTGTATGTACTTCGCCTCCCGGTGTGGTATGATGCGGTTTAATGTCCCGAACTTTGCACCTGGGCTATGGGGGACGCCGCAGTGGGGGCTCCGAGGGCTCCCGAAAGTCAGAAGCCGGGAAGGTCATGGTGACAATCTTACAACAGAGCTACCGCTGAATGTCCCGCGCCACGTACGTTTCCTAATGAATTCAGTTTGGTGCATCTCTGCAACTTGTGGATTCATCCTGCCGATCTAATATCTAATATACCATGTTACTGGGCATGGGCCTGGGAACAAACACCAGCTTGCGCTGAATGAGCCGAACGTGCGAGTCGGCTATAGTGCATGCATTTGCGCCTGAATTTAGTATGTTTGTATCGCAAGCGAATGATTGCGTGCATCCTTGTGTCATGCACTGTCCACGCCGTAATATTATTTTTTAACCCTTTTGGGTTCCTTCAACATATCGTCCACATCGTACAGACAACTTCTTGAACAGAACTCACCACTTGCTCTGCATGTATCCGAGCGAGGCGATTACGCCTAATACAGACAACGCTAGCGTTCCTGCGAAAGTGAGATGCCTTCGTTTCAGCACGCGGAGAAAGTATTAACCAACTGTCATACGCAGCTGAGTTGAATGCGTATCCGGCCATCTGTTCGAAAAAAATTACTAAATAGAAATGGAGAAGCGGTAGACTACAGCAGTTTAGGTAGAAACCTCAAAACTTAGGTAGAAATTAATAAAATAGCTATGGGGAGAGAAACATCTTATGTGCTCGAAAAATAAAGCAAAAAAGTAAAGCGCTAATTTCAATGCGAAAAAATCTTCATCCAGGGATAGGAGTTACGTTGTATAAGATAGAGCTCAAGATTTGTTGAATCTAGTTCGCATGATGAAAAAGGAGGGAAGAGAGCATGGAAATGTGGAATCCTGCTCCGGCTTCACCACATTTTTTTTTCCAACTTGGCCGATACATCGCCTAATCGCATCTGGCGCTGCGTTTTTCAAACGCCGGATAGTGCTAGTAGCCTATCCGTAGTGGCGCTCAACAACCCTCTCGTGACGTCAGTCACTCGCCAGCGCCTAGTAAGAAGCAAGAACGTTTTTTCACTCTCAGCGTTTGGCTCAGAAGCAGCACCGCTTTAAGCAGTCAAGAGTTGGACGAAGTTATGGCTGGTCAGGTACGGCTGTGGAAACAAAAAAAAATGCTGCCACTGACAAAAGCGGCTCAAAATTGCCGTGAATTTTTGTACTGTTTGTTTTGTTTTTTTTTAGAGGTGCCGACACGCCGGTTTATCGCTTTGTTTGCGATGCAAGACGCGACCAGATTTATCTCGATTGATCGCATCCAGGTGGAACCGGTTCAAGGTTGTTCCAGACTGTTATAGTAACTATGCTCGCCGTATCTGGAAAGTTCGCTATCAGCTTTAAATTGAGCTCTTCCGAGAGCGGCGGCATTCCGTTCGACGACCGCCGAGCACGCTTGTTGCTTTCGCCCCAGCCGTGCTATTCAATCTATTGTGGGCGCAGGTCAGCCCAATACACAGTTTACTTTTTGAAGCGCTTTTAGCTGTCTTGCTCACTGTCTGAACTCCCGTCACCACTGCGTGACATCTGGTGGAGGTGCGGCGTAGATGTCCTTCTTCGTTATGCTGTTCAAGCGGCGATAATCGACGCAGAATAAAAGTGCGCCGTCTTTTTTCTTCACTAGAACAACCGGTTCCTCCTAGGGGCTTTTCAATGGCTGGATGACGTCGCGAAACATTTCTTCCACTTGATCCCGGATGGCTTGTCGTTCTCGTGGTGAGACAGGGTAGCGGCTTTGGCGAAGACGTCAGGTGTGCTGGTCTGTTACAATGCGATGCTTGGCAATCGGCGTTTATAAGAGCTTCGGCGATGACGAGAAGCACTCGCTGTAGCTTCGAAGCAGATTGCGGATCTGGTCTTGTTCCGGGACAGTGCTGGGTTTATGTCGAAGGCGTGCTTGTGATCTTCATTCGGCAATTCTTCTGGCACTCAGTCGGAGAGGGCGAACGCGTCGGAAACGTCGGATATTTCCTCGAAGAAAGCCGTCGTCGTTCCTTTGTTAACGTGCCGGTACTCTTCTCTGAAGTCGTCATCAGCACTTCAGCTGAACCATTGGGGAAATGTGCAATGCCTCTTGCGATGCCGATTCCTCGTTCTAGAAGCAACCCCGTGTTTCCGGTTTCTTGACTGTTGTCATGGAAGCCGTATAGGTCCTAAAACGCGCGTAAATAGTATTTTTGCTTGGTCGCTTGCTGCAGTTTGTCGTTTTCGCAACCAACCAATTATCCGACCAAGCCTCAACCAAGCCTCCAACAGTCAATACGAGCGCTGTCCTGATATCAAGCAGTATAAGACACTACACTGTACAAGACGTGGCGTTACAAACAACTTGTAGACATTGTGCCGTTATTCCTAAGCAGTCAGGTGTAGAAGACGGTCCATTGTAAATCCTCTCTTCCCCGCCGCCATAAGCGTAGTGCGTCCGCAGGAACACGCATGTCGTGTCGGTTCCCGCCTAACGCCCGGTCCGGCTCCGTTCTCGTGGCTCCTCGCAGGTTCTCGTTCGTGCCTTCAATGCGCATGCGTAGAGACGTCTCTAGCGGCCCAGGGCGGCGGCAGCAGCACGAGGGAGCACAGCGCGAAGAGCAGCAGCGGTCCGGAGAGCAGCAGCAGCAGCAGCAGAGCCGCGCCAAACGCAACGTGGCCGCCCTGGCGCGCAATGGCTGGCTGCCTCCGGTCGCAGTGGCGGCGCCCTCAGCGGAGCGGGGAACCAGGGCCGAGTTTTTGCGTCGCTTCTCGGGCTCTCAGGCCCACGAGGCCAGCGCGGACGAGGAGGAATTCGTGCCAGAGGACGAGGCCGCCTCCGACACACCCGACTGCGTCGACCAAGACGACGAGGTATATATGCACGCTATTTACTCCCTTCCGCCGAGACGGTTTTGTGCACTTTGTGTGGGACATTCCTTGGGATGAAAAGAGTGAAGCCTTCGTAGTCAGTCGTAACCATGAACTCTCGCATTAACGTCTCGGCTGCTGAAAAGCTAAACCGGACCACCACTGAAACGTTCCATATGAGCCACGCGTGTGAAATTATGAGAATATGGAGTACGTGTGATACGGGTAATATGCGGAAATCTGTATGGTTTCCACTCGTTTCGTGCATGGTTTCCGTATGATTTGCGTTCGGTGTTTACGTGATTTTCATGTGTAATGTTACGTATAGTATGATATGGAGTCCGTGTGTATTTCGATTTATCCGCACGTATTTCCCGTATACTCTTATGGACCCCATGTGTTCTATGTGGTTTCCGCATGAGCCGCACGGAAACCAAAAAAAAAAAAAAACTATGAGAATAGCCGTGTGCAATTTCCCATCATGGCAACTGATCCTGGGGCAGGCACCGGGGTCATAATAAGCTGGATGCCCTCCAGAATCAACTGTCTGTACTAATTCGCTGCATGGCGGTCGAACAGGTGATATTGAGATTGACCCTAGGTCCATGTCTTCCGTCAAACGATCAATCGAACCATAAATAAGTTTTGTTTTGCATAAACATTGATTTTCTTGAGCATGTTGAAAGTAGGCTCTGCACCGTGACGCAGGATGTGGAAGATATTCTGCTGGTGCCGTCACTGGAAGAAGTCAAACGGAACCTGGGCCACCTGGCAAGAACGGGAAGGCTTCCACCTTTCAACTATCGTCGGCCCCTGCTTGGAGCTGGTGAGAGGCTGCTTCACATGGCAACACACCAGCATAACATTGAGCTTGCAATTGTAGACCAAACGGATAAAATCGGCACTCGTGCCACCTTTTTTTTTTTTTTGTTTTAATGTCAAGCGCAGCAGCTTTCCAGCATGCGATTACAAAGAAAGCTTAGAAAATCATTCAGCAGCGCAGATCTTTGTCGTAATGTTGATTTCACTGTCATGCAGTTCTGTACGATGACGAACTGATGACGAGACGGCGTGAATTTCCTGTCTTATTTTTTGCTTTGTGGAGTGAAAAGTTCGGCTGTTGCACTGGGCTTACAAAAAAACTGAAAATCCGAAATTCTTGATCTTCACTAAAGTGACAAGTTGGGCAACTTGGTAGATATTCATCATGAAGGAGCGCACCAGTGTTGTTGTCTTCTTTGTAAGTCGCCGTCATGTTTGTGCTCCTTCACGATGAATCCCTGCTGATTTAACCATCTTGTCACGTTAGCACAATGAATTTCTTATACATCGGGCTGTCCTTTTTTTTTTACTACAACCTGTCTTGTTCACGGTACTGAAAACAATTAACTGATTACTTTGTCCGAAATGTAACTGATTTCACTGGTCATCTACAGCGCACGGAAATTAACTGAACAATTACAGAGAAGTGATTGATTACTATTAAGTTATTCTACGTCCCCCTTTTATAAACATAGCAAAAATATACAGGGACAAGAGTGAGCTGAACATTGCCTCAGGCGGTGTAATTGCCGAGAGGCCACTGTAAGGTTAATCCCGCCTGTTCATTCACACCGCCACCACCAACACCCGGTTCAGCTTGGTTGATCTATAGTCTGTTTCCGCACATACGTTGGTAACCTCACCTTTAGTTGTTTTTCGATATTTTCTTCGGCTATTTAGTGCGAAAGCACTAAATCACGAGGTCTAATGGGCTCATCTAGTTTCTGTGAAGCTTCACCTTGGCAGTGACCTTGGCAAAACCTAGCATAGCAACGGCCCGTGCAGAAATAAATATTGCCGCGACTGGGTTTTGAACCCGCGGCAGCGCGAACAGATCAGCTTCGCTGGCTGCTGCACAAGGGCACTATACTTCCGCCGCAGCCGATCACGCCTCGTGTTTAACTGCAACACTCTCGCGCTGTGCATTGCACGTCGTCGTGTTCATCAACTTCCATCTGCGCCGCAAACAGATCAGATCAGCTTAACCTCGACCAGAGCTTAACCTGAGTCTAATATCGTCGCCAGGCGTGTCGACGACCCAGTAAAGCAAAACCATTAGCCAACCAGGCTAAACACGTGCTTTCGCGCGTCTACCTGGTTTAGCACATTAGTAGCGACACTGAAGAGCATCTTTATGTACGCGCCGTAGGGAAGGGAGTGACAATCTCGAAGTTAAACGAAGTGCCTAGCTCCGCTGTTCTTCGCGCTCTAACGCTACAAAAAGCCCAAGCTCACTAAACGTGACATTCCAATCAAATTTTATTTATTTTTATACATAGTGATAGCATGCAATTTGTACACAGTAGGAGGTCCCAAGGCAAAAAACAGGTGCTGTCGTGGTGAAATTCGAAATGCGAAGTGTTAAACACGCGTCTAGTCAAATGCAGGCTGATCCGACATATACTCGCGCGCGCGGCTTCTCCGTAGCTTGACTGTTGCCGCTGTAACGCGAGGTAAGGGTAACTATAACTTCCACACTAGCGAGAAGATTCTGTCCTACACCAGTTTTGTCCATCGAGTTCAGATTTTCGGGGTGATACCGTTGGCTACGACTTGTTTTCAGAAAGAAAAAATGA
Source organism: Amblyomma americanum (assembly GCF_052857255.1). Taxonomy (NCBI): domain Eukaryota; kingdom Metazoa; phylum Arthropoda; class Arachnida; order Ixodida; family Ixodidae; genus Amblyomma; species Amblyomma americanum. Next base: position 77,062,382 of record NC_135498.1, read on the forward strand.
ATTTAAACATTACTAGTAATCGATTACTGAAAAGGATGTTTGGGTTACCGAGAACTTAACTCTTTTCAAAAAGTTGTTAATGAAGTGCAAATTTTAAAGAAAACGCAATTTATTACAATTAATATACTACTTGTAACGCGTTACGTACAAGTCTGACTATGACTTAACCAAACTAGCCGTATTGGTTTCCCTAATCGCCATAAAAAGGGCGCTTGTGTTGCCGTCATTCCCTGTCGTCACTTTCTTTGCGCTCCTTTATATTTAATTCTTCACCCACTTTTATGCATAGTTTGCTGAAAACAACGGTTGAAAATTTTCTCTGTGGATTTTCTATGTATTAAATTGTATTGAATATATTGTAAAGACACAAATCAAACAAGAAATGTGGACGGCCACAAACTTTGTTAGCACAGCGCAGTTCAGCAGCCAAGCGTTCGTGAGCGCCAAACTGAACTTCGTCGGCCTCGTTTTCCGTCTGCTTTCTCTCCTTCGTCGGCACTGGCCGCTGTGGCATCAAAGCCCAATTGTCTGTCTTACAACATATTTTTAGTATTCCTGCGTACACTTTGTGTTTCCAGTACTGTTTGGTGCTTGAGTGCCACGTTCCTCACGGGAGCGCAAATCAGAAATTTGTTAAATGTGTTCCACGTCCCTGATTTGCGCATATTTTAGGGGGACTCCAGAGAATTTTCAAGCATTTTGAGTTGACTATCGCATTATATTTATTTCTTTGACTTCCCTGTCTTAGTTCGATGAATACTTTCTCCAAATAATGAGTAAAACAATCATAAAACAGCAAGAACCAGGAAACCGGATGTGGCCTTTGACCAAAGTATGATGTCAAGGATACCATCAAAAAAACTAAGTGAAGACTAAGTGACAGCGTCGGTCATTATTTCTCTCAAATGGTAAAAAAAAAAAGCTCGATATTCTTATTTTTCAGCAAACTCTGATCAAATATCTACTGGCAGGCAGCTCGTGACGTCACACAGCAAGGTTTTCCTGTAGAAATAGCCCCGATAGAGGCCACAAAAATGGAAAACTTAAAATTTACTTGTGCCAAAACGAAAAGCGTCTTGGTTGCGAAGTTCAGGCCAAAGGATCAGAACACTCCGGATAGCCTAAAGCGGAAATTTCAGTAAAATGTGCATCGGTCAAAAATAAAAAATGCGGGGTTGTCCGTTAAGCTTCGACACTATGTTAACATCAGCGTAGTAGTGACATAGACTGTCGAAAAACGTAGAGTCCGCTTGTTTGCTTCTGGGCAACACAGTGCGGCTCGTTATGCGTAGCTAGCATTCCAACTCGCTCTAAATGAAAATAAACTTTTCCTCAACCTTGCCGGGCTTACAGGTTGCAGTGGTGTTAGAGAGGCCCAGTACACGGCTTATTATCAAACCTGTTGAGCGGCACATTTTTTTACGAAGGCTGCACGTGTGCACATATTTATTGTTTTTCAAGCAATGCCTTAAGTAGTTAGAGCCTCTTGAGCACGCCTGCATCTCCTACAATACATTTACTCTAAAAGAAGAAAAAAAACAGTCGCTATGTCCTTGCATGTTACGGCTTCCTTGCCCCCTCGCCGTCCAGCCTGTTCCTTTCCTCTCAATAATTTCAGTATGAGGCAGTATTATCCGTAACTCAAGTAATTTCTCGAAAGAAAAAGCTCGACATATCTCACACCGTACTGAAAAATTAACTCCTCGGAATTGTGAAGCGCATGCCACACCTCGCTGTGTTTTCGCACTGATATGGTTGCAACATGTGATCTCTCGCCAGCCACTTGACTAACTGATAACGACAATCACACAATACCACAGCTCGAGGCAATGCTTCGAGCTTTTCATTAAGATGACGCTTCACTAGAGTTCTGTAGATGACTATAGTCGGATACAATTCAAGAACGCAGTCGCCTTTCCCCGTCGAAGAACCCCCTTCCAGCCATGGCGTCGGCCGATTTTCATTAGCCTGCTAGTGTGACAAAGCAATGAGTGGGAGATTAAATGGGGCAGTCCTTTCTCTCTGTGGTCGGGGATAGTCCCCTCTCTCCATTGTTGCACCGTTCCCAGCATTGTCACGCTATCAGGGTCATGAGAATCGGCTGACACCATTGGCTGGAAGAGGGTTCTTGAGTTGTATCGGACTACTGCATCTTCAGCGACATGTTTCAGTCATCCCACGAAGTTTTGAGGACACACCCTCTTTCAAGTGTACCACGCAAGGTTTCCAAAGGCACAGAATCTCCGCAAGCCAAGATTAATGCCTTAAAGCCTGAAACCGTATGCATCTGACGTGTCCCGAATGTTGTATATAAATGTATAAAAAAGCTGTATTTTAATTAAGGAAAGGAAACTAAGGTAAGCCGGTTACTTGCGTTGCTAGCGGCGAAAGCGTTAATTAGCTCGTTGGTTTCCACGAATTTTGCTTCATAAGCGGTCAGGTTTCGACACAAGGAGAGTGGTTGCTGCACGACAAAACTTGAAATGCATCGTGTAAAAGGATCATACACAAAACGGGAAGTCAGCTTCTGCAGCCCGACACCTACATACCAGCTACTGCGATGAGAAAATGAAAGGCTTCGGGAACGGCTCGCAAAGCAAACAAGCCTTGTGGCGCAGGTAGCGCGGCTGACGACCGTTTAATCACTTTCTCAACTTCAAATTACACGTCGACACGCAACTCCATTTCGGTGGCTTAGTTTGATTTTCAAGATTGCCTAGTGTTGAGGTGGGTCTGATCAACAAATAACACCCACTACATGTTATGCAAGTATCGCTTGTCCAATATTTTGGTGAACGGATCGTACACACGGTAATGTCGTGTGACGAGACAGAATTCCTTGCGTAACCCAGTACTTGAGCTGAAGCACTCTGGTCAGTATAGGTGCAAGCTGTCCCCAGGTGTGGTGGTCGCGTCGTGACTACGCATGCCCTCGTTTTATCAAAACGATCCGATGCGCAAAGTGTCGAGTACGGTCACTCAGCGGTCGCTGTCTTACTTCACGGTGAAAGCGCAAGAAAAACAAAAAGCTCAATTGTCTCCAACACAGTTTTCCAGTTAGTGCACTGGCATAACATGTCCCTGTTTTAACTGGCTTTCAGTGTGGGTCAGAACCCGCTTAGAACCACATACGGAGGGGCGAACACTTTTGTCGTAAAGGACTGATTATTATTTTTAGGTGCGGGGGCATAACAGCTCTTGCTTCGTAGCTCACATATCAGCTATGTTCGGTACGTATGTATGTATGTATGTATGTATGTATGTATGTATGTATGTATGTATGTATGTATGTATGTATGTATGTATGTATGTACGTATGTATGTATGTATGTATGTATGTATGTATGTATGTATGTATGTATGTACGTATGTATGTATGTACGTATGTATGTATGTATGTATGTATGTATGTATGTATGTATGTATGTATGTATGTACGTATGTATGTATGTATGTATGTATGTATGTATGTATGTATGTATGTATGTATGTATGTATGTATGTATGTATGTATGTACGTATGTACGTATGTACGTATGTATGTATGTATGTATGTATGTATGTATGTATGTATGTATGTATGTATGTATGTATGTATGTATGTATGTATGTATGTATGTATAAACTCGAAGATGTTTCACTAACACCTCCCATCTCTTGTCTTCCCTGCTTCCCTATTCCCCCTTTGTCCGCAGACATGTCCCAGGCGACGTCTCCGTGGCCCCAGGCCAGGCCTAAGCGCCTCGCGAAGCGCTGCCGGCCCCGCGGCGAGAACAAGCGCAACGTGGCCGCCATGGCACGCAAGGGGGCGCTGCCGCGCTCATGAGCGGCTGCGCCGCCAGCGCCCTCTCTCTCTGTCTCCTCTTAAGCCCTCCCCGACCTGCGCCACGTCCCCTCTCTATCGTGTCTTCCCAGCGCTCATCTCGCGCTGCCCAGGGGACGCAGGAATGTCGCCTGGCCCGCATGAACCGTGGCTCGAGCAGAGCGCCCCCGTCATATCCCGCTGCCACCACCGCTCCTAGCTGTCGACCCGCTGAAGGCAGCTCCGATACTGTCCATTCCCTCGTAGCTTGCCCAGTGTTGCTTCTACTCCCCCGGTGTCGACGTTGTGCACCTACTTTTTTGCAAGAAAACTGGTGCAAAGTATCCAGGGCGAGCTTTGTGCGGTCGTGCTTTAGCCTGCGTGCGAGCTGGCGGTCTGCATCTGCGATTCTTCACATTGGCGGACTGACGTACCCACAACTTTTTATTGCGTTATATTCTTCTGTGTGTTTGATGAGACGTTAGGGCCGCAGGGCACGTTGCCATCGCAGTATCGAATTATGGTCACGGATCATGACATCGTAATGAGATGGATCGGTAGACGCTGCTTGTCAGCATACTCTACAGTGACCTAGCTAGGACACTGCGTCTCACACAGAGTTGCTCGCTCTTAATGTGACTGGTGGGATTTTGTGTCAGATCTTCCATACCGTATGCCTTGTTGTATTCTGTACATTGTTGTATTTTATCCATTTGACACCTTAATCAGTAGTTTACGTTTCCTTTCTTCCGATTTATTTCAAGGTGATGAGCCCGGCTGGCCAGGGAAAGTGGAAAGTGTACTAAAAACCCACGTGTGTGTGGCAAGCCTGCACGCGAGACTTAGCTTGAAGCCGAGTGTCGCGCAGTTTTCTTGCTTAAGAGAACCTGAGTTAAGCGCAGATAGGCATAGAATAATTTGGCTTTGTGACAAAGTTACTAAGCATTGTGTGCTTCTGGATGTTTGTTTGTTCACTTTAAGTAAAGCGGATAGCTGGGAAGGCTGGTCAACTCTCATGACGTAAATTAAAAATAGCGCGAAGGAAACACAAAGGATGGATAGGAATGTTCAGACAAGCGCTATTTCTTTTTAAAAAAAAAACATTTTCTATAATTTTGCACGGCGGAGACAAAAAAGAAATCATATTCACAATCTGCCATGGCAACAGAGGGCTGGCTGATACATTGATCTGCTGATAGAGTTTGTTCAGTTCCTTTTATTACTTGCCAAACTTTCAGAACATTTTTGAATAGCTGTAAAGCTTTATAACTGCGAAAACTAAAACATAATGCGGCTCAAAATATAACGTTAACATCATCATGTGATGCGAGAACTATCTTCGTGGCAGCATCAGGGCACCGTTAATTAGGAGCAAGCGACAAAGTCCCCGTTTATTCAACCTCCTATAATCATCGACTCGAAAGTTAACGCCAGAGCGAGCTAAACAGACGAGCGTTGGGTCGTGAGGAATTAGAAACATAAGAGGCTTTGTCCTGTGTTCTAATGAACAATGCACTGGAAGATGCGTCGCTCCGTGCAGGATCTCAATCATCCTAAGCAATCTCATCGCTTCGAGAGCAGCTTGAAGGGATCAGTACTCATTCTGTCTTTCTCTCTCGTTAGTCAGGCATCCTCCAAATCTAAATTTTGTATTTCTCTTCGGTGCTCAGAAGTTCCGACTTTTTTTGGATTTCTGGGGATGGTTTAAATTTGATGTTCATTAGTAAGCTTATTATGCTAATTCTCTTTGTCCGTGTAATTTTCTCTAAAACGAAAGTAATTTTAGCGACCGACAAGTTGAATCGCTTCCACTGACGGCAATTACGCTCCAACATTCTCGGGATATCTTTCGTGACCATTCTTTTTATCTCCATCTTGTTTACTCCTTGACTAACTAGAAGGAGCGGGTAAATAATTCCTGTTTCTGACCTTCATTTCACACAGTTACTCGAGTTATGAATTTATTAGCACGCGTTGTTCTCAAACTCAACCATTTTTATTGTCTCGTTTTTGTCTCTGTGATACTTCTTGGTTTTTAAAACAGTTTAGTATTCACCCCTCTCATCCCTTTTTATTCTACTCTATTATCATTTTCACCACACTTCAAAACTGAGCTCAAATTTTTCGAAAAAAAATTTCGTCTACTTCGTTGCCACTGTGTCACCGGCTATACGGCAGGTTTCGGCGCCACCGCACAAAGGTCCACCCAGAAAAAAAAAGCTACATGTTTCAGGTGTCACATTCAGTGGCGCGATGTCATCTATTGTTGCTACAACTTCGCTGCGTGTTAGTGTGCCGCATATTGACTCCATTGCGCCCTACCCTTGTAGACTGCTGTACACAGGCTCGCGTGCTTCTTTCGATCTGTTACCGGCGTCTGTAGACAGGGCATACGCATGCGTTGCTTTCGGGCAACACGTCACTAACGCAGTCTGTTGCCTCGTTTTGGAGGAGGCCGTGTGATTGCAAGTTGTTTTGCCTCGCCATGTCAGAGAAAGTGTTAGAAAAAGAAAAAAACACTTGCTGCTATGTTGTGCTTTCAGAGGGAGGAGAAATTACTGTGCAGAAACGCCGCGACGATGTGTGCGCACAACTGTTGCACTTGGGATATCAACGATAAATCATTACAACTTTAATAAGGTGGTGCTGCCGGGTAAACTGGCCCCAAATTATGAGTAATGCACCTCAAAGGAGAGTTTGGCTAGGACCACAATGCTGTGTATCTGAACGAAGCTAAAAGATGGGTCACTTGGTGAAACATGTTAGGACAAATGAAACCGGCAGAAAAAAAATGCAGTACAAGACGGAGGGGAGCAGAATACTACAGCTGGACTAACAACTTGATTAACAACAAATGGTATGTTATTTGTCCAAGTTTTGTCCTTCGCTCTCTTATGTCTCGAGTTCCGGCTTTCTGGCTGGCTTTAAAACTACATAATTAAGCAGATAGTCCGTAAGTTGTGCATAGGCTGTCTGTTGACTAACTACTGAAATTTATTACTTTTCCCAACAAACTGCGCATTTCAACTACAAGGCGAAATAAAATGCTTTAGCTCGGCAACGCTTGTAGCGCTAGCGAAAATTTTCGTGACATGCATACATGGATGTGAGTAATGTAACGTTCTTATTCCAACCCCTGGCTAAGGTAAGGCCTGTTACCTAATTACAAAAAAAAATCATAGCCTACTGGCTTTGATGGCTTGCCTTTAACTTTGCTACCAATAATTAATGAGGGATCTGACATGCCATTTCGATGTACCATTGTGAGATAGTTCATAGCCTCCATTGGAATTCGACAGCTGCGCTTATAGGCACTTGAGGCGGACATTAGAGGGATTTAGCATATTGCAATCCGCGGCCGCTTCCGCGATCCGTTTCACCGCGCCGCCAATGCGCCCGCGCTGATTGGTCCCGATGCGGCAGGCGTGCGCGCAGCTTGCCAGCACCTGGCGACCTCAGGGCAGCCTGCGCATGCGCACTGGCTCCCCGCTGAAACGGATCGCGGTAGCGGCTGAGGATCGCGCTATGCTAAATCCCTCTATTTTTAACACCCTTGTAGTCAGCGCAAATCAGAGAGCTTCCACTTGTTTCTTTTATTTATCGGCGAGGAGTTTCGCAGCTAGCTTTCAAAGGCGACCACAAAGCCAGTTTTAATTATCATTCGGGATTACGGTTTACGTCCGGTGCAGTACTTATTAAACGTTTTGAAACATTCATCCGTCAGGCTTTTACCTGATTCATTAACGATAAATAAGACCCTTTGTTTAATGCAGTTGGGGTTCTGGACAAATTTCGTCGTACACGCTGGATAATTTCGCCTGGGAAAACGAAACATATTTCGCAGCTGTCTTGTCTTGAGGGTTCGAGTCTTGTCATGGTTCGTGTTAAGGCGAGTTGAATTCGTCTAAAAAAATAAACGCTTAAACACTACTCAGCTCTAAATCTAAAGCAGGAAGTTGCGACGACATTGGGAAGCCTAACATTTTATTCATTTGTTGGGCCCGATTTATTAGCAGTCTTCTATTGCTGTAGTACTAGATTCTTCGGGTTTTCGGGACAGTGTCCCGTTCAGTCCTTCAAAAGCACGCGTACTTTACCCTACAGTTCCTAGCCTATTTCTAGTCGAGCGAGTTGTTTTTTCCAAACCAGTAGACCAACACAGCCAATGCGTAGCATCCACAGCCAGTGAGCATATCATCAAGTCTGGGGTGAGAACCTTGGCTTTTCCTATGTTCTTTTTTATCCACAAACGCTCAGAGTTTGTTTTGTTTTTGTTTTTTTTTTTTCATTTATAGAGATATTCTTGTTCTTTGCTTCGGAAACCGATAAAGGATGCGTCATCAATTGGTCGTGTCTTGCTTTCAGTTTGGTCTCAAGTTTTTAAAAAGTTACAGAAAAGGTTATTTTAAACAGTTTCGGCTTTTATCACTTTCAACGAGTAATTGCTTTCAAGTCGCTTTCGGAATCTGGTGTCCGAAGGGCGTGCTTCTGTTTACGCATAGCTCAGTAAACAACAGAAATATTGAAAGCGCGCAATGCCATATAATGTCTGAGTTCATTATCAACAGAAATCACTTGCTAGCTTCAAATGTGCATTTTCTTCCTTTATGCCGGGAAACTATGCAGAAAATCTGAACAAGGTCGTTCAAATTCTTCCTTCCGAAACAAACAACAATCACGATTGGTGCGCTCCACACTTCAAGCCCACGAGCAGCTTTTGTAGAAAACAAGTATAACGCAGTAACAACGGCATGGTATGTTATTTGTACTAGGCAAAAGCGCGGAATTTTAAACAAGTCTCATTAATTACTTCTAGAAAAAAAACGCGTTTGCGGCTCAACTGTGTTTTGGCTTTAATCTCCGAGACATCCACAAGGTTCCAGCAACCTCTACACACTTTCTGTACCTCGTCTTATTTAATGCCCCTCTGCTAAATTCTATTAAGAGCCACTTCCTCTAGTGTCGAATTTATTTTCTCCAACACAAGGTTGCCAAATTCATGGTGAAGTCCACGGCAAACAAGAAATGATTCACAACGCTACCACTCTAGAATGAGCGTGTTCGCTTCATGTATGTCTTGGTGTCGTGGCAAACAGTCACCGAAGGGCATTGCTTGTCTAACACAAAATTTGGGCCCTTTTTCGAATGTGTATTGCCTTTCTTGCTTTTTTTTTACATTGTGCGTGATTGTGCGCTTTTCTCTTTTCTTTTCTGATCGTTGTGCTTGCGGCCTTGTTGTGACGCCTGAAGAAAATTGTTGTAAAAAAAAAGTGGAGAAAAAAATACGCATACAACGTTGTGCTACGGACGCCGCATGTAATGACGAACAAAGCGTCCCGAACTTGTAGACAGTTGTTAGTCGATACAATAAACACTGTTATTCCTTAGGATGCACTTAGTTTTGAGATGTCTTTGTCCGTAGTTTACGAAAAATGCTCTGCACAGCCTGCAGCATGGGATGTGATCGCATTCTCAGAGGGCTCAAATAGGACCGAGCTTTCTGAACGAGTCAGTATTGGTGACAACCCTTTAAACTGAACACAGTGAAAAAAAATTAAACGAATGATTCGCGAATGTGATATCAAATGAAGAGCGTTAGCTAAGTTGTTTTCACCTGTGCTTTTAAAAAAATTTTGATACCAACATGTATACCATGAAACGACGATTCGTTTGGTACCACCCGCATCCCTCTGCGACCAATGGCTCGCCCGCCACGGCCCTCCGAAGGTCACCCCACATTACGGCTTCGAGGAACAAAGGTCATCGGTATGAATTCCTCACAAGCACCGCGCTTCAACCCGACTAACAACTTTGTGTGCCGAATTGCGCCAAATCTTTGCCACACTCCGAACCTTCTGCACTAAGCGGGTGGGCCACAATTTTGTCAGTTTTGTCACAGACGGTCCATATATAGCAGAACGCCATGCAGTACAGGATGTAATCCGGCCGCCGTGCCGTCCCGGCGGCTGCACGCGCGCGTGGTCACGTGGTGGGGTGTCACAATCTGCTGACCTGAGGTGTTACGGCTACGATTACGTGATTTAGCCGCCATATTGAAAACTAAGTAGTAAGAGCTTACGCCCTTACAAGTCTTAAGACCACTGTTCAGCCGAAACGCTCCCTTCCGCAAAGAAAATTTCCAAATTTATAAAGTGAAGGAAGGTGTGAAAAGGCCAGCAAGTATTTCAAATCTCACTCTGAGAAGAAAAAAATTGAGATAAGTTTTGCTACTCTTCCAACCTGCCTGGATGCCAACACAAACACTCGTACAGCCGTGGGCATTTGCCGGTATCTGAGTAAGTCAAATTTCTTTGGTCTGGCCCTTTAACTCACTTTTAGGCCGGGTCTGCATAATGAGCTCACCACTGTCCTTCCTCCGGAAGCAGGAGCGTCGGGACCTTTCTACAGCAGTGATGTAAATTGAAGCTGAGTTTAATCCGGTTTCCACAATGCGCCCACTTGGCAGTGAATTTCTCTTGACAACACGTTTATACTCTCTCAAAGTGTTCACGAAAGAAAAAAAAAGAGGAACTCATGTCGCCAAAAAAGCTCTACTGAGTAGTATGGTACTCCAGCAACGAATGATTTTTCTTCTGCGCCGAATAACAACGCTGACGAAACAAAACTGGAATCACACGTGGAAACAATGATTTTGCTATTGCATTTCTCCATCATCTTATGCCTTTCAGTGGTCTCTCCTCTACATCCTTTACTGTTCTGGTATTTCTGTGGATTTCTGCCTTGCAATTTTTGTCGCTATGTAGCAAATGCTGCTTAATTTGAAATATATGCTACAATTAAAAATCCAAATATTAATACAAATACAAAATGCAAATGCAATAACGAATGCGAAATAGAAGCTCCTTAACCGGTAGCATTGGTCACCGTCAGCAGAAAGGAAGGGAGAGAGGAAGTGAAAGGAAGAAAGAAGGAAATAGCGAAAAATACAAATAGAGAGAGAGCGAGACTCAGAAAGGAAGGAAGAAGAAAGTAAGAAAGAAAAGAGGCGAAACAAAGGAAGAAAGAAAAAGTTAAAAAGAGAGAAAGGCGGAAGAGAGAAAGGAAGGGAAACGAAAATAAAGAAAGCAAAGAAAAAGATAAATAAAGAAAGACAAAAGAAATATTTAAAGAAAAAGAAAGGAAAAATAAGCAGAGAGAGAGAGAGAGAAGGAGAAAGACATAAAGAAAGATAAGGAAAAAGAGGAGGAAAGTGAGAGTAAGTGAGAAAAAGAAAAGAAGAGAGAAAGGAAGGAAAATGAAGCTAGGGAGGCAAAGACGGAAGCAAATAATAAATGAGAAAAGGAAAGAAAGATAAAAAGAAAAATGAAAAAGGAAATAAAGAAAGGAAGAAGAAAAGAATGACCAAGTGGTTGCTACGAATTGGTGAAAAGGAGTAGCCCGAGCCGCTATGCAGCACCAACCTCTCCTTTACTTTCATGTAAATAAAAAAAGAATGAGCTAAACATAAAGGAAAAAAGAAAAAGAGAGATATGAATAAAGAAATAAAGGAAGAAAAAGAAAGTAAGGCAGAAAAATAATGGAAAGAGAGAAAACTAAAGGAAGAAAGAAAGAAAAGGAGAAACAGATAACCAAAGGAAAGAGACAAAAAGATATTGACTGAGGCAGAAAAGGAAGATAAAGAAAGGAAGAAAGAAGCAAAGAGAGGGACAGAAAGGAGGGATGAAAGAAAGTGAGTGAGACCAAGAAAGGAAGTAAGAAGCAAAGAGTGGAAAAGAAACGAAGAAAAAGAGTGTGTGACAGAAAGAAAGAAAGAAAGAAGGAAAGAAAGAAAGAAAGAAAGAAAGAAAGAAAGAAAGAAAGAAAGAAAGAAAGAAAGGAAGGAAGGAAGGAAGGAAGGAAGGAAGGAAGGAAGGAAGGAAGGAAGGAAGGAAGGAAGGAAGGAAGGAAGGAAGGAAGAGAAAAAGAAAGGAAGAAAATGAAGCAATATTAGAGAGAAAAAAAGGAAAGATAGAAAGACAAGAAAGAAAAAGAAAGCAAGACAGAAAGAAAGGAAGAAATAAAGAAAGAAAGAGAATTGTTTGTGAGAAATGAACTCGTTGTCACAAACACAAAAAGCAGCTACGCGTGTTTGCTTTTATTTCTAGCATGACAACTGTGCGACAGACAACAAACCAGCGCATACATTTCAGTTCATGCAGTAAGTTTCAGATTCAACAAACGTTTAGCTCAGCGGATCTTCTTCAGACGCTAAAGTACACTTCGAAACGTTTTTTAGCCTCTTGCACAGAATTCGCATGGCCGGCTATACATAGTATATGTTTTTGAAATCATTAATGGTCTGCATTGTTTTGTACGAGCGCGGAACCTCACTGTTTCCAGATAAGCTTCACAGCATGAACGCCAAAGTGTTGTCGCAAAGCATCCACGGAAACTTGTTTGAGAATCTGACGTGCAACCTTCGGCTTCCTTCCTGTTCTATAAATAGGAACAGGAGATGGCAGCACGCAAATCTGTCCGACGGCTTCTTTCAGAGTCACTCGTTCTTCTGGCCCTGGGGTATCATAAGCGTTAGAGATAAATAAAGCACATCGAAGTTTACTTCTTTCATTGAATTTTGTACGAGGGAAGAGTTCTCGAGAGAAACAAGTAGCTAGAGGTCAGCTATTGAAACAGCGATACCAAGCTGAGTGTTGAATTTAACGCGTACCTCTCTCAACAGAGCATCTGCTTTCAATATAAGTTTCCTTTCTAATATTTAATCACAAAGCACGTTCTTTGTAACGTGAGAGGCAAGGCGACTTTAGCGAGAGGCATGCGTGACACCGCTGCTCATTGTGAGGGCACTCTTTCTGAACGAATCGAGCCTCGCCAGGTGTCTGGCTTTACATGGTTCAAAGTGCACGCAGCCCCAAGTTTACCAGACCTCTAGCCGCTGTTAGGTCTGTGATCACAGAATTGGTCGCTTTATGGTACTGCGCAACATTACACGGTCATATTTCACCACACGTCATGAACATAACTTAGTTGGATCCCGTTCCTGGCAAGACACACCCGTTATGAGGCCCGCTTTATTGCATATGCTGACTCAGATTAATTTTGCCTCGTATTTGTTGTGATCAGCAGCGTGTTAAAGAGGGTTGTTCGTTCGAAAAGCTCTTCGTCGCAATACAAAAATGCGAAGCAGTGAAGCCTTCGTACACAAAACTGGAAATGCAGGTGAGTGCGGCTCGGTGGCACATAAGCTTGATGCTTACACGCCCAGTACTCCCAGGCAGCATGTACTTGCTCTAAGAATATAAATGTAATTATTATTGCCTCGGGATGATTGGCCATGGCCGTCGCATGCAGCCTATGGGGCCTGCACTAGGAATCTTGCTTTAGCAAAACCTAAGTAGTCTTGCAGATCCGGACCACGAAAGGGAAATAACTAGCAGAATAAGAATGGGGTGGAGCGCATATGGCAGGTTCTCTCAGATCACAAATAGCAGTTTACCAATAACCCTCAAGAGAAAAGTGTACGACATCTGTATCTTACCGACACTCACCTACGGGGCAGAAACGTAAACGTTGACGAAGAGGGTTCAGCTTAAGTTATATTACTTGAGGAGAAGAAGAAGAAGAAGTTAAGGAGAACGCAGCGAGGCATGGAAAGAAAAATGTTAGGTGTAAGTGGTTAGGGCGCTCGACTACTGATCCGGAGTTCCCGGGTTCGAACCCGACCGCGGCGGCTGCGTTTTTATGGAGGAAAAACGGTAAGGCGCCCGTGTGCTGTGCGATGTCAGTGCACGTTAAAGATCCCCAGGTGGTCGAAATTATTCCGGAGCCCTCCACTACGGCGCACCTATTCTTCCTTTCTTCTTTCACTCCCTCCTTTATCCCCTCCCTTACGGCGCGGTTCAGGTGTCCAACGATATATGAGACAGATACTGCGCCATTTCCTTTCCCCAAAAAACCAATTATTATTATTAGGTGTAACGTTACGAGATCGGAAGCGGGCAGAGTGGGTGAGGGAACAAACACGGGTTAACGACATCCTAGTCGAAATCAAGAGGAAGAAATGGGCTTGGGCAGGGCATGTAATTAATTCGAAGGAAAGATAACCGATGATCCTTAAGAGTATAACGGAGTGTATTCCAAGAGAAGGCAAGCGTAGCAGCAGGTGGCAGGAATTCAGGTGGGCGGATGAGATTAGGAGGCTTGCAGGGTTAAGGTGACCGCTGTTGGCAGCGCAGGACAGGGTTAATCGGAGACAGATTAGGAATCTTTGTTCTGCAGTTGGCGTGGTAAGGCTGATGATGATGCTGACGAAGTTGCTTTGCCCTGCAAAGTCTATTAGAACACGAGCATAGTCTATTTCAACCCGTAAAATTGTGGGCACAGTTTTAAAACTCCACGGTATACATCCGACGTATCTTGGGCCTAAGCAAGCGTAAGTGCGGTTGCACAGCCGGGGAGCAAATAATTTTCGTCGCAAATTCCTCCTTGCACCTCTGCCTGCGATGATGATGGCTCCCCCGGGGCATATGCTTACTGCATCCCGCACCTTTAGCCACATAATCCGCAAGGTGCGAGCTTCAGCCACGCCACACGCAGCTAAACAGTGTCATAAAGTGTCCACCTTAGCGCGGCGTGTGCACAGCATCGCGATTTAACGAAGGACCCCCAAGAGGCCCAACATTAGACCCGAATTCGCCGCCGTTCCTCGGCCTGTAGCGCAGGTTTACAGCTTCGGGACCTCTGGGACGTTCGACCTCCAATTAACAACCCACGGTCCAGCGGATCAGCCGGTCAACGGGCAGCCCGCCGAGATAGCAAGGCAATAAGAGAGAGAGAGAGAGAGAGCGAGAGAGCGAACATAAGGGGGGGTGGGGGGCTTAAAACTAAGCTCAGCTCGCAGAGACGTTTAAAAGCTGCGAAAGTGCCGCCATACGTCGTTGCACGTACGGGCGACTAAGCGGCAGGAGCTGTGAGAACTCTGCAAAATATAGCTGAAGCTGTTCGGGCGCAGGAAGACAGTCTGCGAACATGTAGCGGCAGCTCTTTCCCGGTTGCCACACGAGCACGTTCTAATTTGCACCGTGTCGCGTCGCGTTTCTCAAAAGCCGAAGTAATCACTCAGGGCGAGTTTAATGTGGCCTGTAATTAAAGCGAGAGGTCGCGCACTCGTTTCACGATATTGCATTTTTTTTTCTTTTTTTCACGCGGTCAGCTTGCGTAGTACTTGAGCAGGAAGAGGGGATGCCGTGGACAGTGCTTTGCTGGAGCCACTTAACGCCTGGCCAGTTTTAATAGCCCTGCTTCAAGAGACACTGGTCCGCCACGAGTAGGCGACGAGGCGAGGAACTCAAATTAAATTTCGACCCAGGCTTGCGCGTGCGTAGCTTCCCACTTTGCAGGTTTTAAGTCTGCCTGCAAAGAAAACAACCGCCCGAGTGGTGTTCGGCAGAACGGAAGAGAAGAAAGAGGTTCATGTTATGAATGTGTGGACTGCGTGCGTGAGCGGTGAGAAAGAAAAGTAGGCTAAATGAGGCCGGATTTCTGAGGCAATGAGACGACAGAGTTCTTAGCCTGAACTAAGCTGGCATGAACGTACGAATAAGGAGCGCACCCTGGGGAAATGGGCATCCTAGTGCGAAATCAGAATAAAATCGGGGAACAAAAAGCCGGTGGCGACCGTCCGGCGTTGTCCGGAAAAATTCTGATTGGCTGGAGTGCAGTGACATCATCAGTGAAGCCATTCGGAGCGAAGAAATCACATTGGCTGGAGAGACGTGACGTCACAGCCCGGCAGTGATATCACGAGATCGGAAATGGCGTCACTACCATACACCCGCCGCGGTGGCTCAGTGGTTAGGGCGCTCGTATACTGATCCGGAGTTCCCGGGCTCAAACCCGACCGCGGCGGCTGCGTTTTTATGGAGGCAAAACGCTAAGGCGCCCGTGTGCTGTGCGATGTCAGTGCACGTTAAAGATCCCCAGGTGGTCGAAATTATTCCGGAGCCCCTCACTACGACACCTCTTCCTTCCTTTCAATCTCTCCTTTATCCCTTTCCTTGCGGAACGGTTCAGGTGTGCAACGATATATGGGGCAGATACTGCGTCATTTCCCTTCCCCCAAAACCCATCAATATTATTTTTTTTCACTACCATACCAGGTTCGTCAGTGTGAAGCCTCCGCCTGCCAACCGTGGCAGGCGGCGAACGGGAAGGCCAACCTGGGCCTCACAAGCTCCACCCGGTCGCTTCCGGCAAAGGCATCGACAGCTCTCAATACTGTCGCAGTGCCAACACACGACGAAATTAGGTGTCCCTGTGTTTCATGCAACAAACAAATCTGAGAATCGTGAGGGAAATAGCGCGCTGAGCTGGACGGACAGCGGTCACGTCTGACAGGTGGCGAGGAGAAATCAGTGTTTATTTCTCCCTGCCTCAGAAACTGCGCATTCGGAAGGTCAGAAGCCAGTCTTTTGCGCAATCGCAGCTTCCGTAATACTCTAATAACAATAATAATTGGTTTTGGGGGAGAGGAAATGGCGCAGTATCTGTCTCATATATCGGCGGACACCTGAACCGCGCCGTAAGGGAAGGGATAAAGGAGGGAGTGCAAGAAGAAAAGAAGAAAGAGGTGTCGTAGTGGAGGGCTCCGGAATAATTTCGACCACTTGGTGATCTTTAACGTGCACTGACATCGCACAGCACAGGGGCGCCTTAGCGTTTTGCCTCCATAAAAACGCAGCCGCCGTGGTCGGGTTCGACTCCGGGAACTCCAGATCAGTAGCCGAGCGCCCTAACCACTGAGCCACCGCGGCGGGTCCGTAAAACTCTAAACACTCTAAACATTCGATCTCAAAGCGCCAGTAAGGCGCTAGCAACAAATGGTGTGAACAAGACAGATTAAAAAGAAAATTATCACTGCTCGGTCGCCTTAGCCTCTTGTTGGCTTTGCGAGCAGCAGGTTCGAAGTTCAATTGAAATTCATTTCGTCCTTACAAAGAAGGACCAGGGAGAGCTCGGCAGCACCCTGTCAGAATGTCCCGGATCCTTTAGATTTCGATAGTACAGAACGAAGATACGGGTTGCAAAGGATTACGCAAGGTTACAAATGCAAACAAAAACATCCAGTTCAACTACTTAGTGAAGAAAGTGCAGCAATCGCTTCTGAAAATTTAATCAAATGAAGCAATTGAAATGTCGGAAACACACACCATGAAATAATAGCACAAAAAGAAATCCCATGCGACGTGAGGAAAAGGTCACTGATGGTAATTCAAAATGCAAATCGCAAAGAAAAGGCACAAGGAATGAACAAAAAATTGCACATGTCTCGCGCGAAGGAAATTTTCAAGTACAGAAATTTTCATAGCAGCACTACAGAATTCCTTCTTTTTATTTGCAGGAAATATAAAAACTCTCATGTTTTAGTCTGTTTAGTAAATTGAGGAGGTTATAGGAGAAAAATTGATTCATTTGCGAGATAAAATTCCTTCACTATGCATGAATGTTCGTCAGTTCACCTGCCAACAAGGCAAAAGTGGCAGCAGACGTGTTAAGTCCGTGCTTACGAAATAGATTAAAAGGGGAGAAATCCAAGGCGGCTACTTTTTAGGGTTGTGTGTATATATGCGACCACTAAACCGAATTTGACGTTGAGTATTTTTGTTCTTTTTTATCTGCACTGCTTCCTGTAACTTGGCCTCAAAGATTCCTGGCTTTTTTCAGCAGACAGAAACCAATACAGAAAATGGCTATAAATACGGTGGCTTATGGGAACTGTTTTCTAACAGGGTTTTCGTGCCAATGAATTTGTTACGAATGCTTGTGAAAGCAAAGACACTAAACACGTGCTCGAAGGCATGAAATGTACAACACTGCCCGGCATCTTCTCATTCTTGTCCTCGGTACGTGCTTGTATGTATGCGTGCGCGCGAGCGTGTGCGAGTGCGTGTAGTTTCTTCAACCAACCTTAATGCCCAATGTTTCAGCCAATCATCTTGGATCGCAACATCTATACTTACGTTGGCTTACTGCTGCACAAATTGCATTCAAAGTACACGAGAGCAGCTACAACCGAAAGAAGTCACGCGTTCGATGGAGACAGGCATAGACTCAGACTGAAAGGTCGCGACGCAGGGAGAGCCTTACTGGAGCACATTTCTCTTACCAGGCACGGGCTTTTTTCTGTGTGGCCAAACAAGGTGAAATAATGCAGCAATCCCTCAGCTAATCTCGCTGTGGTTGCCACCTGTGCAGTCTGTGAGCGATTTCATTTACCGGAAATCTTGAACTTTTTGCCAACCTTTATGCAAACAGCGAGAAATAAAGTTATCAATTTCAAGCCCGGTAGTGAATGTACCGCTTTTTCCCTCCCTCACTCCCTTCTTCCAGCCGGCTACGCTAACTCACTGGCTGAGCAGTTATGCTGCTTAGTCCAGGTTCACGGGATTGAATCCCTGCCGCAGAGGTTTCACTGGGCGGCTAGGAACACGCCCGAGTGGTGTCCAATGGCAGCGCACGTTCAAGACCCCTACGTGGCGGAACTTTAACCAAAAAAAAAACTGGTTTTATTGTGAGACAGCGCTCTGTGTTGTGTCCCTTGTTCTCTTTCCCGTCTGTCGCGCTGTTATGGATCAACTGAAGCCCTCCATTACAGCGTCTCTCATAGCAAAAATGGGGCTTCGGAAAGTTAAACCCCCCTTACCATACTATACCATACCGTTGCTCGCCCCGCAGTGCCATACAGTATCATACTATACTATATCATACAGTACCGTACAGTACTGTACCATACCATACCGTACCATAGCGCACCATACCGTATCATACCATACTATACCGTACCGTACCGCACCATACGTTATACATAATATGTCATAACACAGTTGAGCCTCGTTATAACGAAGTTGAAGGGTGCCCGGCGATTACTTCGTTATAGACGTAGCTTCGTAATAGCCCGTGTTGGCCTAATGTCAAAGGACAATTGTCATTCCTTCGTTATATACATTATTTCGTGACAAGCCATTTCGTTGTAACTAGGTTCGCGGCTGCATACCATTTCGAACCATATCATATCATATCATAAAATACTACGCCATATGATTGCTCGCCCCGCGCGTTCGCACGTGCTGAGAGGGTGGAACGAGCAAACCGATCCTGGCTTGCAGTGAGATGGAAGTTCAGCGGCTACGCAGGCCGGAGGATGTAGGACAGAGATTATGCACAGTCGGGGCATATGCTGGCTCACGAGGCTCCGTCAGACATCGAGTAGCCGAAAATGAGATGAAGACGCGCGTACCAAACGGCGCGAGATGATCACTGCCTTCCGACAGGCACGACCGCCGAAAGTGGGCTGTCAAATATTCGGCGAGTTCCAGGCGCCTGTCAAGAGAAGCGCCTCGACTCGAAGCGGGCGTTTACATATTTACCAGGCGTCCCCTCCTCAGCTTTCTCAGATGAAATCTAGGGTTCCGCCACGTCAGTTTCCTAGCGATAACTGCGGCTGCCTCGAACTGTCAGGGCAGGGAAAAATGACCTATAATACAGCGCTAAATTTGCGGGCAAACAACTCGGCTTAAGCTCAAGGTCCTTAGAGTTTTGAGAGCAGAAGATTTAGGCCTTGTGTTCGCAAGCGCTGAATTAAGACGTGGAAGCGCACAAGCCACACTGTGTTTTGTCTCTTAGTTGTGAAGTGGTGGCATAGCAGTGTTATACATATGCCCCATGACGTTGCAGATGCACGTGACTGGCGCGTGTGCTGTCTACGACGTCTTTAGGTTTTCAAGCTTAGAATGCTTACATGCGTAAGGCACAAGCTAGCTTTGACATTTGGTTCCCTTCGAATCTCCGCCAACAATTAAGCAACTAAGCTGCGCAAAAAATGAAAAAACTTCTGCCGCTCAGTAGAAACCTAGTGTACATACTTCATTTGAGGAATCTCAATATTCATAACGCCGTGCAGTCTGCATTGAAAAAACTTGCGTGTTGCGTGCGCAATAGCCGGAAAGGTGCGGCCAAGTATTAAGCGGCGTCTAAAGCAAAGAAAGCGAGTGTAGAAATTAAGCAAAACTGTACTCACTTACAAAAAAAAAATAATAAATCAAAAACTTTGACGAAGAGGACCATCTTGTGCAATGCGGGAAAGCCAGCTCAACCAGCTTTGAAATGCGTAATTTTGGAATTAAATATTTGGAACCACATAGCTGATTTTTAAACATTAAAAACTTTGCTCACCTTCGTTGTCGGCGACCTTCATTTTCGCATATAATCTCGCCCCCTAAAATCAAAATTCAAAAAGTTGATTAGGAAATTTTAGGTAACTGGTTCATGAGAGTTTAACTTCCGAAAGCGATTCAGGCTATTACGGACAGATAATTAATCGTCAAATTACTCCACGCTGTCACGTACACAATGTCCGCCTTGCTGTACAATCTAAATGCACAGACCGCACACCCGCGTCTCTCGCAGCTTTCAAAATAAACATCCGTAAGAGATAAAAAAGGATCACCTCGTATGTACAGGTTGATTCGCTTAGGAGTCAGGAACTTTTTTTTAATAGGCCTGCTGAGTTAGAAGAGCGCATTTCATGGTATAGCATTGTCAGCGGTGCAGTGTATCAGAAAATAGATACGACGCGCCAACCAGGAGGCTGGTTATCTAACATTGAGCAGTTTACTTTTTAACTATATTACCGTTAGGCTGCTCATGTATGCACCCTTAGTAATATCCGTATCAGTATTTATAATTTCGAAAATGCCATTCTCGGCGCCACTGCACTGCAAGGCATTTCGGGACGGCACACAGACGAAAGCGAAACTGCGCGAACTGAAAGAGCCGCGCGTAAGAGCGCTCGTAACAAACACAGTGGTGAGGTGCGGATGTCACGAGCTCTCGAATAATAATAATAATAATTTGGTTTTTTGGTTAAAGGAAATGGCGCAGTATCTGTCTCGTATATCGTTGGACACCTGAACCGCGCCGTAAGGGAAGGGATAAAGGAGGGGGTGAAAGAAGAAAGGAAGAGAGGGGTGCCGTAGTGGAGAAATCTCCGGAATAATTTCGACCACCTGGAAATCTTTAACGTGCACTGACATCGCACAGCGGCGGGCCGAGCTCTCGAATGGGAGCGGTGAGCCGGCAGAGAGCACGTGACAGGTGCGCCGGCGTGTGACGCGCGCTCGTAGACGTGCATGGTGTGCGCTTTTTCCGCAGCAGCGCAGTTTCGACTGCGGCCTTGTGCGGCCCCGAAATAAATTGCCCTCTAGCAGTGACGAGAATGGGATTTTCTGGATTCTAAATACTGATATGGCTATTACGTATGGTGGGTTCAAGCCTCTCAATAAATAAGGAGCCTAACAGTAATAGCTAAGAAGCGAACTATTCAATGCTAGATAACCAGCCTGCTAGTGAGCATGTCTATAGCTGCATTATGATGTTCTACACCGCCGACAATGCTATGCAAAAGAAGCGTTCTTTTAACTCAAAATGTCTATTTTTAAAAATGGCTGGCAGTCTTATGTCAACACGCTCTATATTACGCTAACCAAAGACGTTGGCACTGAAAAGGGATATCCCACAGCGTGAAAATGGTTTTATTGGTGCGTTCCGTGACAATAAAAATGCTCCTCCCCTGTGGACTCACGTTTGTAGCACTATTTAATTCATGTATCGCTGGCACATGTATTCGTTTCAAGCTTTACCCTGTCCACAGCATAAAGGCAAGTCATCAGTTTTTTTTTTCTTTTTGCTTGTAACATGCTCGGTTTACCAGAGGTTCATCGTGTCGGTTCAAGCACCCTCTAATCTCATGGGAGCCCTCCCATCCGGATACAAGCCCCACCAAGGCTTCTAGACTGAGGACCATTGCACTCACTGCAGGTACTGGAGCCTTGCGCAGCGTGTTTTTCTAAACATTTGCTCGAGCTTCAAACATCCCGAAGATTAAGTGTGCTTCTAACTTGGCGATTTTCGCTGTGTCCAATACACACACCCGGCACTGGACGCAATAGGAAAGGAACAAAATATCCCTTTATCACTGAAACCGAGCGTATCGCGAAGCATCATGCTCTTAGGTGTATTCAACCTAGCCATCTTTCTTACCGCTCCACAGGTTGGTTTGAACGCCGGCGAGCGCTCCTGCCTGTGAAGTTCACTAACGAATGACGTGCGGCACTATCCACCAAGCTGATTATCATCTTGACACTGCAAATAAATTCGAGCATGAACTTGAGAAACTCCTCGAACTTTGCTTTAAAGCGCTATCGTTAAGGCTGCCGTTCTGCAGAAAATCCGGCGTCGTGAATGGCACTGTGATCGAAAAAGCCGGTGGTACACATTCCACCTAGGTCACGTGACCTTGTGAGGTCATCACAACCTGCCCACCGGATTGTGAGCAAACTGCCCACTGTGGAAGTGTGGCAGTTAAGTCGATGAATGGTCGTGAAAGGCTGCTCGACAAGAGCAACCTGGGTATCACAAACAGCCACCGGTGGTATTAGGACTCCACGCACTCTGTGAATGTATTCAAGAATGAACAATTCCGCGCATGTGTTCATTAACCCACTAACGCTATCGCGTCATAGCCTTAAGGTGGAGCTTAAGGGTTCCCTCTGGTTTTTCCCGTTCGGTATATATACAACAGGGCACTCTTTGAGGTATCATTCATATTAACCTTTTACCCCGTTATTTTCCACCTTCGGTCGTTGTCGGAACCACTCCTCTTCTCCTACTCTTCTGCCTGCTTCTTTTCAATTTTTGAGGTCACTCTACTTTCAGCAAATATCTCCAAGCCTACCATTCTTTCGCACGCCTTTCTTTCTTTCTTCTTTCTTTCTTTCTTTCTTTCTTTTCTTTCTTTCTTTCTTTCTTTCTTTCTTTCTTTCTTTCTTTCTTTCTTTCTCTATTCGTTTTCCTTTCTAGTTCCTCTCTTTTTTTTCTTCTTTCCATCCATTATGTGTTTTTATTTTTCGCTCATGTTTTTCTGTGTACTATCGACCGCAAAAGTTTCCTGGACGCGTGTTCTCACAAAAAAGAAAGTTACTGTAGCGCTGCCTCGACGCTCACATCGCTCGGTACTGCTACCAGCGCATGCAGCCTCCACGTCTCCTTCGTACACTCAGACAGTTCAGGCGATTGGGTTACATGATTGCGTCGGAATGAATTTTTCCTGGACACTGCGTCGCTCAAATTTCGTCGAAGCAGATCGTGGCTCTTAAAAATATATATTCTATTTTGTTTTATTTTATCGAATAATGCAGATTTCCTATTTACGGAAGACACATCTGGTCGGCGTCTTCTAATAAATAGCCTAAGCGAAGAAAAAAAGTGATATAAGTGAGAGCGACAGCCAAGTCCAAGACGGGCGACGCCAAAGGCCTCAGTTTTGCACTTTTTTTTAGATCACTCTTGGACTGCAACGATTCCAAGTAGGTATTCTTCAATCTGAATCTGTGCGTCACTGCGTGTCTTCCTTGCCTGTCAACGAAGACTCCTCACTCTGTCCATGTTCATGACTCTGTTCAAGCACTAAATTTAGCTGACATGACATATACAATAACAATACATGATGGCACTTTGCCATTAAGCTCATTTACGTTATCAGCGGGCTGTACCAGAGCTGCAGCGCATTACTGCTTAATTTACCCTATAGAGTTTCATGGCACTCTTGTTGGGAATTCTATAGCGGCAGACATGAAAGCAGCACCAAGTTTTTCCATGGCTTTAAAGCTGTTTTTGTTTCGTGTATAAGCAGTATAATCGTGCAAATAGTTACTTTTGACTTGCTGTTACCCTCTGTAGACTAAGAGCATTAATTCTCTAATGTCTACATTTTGTTTTGTTTTTTTCTTCTTGTAACTGTGTTGCTACTGCTTGCCGAATCATTTTGGTACATCGATCGATTGGTCCCGCTTCTAGTCAGTCAGGCTATGGGGCCAAATAAGTTTTGAGAAGTTTTGTGTAACTTGATGAAGAAAGTGTTAAAAAAAACTAGACTTCGAAGCTCTCTGGCGGGATAACCGCGTGGCCGAGTGATTTGTCCCATTGCGGCACCTGCAAGTGACCTTTCCTGCTAAGTCCGCTGTCTCTCGATCTTAGGCATAGTAGCAGCGCAAGAAAACACGCACACAACAGAAGAACTAGACACCGAGAGACACGCACAGACGCTGCTCTCGATCGCTGGCAGCAGAACACTGTGCAGACAAATGCGATGTTGTTAACTTTGGAGAAGGCGTACTTTACAAACGCACTAATTCTCTTTTGTGTTTCGAAATAATTGTGCACCGTTATAGCTATTATTCTTATTCAATTAGCTGCAATAAAAAAAATTAGACGTAGGCAATGAAGGCAATCAGATAAGTTGGAAGTGTTTTGAGCATAAACTGTAATAAATTTTCCACAGCGTTAACTGCGTAAAAGGGGGTGAATGATTCACTTGGCCTCAAAGTTGCGCTTTTGAACTGTGATTGTAGTGGTATTCATATCACGTGCTTTCATCGCCTCATTTTCTAAAGCTCTTAACAACTGTTTCCTTGCATCGCCCGCCATCAGTCTGTTATGTGTGTTTAGATATCCTTTAATACCAATGTCTTCACTGTTTTCGGCTTGCATGTCTCGGATTACATGAAGCTTCAATTTATTCGTGAATACTGTGCCAAAGAAACGAGAAGACAGACGGATTGGCAGCTGGATCAGGACGGGCAACAACCGAAGCATTAAAACATTCAGTTGCAGCAGCTGTGGCAGCCATGATTATAAGCCGCCTGTGTGACCACACCAGGTAGGGAGGCTATAATGATATACTCACACCGCATGATATACTCACACCACGTGGCTTGTAGCAGCCTAGATAGTTTCAGTGCCCGAATACAGCTCCAACATTCCTACACAGCAAGTTTTATTTGACAGGCAAGTTCAGCTTACTTGGTCATCATTTTTGATTGTGAGGTAACTGCGGAACATTGTACGATACTGTTATGAACATATGGATGGGAACGGTCTAACCTTCCGATGCGAAGCAAAATGTTTCTTTTAAAGTTTTCCCCCTTGTGGGGGATCTGCTGATATCTTGATTAATATGCATTATGCTGCAACCTTACGATGTGCCAAAATTTCGTTCATAAACAACACTTCCCGTTGAAGAATGCGCTTGTCCAGTATTTCCGGGTATGACAATTCTTTGGTCGACATCCTCCCCCCGATAGGACCACAATCGGAACATTCTGCACAGATATCCGGGCTATGGTGAGTATTTTATTGCACCCAGATCCAGGCAACAACAGGCGGAAAAGCTCTAAGAGGCTTTCTGCTTCGGCACCTCAGGAGTTAAAACGTTCAAAGCAGGAAAGCACCAGCTGAAGCGGAATAAGCACCTTTTACTGGTTTTGCTGCCAACGGTCGCCTTTCTGTGAGGCGTAGAGTGTGGTTAGCCAATAATGCTGCTTGCTATGGGCGAGTTGGTGTCAACAGAAGCTGACAAACGAGTTCGAACAAGACGGTGGTTCGAGGATTGGAAGCGTACGTGGGCGCGCCCTACACTCAGCTCTCTCTCTCTCTCTCTCTCTCTGTCTCTCTGATGAGAAAATATTTTTTGCGCCACCTTTTCTGTCCCGTTTTCCACTTCTTTCTAGAGGTTTTGGCGCCAGTCTTGTGTAAATTTGTTTCCCCTTCCCCTTTGTTTGCGGCCTTCGTCTAAGAACACTGCTACAATTATTCGTCTGCCCACCTATATTCAGGTGCGCATACAGGATTTGATCTGTCCTGTAATTCCCTCGTGTGCGCGCGCTGCTTGTGGAGTGACGCCGCCTTTAGGAGCTGCGCTCAAAGCCGCTTGCGGCATCTTTCGGCAATGCGGGAAATAGCGACACATCGCCGGTTCCCAGACTTCCTGAGAGGTGGCGCTGACATCGTTTTCTTACTCTAGCAGCAGTTTTATTTTAACGGTAGTAGGCGGGCAGCTAAGCCGTTTAATTACTTGTACAGAGAGTTTACTCAGTGGCGGAGAACGACTACAAAACAGGAACACAGGGCGGAGAAATAAAATGCTTTAAACACCAAATCACACACGCAGAAGTTAAGAACTGGACTAATTCAAAGCAAAAAGCTGAACCTCTATAGGAGAGTAAAACTTGGGCCATAAAAAAGAAGCAGAATATGGCAACAATGGGTCATGGTCCGCGGCGTTTTGTATTACTCCGCTGAACAACCATAAGTTCATAAGAGTAATCGAAATCAGCTTTGAGAAGTTTGACAATATCAAACAAGCTAGGGGTGTCAAAATTTTCGGCTTATAATTTTTTCTGGTGATTAGACTTTTTTTTTAGGAGGCAAGAAAAGTAAAATAGAGGACTATATTTTCCGAAGTAGCAAATCTGTGCAGTCATCACTGCTGACATAAGTTGTATACGGCCACAGACCTGTGATAGAAAATGCACAAACAAATCTAGGAAGCAATCGTCCTATGGTAACTGAAGAGGCAACGCCCTATTCTTTGGCGAGAGATTATGGTGTCTTAAGCCTGTTTCACATCGTGCGACGGGAACGAAAAATTACGGTCCGGTCGCACTGTCGTTGCAACGGTAATCGCAGCCCCCGTTTCACATGCCAACGATTTCTGTCGGTGCCGTCGGCACCCTAGCGTCGGTGCGGCCTTTCAGTGGACGAAAATTCTTCGGCTGCAGTAAATGTCAAACATCGTGGCAGGCGTTGATTTCGTAATAATGGGCAATAATATTGAGCTGTGATGTATTATTAAGTTCAATAAGACATTTTCGAGATTTTCCTGTCATGTCGTTGAACTCCTATTGGCTGACTACTGTGGCCATCGCTGCGACCGCACCGACGCTGCGATAATGCGACCAACTTGTTGAAAGTCTGTCGCAGAGGCCCTGCGACGAGAACGACGCGCATTTCTGTCGCACAGCGGCAGAAATCGCACTGCGCTGCGCCAACAATCGCATCATGTGAAACGGCCTTTAGAACGCCAAGATATATAACAATATTTAACGAAGAAAATGACACGTGTGCAATGTGTGGTAGATCCGTAAAATAATATATTTCACTAGAATGTGGCAGTATATCGGTCCATATGTCCATCCAGAGAAGGGCACATTCACTTTCCCTAAGGCCCTAGTGTTAGAGATAACAAAGGTAATGCGAACGAATCTGGGATAGACGTTCGCAAAAAGCGATTGTAAGATTGATGGCCCAAAAGGAGGGCGTTGACGTAAGGATACAAGTTCAGGATTAATAATTGGTAAAGCATAGAAGTTAATAGCATTGTATTGAATGAAAAGGAGCTAATTTCTAGATAATGCCGGTAAGTCTGACGGACTGGTTAGAGAAATGCAGTGTTGTACTACCTCGATGGAAAGAAACGCGAACAACCCGGCGCCAACACGCCCCGCTGTCGGAATTTATTTTCATCGCGCTTTTAACTGGCTGGTACGAAAAAGACGTTAGAGTCGTCCTAGAATGTATCACGGACGAGTCTAGGGTCTTTTTGCTATCACCGAAGTAAAAGCGCGGTGAAAAGAAATTAAAACAGCAGAGCGTGTTGGCGCCGGGTTGTTCATGTTTCTTTCCATCAAGGTAGTACATCTTTATCATTAAGGCTTTTTTAAATTTTGCCCCCTCAACCAGTGGCTCATTTGCGGTGCAACTGCTGACATATCTTGGGCATTCCGGTAACTTTTGTAGCGATAGCTACAGTACGGTAGCATTTCGAGCCTTCAGCGTGGCGGTGGCGCGTGACGGTGGCGGCGCCGCCACCGTGATGTGGTTGGTCCCGTGAGCAGCCACGTGGTACGGAGCAGCTGCTGCTGCCGGCGGCGCGGCGTAATAATAATAATTGGTTTTTGGGAAAAGAAATGGCGCAGCATCTGTCTCATATATCGTTGGACACCTGAACCGCGCCGTAAGGGAAATGGTAAAGGAGGGAGCGAAAGAATAAAGAAAGAAAGAGGTGCCGTGGTGGAGGGCTCCGGCATGATTTCGACCACCTGGGGATCTTTAACGTGCACTGACATCGCACAGCACGCGGGCGTCTTATCGTTTTTCCTCCATAAAAACGCAGCCGCCGCGGTCGGGTTCGAGCCCGGGAACTGCGGATCAGTAGCCGAGCGCCCTAACCACTGAGCCACCTCGACGGGCAATCGGCGGCGCGGCGCGCCGGCGAAACGGAGCTACAACAGCTATGCGCATGCGCCGTGTCAAGTGAGACGAAGGTGAAGAAAGAACGCCCAGGAAAACAGAGCGGCGAAAGACTGACTCTGCAATTCAACTGAGCAAGTTCCACTCGGCCAGGTGTAGCTATCGCGTCACTCCAGATTTAAAGAGACGCTGAGGAGAAATTGAAGTTGGCTTGTGTCGATAGAATACCAGCTCCTGATCACAAAAACGCCACTCTTACTGAAAACAAAGCTCTTGTAAGGTAGAAAATAGCAAGAACCAAAATACAGGTGTCGCCACCACAGGCCAATCTCGCAAGTACAAGCGTTATGACGTCATAGGACAAGTGACGCCACGTTGGAGGAATTTTCCTTCCGACATGCACCGCGAATCTCTGAGGCTGACAAAGGAAGGTTGCGCGGTTCAATATTGAAGAAGAGCTTCAAATGGGCCTAGTTGAAGTAAGTTTTGTTTTAAAACCGATAGTGCACTTTTATCAGTCAAGGAATACAGACAAAAGACAACCTGAATGTTCGAAGCAAAGAAAACCGATGCTTGGCGGCGCCACAGGCGGCAAGGAGACTTTCGATGTTATTATGGCGCTTCGCGTCTATGAGCTTTGCGTGCCCCGTGGTTTTGTTTTTGACGCACCTCGATTTACAAGCGCCGAACAGCAGAGGAACTCCAAGTGCCGCTTCAAGTGCTAGATAACCTTTGAAGCAGCATGTTAAGGCTGGTCAGATGATCGCCGCGGTCGATGAAAAACTATGATGGCACGATGGTCGGTGATCGTACAAGGTAGTTCGCAGTATAAAGACACTTGTGTCTTTGCACGCTCGTTGGCGAAACATTCCCGGCTGTGCCAGTCAACTTCAAACTACTTTACGGAAATCGTTTATTAGGAGCGGGAGACAAGGCACAAGGCAGTTAAGAAAAATTGCTGAGGTTGAGGTTGAGGTGTTGAATGCTATAGGTGGGGTTAGCCTTGCTTTATCTGCCGGCAATTATTCCACCGCAGCGTCCCTTCGATATTAACAATGCCGCATCTACCCCGCTAAGCGCACAGTCTCTCCCGCAGTCACCATCTATGCACACAATCAATCCACACAGTTCACATCACAGTCCACTCCAGAAGTCACCATCTATGCACATATTCAGTCACAGTAGAACATAGGCCATTGTAGTGCCACACTCCATACACACATTCACTCACAGTATAAAGAAGTCCACTCCGGAAGACACCATGTACGCACACATTCAATCACAGTAGGCCATAGTCCGTTCCTGCTGTCACCATTTAAAAACAAGATCCGTGTTCTGCAGAAATGTTAAAAGAAGGCGTGCAGCCTCCCTTCTGCATGTCTGGTTTCCACTCGGGTAGACAATGTCCTGCACTGTGCTGTGACGGGTTCCTGTCTTCTTGAAGGAAGCGAACATCACATGCCTTTCCGCGTTGTACTCTGGGCAGTACATAATATAATGTTCGATATCCCCGCACACACCACATAAAGAGCAGAGCGGAGACGATGCTATGCCGGTCTTATGCATCCATGCAGGAGTGCGAGCAGAGGCCATGCGAATTCGATGTAGAAGGGTCGCCTGAGATCTTCTCAGTCCCTTGGTCACACATGGCTTGGGGGACGCACTCCACAGGGTACTGAAGGGATCGAGCACCGTTTTCCTGCAGAGACTTTTCCCATCTTGAGGTACTTTTTTATGGAATCCTTGAGAGAGCTTTATGGGCGAGACTGTCTGCCACCTCATTACCGTTGACTCCTATGTGAGAGGGCACCCACTGGAAATGTAGAGTAAAGCCTCTGCTGTGCAGATTCTGCACCAAGCGCAGAGAGCTTAGAGACAAGGCGTCAGTAGGGAATCCGCACTCTAACCTCTGAAGGGCAGATTTTGAATCAGGATGACAACATTGAGCCGGACAAGACCCTAACTTCCGTAAAGCCTCCTCAATAGCAACACTTTCAGCCGTTGTGGAGGATAAGGAAGGTAAAAAGCCGCTGCGCTAGCTTGTTTGACCTTGTCCACAGAACCATCCGTGAAAATTTGAAGACTCATATCTCTTGCGGAGCCGCTGGAGAAGGGATCGCCCAGCTACCGTCTCCCCTAAGCGGTCAAGATGCATTAATAGTCTCTGAGAAGCGATAAGGCTAAGAGGTTTCGATAGGGACTTATGAAGTACTGCCTTATTCGGAGCCGCCTGGGGAACTCCAATTGCTCTTCTTAGGCCCTTTCTGTGGACAACTTCGAGACGCTCAATTTGTGATGCCGAGGGGGAAATTAAAGGTAATTGATGCATTATCCGGCTGACCACCAGCGCTTCATGAAGTTTGACCATTGAAGAAGGATGGTTTCCCCATTGCTCACGTGCTATTCTACGGATCACATTGAGACGAGAAGATACAGATGAAACAATCGCGTCTACAGCTTTTCGCCACTGTAGACGGGAGTCAATAATGACGCCCAGGAAACGCGCGTGGTTGAATTGACGGATGCAAGAGTGACCGAGGTCTATCTTTAACCGCGCTTGACGTCTTCCTACACCTGGAAACAGAATAAAGCCGGATTTGTCCACTGACAGAGACAGCCCCACACCTTGAAGGTAAGCTTGTGCCGAAAGTAGAGCCTGTCGAGCTATCAGGGCTAATCACTTATGTTGGTAGCCAGTAATCCAAATACAGATGTCGTCAGCATAAAGTGACATACGCACTTGCCTGCAACTTTTTTTTCAACGAATCGGGTAGGCCAGCCATTA
The DNA here is from genome assembly GCF_052857255.1 of Amblyomma americanum. Taxonomy (NCBI): domain Eukaryota; kingdom Metazoa; phylum Arthropoda; class Arachnida; order Ixodida; family Ixodidae; genus Amblyomma; species Amblyomma americanum. The sequence goes on from NC_135498.1 coordinate 77,093,071, forward strand.
CGGCGTTAAAGAGCATGGGGGAAAGAACACTTCCTTGAGGCACACCTCGTGATAGAACCCTTTCAGTGCTTAACGTACTCCCTAACCGTACGCGAACCGCGCGATCACTTATAAACTTGTAAATGAATCTTAACATATGGCCCTGTATGCCCATGCCTTGCAAACTGTTTAGAATTGAGCTCTGAAGCACGCTGTCGTAAGCTTTCGCAAAATCAAGAAAAATGGCTAAGGTGAAAAGGCCGAAAGCTCTCTGGTGTTCAATGTGACTGATTAAGTCTAAGACACTATCTTGGGCACTAAGACCTCGGCGGAATCCTGTCATACATGATGGCAGTGCCTTGCTGTCCTCAAGCCACCATGATAAGCGTTCATTTACCAGCTTCTCCATCAACTTAGCTACACAGGAGGTCAATGACACAGGGCGATACGAGGCAAGGTCCGTCATGTCTTTGCTGATGGCCTAGGTGCGTTAGGCCAGGATATACGTAGGGAAAGCGCGGAGACTGCATCGGAAGAGTGCCTTCACTAGATGCGCCTTTATTAAGGGTTAATGCTTGAGTCGTCGTGGGGGAGTGGTAGCGTCTCCGCCTCAAACGCCAAAGGCCCTGCTCCGATTCCGAACCTCGGCACAGGTTTTTCTTTTTTATTCAGTGAGTGAGTGAGTGGGCGGGGGGTTTCAGTGGCTCTCATAGATGCCGCCACCGAATACGTTGGTTAGCGGTTAAGCGCAGGCTCTGTTAGGCGCGACGCGCCGCCCTTGTCCTGGCCCCTCGGGACTCCCCGCACTGGGGTTATGATATTTAGTTTGCAACGCCTGCTCACGGCGGAAGGGGGAAACGACCCGCTGGCGCCTAACCTAACCGTGAGTTGAGTTGAGTTGAGGTGTTGAATGCTACAGGTGGGGTTAGCCTTGCTTTCTCTGCCGGCAATTGCTCCCCCGCAGCGTCCCTTCGATATTAACAATGCCGCATCTACCCCGCTAAGCGCACAGTCTCTCCCGCAGTCACCATCTATGCACACAATCAATCCACACAGTTCACATCACAGTCCACTCCAGAAGTCACCATCTATGCACATATTCAGTCACAGTAGAACATAGGCCATTGTAGTGCCACACTCCATACACACATTCACTCACAGTATAAAGTAGTCCACTCCGGAAGACACCATCTACGCACACATTCAATCACAGTAGGTCATAGTCCGTTCCTGCTGTCACCATTTAAAAACAAGATCCGTGTTCTGCAGAAATGTTAAAAGAAGGCGTGCATGCAGCCTCCCTTCTGCATGTCCGGTTTCCACTCGGGTAGACAATGTCCTGCACTGTGCTGTGACGAGTTCCTGTCTTCTTGAAGGAAGCGAACATCACATGCCTTTCCGCGTTGTACTCTGGGCAGTACATAATATAATGTTCGATATCCCCGCACACACCACATAAAGAGCAGAGCGGAGACGATGCTATGCCAGTCTTATGCATCCATGCAGGAGTGCGAGCAGAGGCCGTGCGAATTCGATGTAGAAGGGTCGCCTGAGATCTTCTCAGTCCCTTGGTCACACATGGCTTGGGGGATGCACTCCACAGGGTACTGAAGGGATCGAGCACCGTTTTCCTGCAGAGACTTTTCCCATCTTGAGGTACTTTTTTTATGGAATCCTTGAGAGAGCTTTACGGGCGAGACTGTCTGCCACCTCATTACCGTTGACTCCTATGTGAGAGGGCACCCACTGGAAATGTAGAGTAAAGCCTCTGCTGTGCAGATTCTGCACCAAGCGCAGAGAGCTTAGACACAAGGCGTCAGTAGGGAATCCGCACTCTAACCTCTGAAGGGCAGACTTTGAATCAGTTAGGATGACAACAGGTTGAGCCGGACAAGACCCTAACTTCCGTAAAGCCGCCTCAATAGCAACACTTTCAGCCGTTGTGGAGGATACGACAGCAGTACAGCGTACGGACTCCTTACAGTCCAAAGAAGGAATGTAAAAAGCCGCTGCGCTAGCTTGTTTGACCTTGTCCACAGAACCATCCGTGAAAATTTGAAGACTCATATCTCTTGCAGAGCCGCTGGGGAATGTATCGCCCAGCTACCCTCTCTCCTAAGCGGTCAAGATGCATTAATAGTCTCTGAGAAGCGATAAGGCTAAAAGGTTTCGATAGGGACTCATGAAGTACTGCCTTATTCGCAGCCGCCTGGGGAACTCCAATAGCTCTTCTTAGGCCCTTTCTGTGGACAACTTCGAGACACTCAAGTTGTGATGCCAAGGGGGAAATTAAAGGTAATTGATACATTATCCGGCTGAACAGGTCACTTACTGATGTGCTCCAATAGCCGTTATAAATAAAATAAACAGCTTTTTTGCAGTGTTTTCAATTTTATTTATATTCGTATCTGAAAACGGACCCCAAATTATTTCAGAATAATCCAACATTGTAAAGACGATATGGTTTTGTAAGGTAGGAGGCGAACTCGAAGGTGGAGAGTTTTAGTGCGTATCTCAGAAGAAAAAAAAAGTTTACGGTTTTCATTGCTTGTTTCTTGATCAGTATGACACGATAGCGTTGTCGTGTTAATGCCCATATATGCAGAATTGGTCATTCTTGACTTTACATTTATAGATCGCTGGGAGTCCTTATGCACTCCTGGCTCAGTGGCACAGCGGTTATGCGATGCGCCGGTGGCAGGCCACGTGCCAGGTGCTGCCATCGGTGGGGCTTATGAGACCCAGGTTGCTCTTCACGAGCGACCTCTCACGACCAGTCATTAATTTAACTGCCACCTGACATGGTGGTCAGTTTGCTTACAATCCATTGGGCAGGTTGTGATCACGTCACAACGCCACTGACCTAGGTGGCCACCTGGGCCACCCGACCCCGTCTCTTTTTCGCTCACAACGCCGACGACGACGCCGACGACAATGGATTTTCTGCAGAACGGGACCCTTAACGCTATCTCGATAAAAGGACGAGGATCAATGTTTCCAATCGACATATCGTTCATTCTTTTGTAGCGGTAGCTACGTTACGGCAGCATTTCGAGCCTTCAGCGTGGCGGCGCCGCCACCCTGTGGCTGCGTCGCCACGCTGTCACGTGGTTGGCCACGTGGTGCGGAGCAGCTGCCGGCGGCACGTCGCCGTGGCTGTTCAGTTGGTTCGTCACGTGGTTGGTCACGTGAGCAGCCACGTGGTGCGGAGAAGCTGCTGCTGTCGGCGGCGCGGCGCGCCGGCGAAACCGAGCTGCCACAGCTGTGCGAATGCGCCGTGTCAGGTGGGACGAAGATGAAGAAGGAAGGCATAGCGAAACGGCGAAGCGAAAGACTGACTTTGCAATTCAACTGAGCAAGTTCCCCTCGGCCAGCTGTAGCTATCGCGTCACTCCAGGCTTAACCAGAGCTAAACCACCGCCATTTTTTTTTCAGTTCGGATCTTGATCAACTCTCCAAGCCGTCATTAGATCGACCCGCTAATTTCACTGAGGGTACGCCTTGCAGATTATGAAACGACGTCGGTAGTGGCACAAAGCAGCCGATGCTGCTCGAGAGCCGCCGTCTTAATTAAGCCAATGCGTGGGAACACACTCGACATGCGAGCCCTTGGTGGCCTTTGAAGATTGCGCGGTTCATCAGCCACGCATTCGCGGTATATCAGATCTCAGCGCTGGGTTCCATCGCACTGAATGACGTCCTCACGGGATTGCTCCAACCGCTTCTCGGCTGCCGCCGGATTTCCACAGCCAGATCAGATGTCCACGAGCACCTTCCCACGCCGCCGTAGACATCGTGGAACCTGGGACATCTAGTGTGCAGTACTCTTCTGGTGTAGTTTCTGTGATGCCACGCGAATCTCATACTGTGTACTGTCCTTGGCGATATGTGACTCATATAGGCGGCTGGACAAAGGAATACAGCGCATGTGTTGTTCTCAATGCCCACAAAACCGCATTGCTCCCAGCACAATAAAGAACGGGATACACTTGCACAACGGAGAGTGCTGGGGAACCAGATACAGCTCAGCTCCTGATACAGAACGTTCTTTGATGTCCACTGACGTCCACGGACTGCCTTATCAATGCTGTCAATCAAGCGAAATCAGTAAGCGCGTGATCCGTAACGAAAACGTCATCGTTGCTTTGCCCGCAGTTGGATTCCTCGAAGGGCGCAAGTCGTTTTGTGCGCTACATGTTTCTATGTCATTTTATTTCGTTACGAATGATACTCTCAATAATAAAACAGGAAGTACATGAAGTACCTTCGCGGAGCACGATGTCCCCACCTAGCTCCTCACCACGAAGTGATTGTCATGAATTCTGTTTGATGTGGTACTGTTACCTTAGCGTATTGTTTGTGGTAGCGTTAAAGGAGTATAGACACCTAAATTTTGGGTGCGTGTTTTCTTGTTTGCAATGATGCGTAAGGCATTGTTATACATGTAATACCACCTGGTATTCTCCTACGACCGCTAAATAATTTATAATCGCATTTCTTTCTCGTGCTGTTACGGTTTCGGTTTCAACAGACGAATGAGCACTGTGACGCCAACGCGTATTTACAGGACACATGAGACATGAAAAAACGTCAATATAATCGCTGTTTCCACATTCGTTGTCATTCCGCCTCTCGAGAAAGGCTGGCTTCAACACTGCTGTAAATTAAAACGATGAAGCAACGATTATATGGACGTTTTTCAATGCCTCACGCGACACAAAAGCACTCTTTGACGTCACAGTCAACGTTCGACTGTTGAAGCCGACACCGAAAAAGCACGACAGAAAAAAATTGATTATAAATTACTTAGCGGTCGTAGGCGAATATCACATGATGATTCATGCGTAGTAGTGTCTTCCGCGTCACTGTAGAGAAGAAAACATGCCATCAAAATTAGGTGCCTATACTCTAAGAACAGCCGCAAAAATCAGTTCGTCATCCTGATGAGCAACACATGATATTATTTTACATAATATAGGCACAATTAACCTGAAAGAGGTTGCTCCCATCTTTCCTGAGTATTTCTGAAGTGGAAGCAGATTTTTGAGACCAAGAAATTTCGAGAATTTACCACTAGATATGATGCGTACGTGAGCTAACGTGGTGTTTTTTCGCCGTTTCTTTTCAGCGGCATTGCTCAATATGAATTATTGAATGCCTTTTTTTGCGAGGTAGCGTGCGTCCGTCAGATTCCTAAGGTAGCAGGACTGCGAGGTGCACTGGGCGAACACCTGCTCTCTTCTCACACCAGCATTTTTTCACATACATTTTGATTTTCTTTCATTTTACCAGTCAGCAAGGCGCTTGTTTCCCCATCTGGCGATGGCTGTAAGCAACGCGCCCTAGTGACGTTCCGAATAAGTTTCTAGATGGCGCTGCATTCCCGCAGCAACTAGCAGCAACCAGGGTGCACGAACGGCAGCGCGGGAGGCAGACATCGAGGACCCTAGCAGCCAGCAACGCTACTGCATTATTTCTGTTTCGTTTGTCCACACCTATTAAACAGGAGTCCCGACAGAGTCTCGGAATTCAGTGGTAATTCAGGAATGGAAGCGGTGAAACCCTCCATTCTCGCCTAAAACCTGCCCCAGAGCATCCAATAAAGTCCACCTCCTATACCTAAACATATAAGGGGCCGTACAGAACATCCAATTTTATGCATTCTAGTTCGGACTCGACACTGCTGGCATTGAAATGCTGAGAACGATTAGATAGATAACTTTGTCACAGTACGGGAGTATGCTTACAAATATGTTGTATTTAATGGGATTGAACGAGTTGCTGAAGTCTGAGAATATGCTCAGTGTATAGATGTGATTTTCTATGTTCTGAGTGAGCGTTTCAATTTTGTAAGCGAAGCATATTCAGCTCATTTATGTTTCTAAAATCCGTACTTGCCACTACATACTAGGTTATGTTACCGCACGTTACTAGCAATTCTAGAGATAATTTTTCGAGACGGTTAGATAAAGGCGCAACTATTAAAATTGCCTTGTAATTACCGAGATAGTCCAAAATATGGGTCACAAAAAGTTCCGAGTCTTCTCGTGTATAGTAGTCATGATTGAATGTGTATGACAATTGGTATATAAATAGAGTTCTATGGCATGATTAAGAATGATGTCGTCACAACATTAACAACGTCACAACATTAACGCGTAGGGTGCCTGGATGCCCGCTCGCATCGCCTCCGCTTTCAGGGTGAGGACACCCTTTGTAGCACCCGCACCGCCGTTTCCCCCTCGCAGCGGCATGTTGGGTCACACGCGCCGGTCTGCGCGCTATGCATGTGGCGTCGTTTTTGTGCGCTTGAGTGGCGACTGCAATGGTGCGAATAAACTGGAAATTGACGCTACATGGTTGTTTCGCTCGTGGCAGCAATGTTCTGCCAGTTTTGAATGTTTTTTTGCATGATGCTGTCGATGCGAATGCACGCCGATCGAAAAGCTATAACTGGCCACTGCGTTCCCCACTCACTGGCTACACTGGAAAAGAGCCTGCCGTTATTGGCGCCTCCTTCGTAGTCATAATTTACAGTATCAGCGTCGCCGAATGCTGTTGGATTATGCTACATTTGCTGTTCTAACGTAAAAACTGTTTACTAGATCCCAAGTTTCTCAGGTATGCCAGCAGCGCGGAGGATGATCGGCCGAACATAACTATTTTTTGCGCGGTTAGCACCCGCTTGTCCAACATTAACTGGGATGACTTTGTCTTATTACTCCGCCATGTGTAAAGGATTTCAAGCATTAATAGGAAATTTCCTTTCCAAACGATCCGTCGCCACACTCTTCTGGGACGGGCAACTGAGGACACGTCTGAAACAATACGTTCTTATTTTCTAGCTTGCTAAAGGCTTGTTGGGCAAAAAAATTATGCACATGGTCAGAGTTTCCCTCTGAATAGTGTTGAATAGACGTTGATTGATAGTACGATGTCACACCTTGCTGATTATTCACCAAAACATCTGTCGTTTTTATTGGTTTTTCTTGGAAAGAATTAAAAATAAACGGTTCAGTGAAATTTGTAATTGAATAAGGCAACATAGCAACAACAAATTTCAGTTGCTAAGTGTAAATAAACGTTAGTTTTTCCTTTTGTTCAAAACATGAAGGAAAAACAATAAAAGCGCCCGATTCACAAAGAAACCTGAAAAATTCAACTCTGGATTACGGCTTCATTTCAGTGCCACTATTCTCGCCAGACTCAACTAAGGGGAGTCGGAGCAACACAGGCCGCCTTTCTCGCTTCAGCGGAATTGTCTGCTCCAGTTGCCAAAAGACGCTTGCTTGCCGCCTTACTCCATAGTCGCTGGCCAAGGCAGCAGACCTCTCATTAGGTACTGGTCCGGGCTAGTTGCAGTAAGTGGTTTTATTAAAATAATAAAAAAGGAAGGAAAAGATTTCTGCTAGCCCCGGTATCTGCCATCGATACGGAAGCACCTGAGCTGGGGCATCAGAAATAAAGGATAGCAGACAGAAAGGAGAAATGAAATGAAAGAGGTGAATGGACAGGAGGAGAGGATTTGACTCATGTTGAGCAGAAAGACGCGCGGCAGGCAAGCTCTCATCCCCGCTGCTGTCATCAAGAAAGAGAAAAAAAAAAGGTAAGCTCCAGGACATGCCTGCCCAGAAGCACGCGTGACGAATTTTACTTATCTCGTGGCTATACGTGACGGCAACCAAAGTAGCATATTTTCCCCAGTAGGGATTTACTGAAAAGCGATACCAGAAATAAGTCGCCTCTTCTTGACGACACTGTAATTCGTCACGGAGGCTTGGAGTAGCGACACACAAAATATATCTTTTAATTTGGTTTTGTTTAAGTGGACAGGCTGGTCATTACGGGCTAGCATTGCCTTCATCATCATCATCATCATCATCATCATCAGCCCTACTACACCCACTGCAGGGCAAAGGCCTCTCCCATGTCTCTCCAATTAACCCTATCCTTTGCCAGCTGCATCCACCCTTTGCCTGCAAACTTCTTAATCTCATCCACCCATCTAACCTTCTGCCGCCCCCTGCTACGCTTACTTTCTCTTGGAACCCACTCCGTTACCCTTAAAGACCAGCGGTTATCTTGCCTTCGCATTACATGCCCTGCCCAAGCCCATTTCTTTCTCTTGATTTCGACTAGGATGTCATTAACCCGTGTTTGTTCCCTCACCCACTCTGCCCGCTTCCGATCTCTTAACGTTACACCTATCATTTTTCTTTCCATGGCTCGCTGCGTTGTCCTTAACTTAAGCTGAACTCTTTTCGTTAGCCTCCACGTTTCTGCCCCGTAGGTGAGTACCGGTAAGATTATGCTGTTGTACACTTTCCTCTTGAGGGAAATTGGTAAACTGCCACTCATGATCTGCGAGAATTTGCCATATGCGCTCCACCCCATTCTTATCCTTCTAGTTATCTCCCTCTCATGATCCGGATCAGCTGTCACTACCTGCCCTAAGTAGACGTATTCCGGCACAATTTCTAGGCTCTCGCTGCCAATTGTGAACTGCTGTTCCCTTGCTAGGCTGTTGAACATTACCTTGGTTTTCTGCATGTTAATTTTTAGACCCATCGATCTGCTCTGCCTGTCTAACTCGTTGATCATGATTTGCAGTTCACCTCCTGAGTGACTCAGCAAGGCAATGTCATCAGCAAATCTCAGATTATTTAGGTATTCTCCATTTATTCTTATTCCCAACTGTTCCCAATTCAGGCCTCGAAATACCTCCTGCAAACATGCGGTGAACAGCATTGGTGAGATCGTGTCTCCTTGCCTGACGCCCTTCCTTATTGGGATTTTATTGCTGACTTTATGGAGGACTATAGTAGCTGTGCAGTTGCTATATATATCTTCCAGTATTTTGACATAAGGCTCTTCTACCCCCTGATTACGCAATGCCTGTATGACTGCTGAGGTTTCCACTGAGTCGAATGCTTTCTCGTAATCAATGAATGCTATATATAGAGGTTGGTTATATTCTGCGCATTTCTCTATCACCTGATTGATGGTGTGAATATGATCTATTGTAGAATATCCTTTACGAAAGCCTGCCTGATCATTTGGTTGATTAAAGTCTAACGTTGCCCTGACTCTATTAGCGATTACCTTAGTAAATACTTTGTAGGCAACGGATAGTAAGCTGATCGGCCTGTAATTTTTCAAGTCCTTGGCGTCTCCCTTCTTATGAAGTAAGATAATGTTTGCATTCTTCCAAGCTTCTGGTACAGTCGAGGTCATAAGGCATTGCGTATACAGCATTGCCTTGAACCTTCCCAAACTGAAGTCAAAATTTCACGGCGAATAAGCAGTGGTTATGGCTATCGCACTCTTGTGCAAAGTGAATCAAACACACGCACAAGTTAATTGTAGACTACGAAAGAAAACCACGGAGTAGCAGATTGAACAAAGGTGACCATTTCACACATTTCTTGAAAGCAAAACAAATTATAAAATAATGTGAGTCAATTTTGTGCTATTATTAAACAGTGAGACTACTACACAGTTCACTGGTCTGTTTCAACAACACCCCAAACACGAGGTTAGCAGTGTATGTCAATATCTTCTGACAGTTGTTATGCTTTCATATATTTATCTCTTATATACTGCCACTGCTTTGTCGCAGTAGCAACAGAATAGCAAGTTAGTTAATGCCCAAACATCCTCGAAACTGTCGTTGACAGGAAAGCTTGATATTATTATTAGAACTGCCCGAGTGGCAGTGTTTGGCGATTATGAAACTCCAGCTCTAAATAAGCAATTCTGACTGTTGGAAAAGCAATCAAGATGTAGAAAATCCGGGTGCACAGGTAGCGCTGGAACTGCTGGAGGCACCCTATTAACGCGTAAACAGTAGCGCCATCTAGTGAAAAGACGTCAAAGCACATCAACGCTCGGTTGAAGACAATTTCATCCGTGATTACTGATAACTAGGGTGAGCGTTTTGGGAGCTTTTTTTGTTGTTTTGTTCCAAGAAGAAAAACTATGCAAACCGGAGAAAATGTAAGAACTGACTAAAAGCTAGAACACACTGCATATAGTCAGGCCTAGGCGCTTGAAAATCGCCAAATTATCTGATTTTTAAAACAAGGGCTAGTTATCGCTTATACCGCTACGCGTAGGCAAGAGTAGGCGAAATAAAAGCGAACCGCTATCATTTGAGCGTCAAGTTCTTGCGTCGGAGAATCCAGCGGCGACATGTATTTATTCCGAAGCGGGTGAGCAGGGCGCCGCCATCTTGTCAACGTTTGCGTACGCAAGCCACGCAAGCGCCGCAACGCAAAGTCCGCTGGATAGCGTACGCACGCAAGACGCAGGGATAGCGCTTGCGTTCTGCGCATGCGCACTACTGTCCCCGCAAACTCCTTGCGTACGCTAAGCCGTTGCGTACGCACAGCTAAAACTGTCTAGTTACTACGCCATTTCCTTTTTCAATTTTGTTGGGGCAGTGGCGTACATTGCGAGGAGGATAATAATAATAATAATTGGTTTTGGGGGAAAGGAAATGGCGCAGTATCTGTCTCGTATATCGTTGGACACCTGAACCGCGCCGTAAGGGAAGGGATAAAGGAGGGAGTGAAAGAAGAAAGGAAGAGAGTGGTGCCATAGTGGAGGGCTTCGGAATAATTTCGACCACCTGGGGATCTTTAACGTGCGCTGACATCGCACAGCACACGGGCGCCTTAGCGTTTTTCCTCCATAAAAACGCAGCCGCCGCGGTCGGGTTCGAACCCGGGAACTCCGGATCAGTAGTCGAGCGCCCTAACCTACTGATCCAGAGTTCCCGGGTTCGAACCCGACCGCGGCGGCTGCGTTTTTATGGAGGAGGGATTTTTCGCTCACGGGGAGGAGGAGAGATTTTAAGAGCGTTAGCTCGTACACTCATCACGTTTCGAGATTTCGTGGAGTCTGCTACCACACTGAGATCAATGCGCGATCTGTGGCAGCAACTAGAAAGAAGCACATCTCGCATTGAGACTTGTAGCGCCATCTACAATAGCATTGTAGAAACGACCACCTTCCACGTGCCAATGATGACGTCACGGTCCAATAGGGTGGAACTATGTTGTTATGACGTCATGGGACGAAATTCGGTTTCTCGAATTCAAGATGGAGGCCATTAAATTCGTGGTGGCCTCCCATCCCTTCCACCTCCCCCCCCCCCCCCCTCCCCACCCAAAAAAATATCCTATAACGGGTAGGAAAACTGTCCCGTTATGTGACCGCTACACACGTATACTTTTGTTCCGTTATTATACCCCGACAAAAGGGACACACATCCGGGGACAGTTGTGTACCGAATTTGGTTGGCAAATAAAACCCTGCAGGTTGTGGTATAGAAATAAACCACAATTAAATAATAGGTAAAAATTGTATACATTAAATTACGAATTGAAGCGTTACCATATCGCACCGCCAGCCGAATCGCAACGCAAGCTGAGGGAGTGAAAGAAGAAAAGAAGGAAGAGGTGCCGTAGTGGAGGACTCCGGAATAATTTCGACCACCTGGGGTCTTTAACGTGCACTGACATCGCCCAGCACATGGCGCCTTTGCGTTTCGCCTCCATCGAAACGCGGCTGTCGCGGTCGGGTTCGAACCCGGGTACCTAGGATCAATAGCCGAGCCCGCTAACCACTGAGCCACCGCGGCGGGAGCGCCCTCACATGTTTTTCGTAGCCTGATTTACTCATAAGTTTTTGTATGGTTTTACGATTGACCGATCTTTCGTTTTTATAAATCTGCTAAACAATTGGTTTCGTGCGTTTACACATTTTAGTAAATCAGGAGTAATCCAAGGCTTTCGCGCTTTCTTTAAAATAGGTAAAGGTATTTTATGAAAAGCTCAGTCGTATCAATAGCCGTGATTTTTTTTTTCTATGAACATATTGTATAGGACAGCAAGGCCTTTTCGCAGAGAGCTTCATTCCAATTTATATTTCAGGCGAAGGTTCGAAAGTGTCCAAATTATTTCTGTTAGGATTTGTACGATGTGTACTCTCTCAGCATGTCGGTGTAGTCAACGCGCAGGACGTTTGAATAAAACTAAAGGTTGACAGAAGGTCGCTAGAACCTCTTAATATTAAACATATTGTTTGGCTCAGTTTATCGCAATTTTTCAAACATAAATCAATCAGTGCCTCCCTCGAGCTTGTAATTCATGTAGGCACCCAAATAACATTAGAAAAAGCATACAAAGATATGATGTCGAGATTGTGACTTGCTCTTCGTTATCATTCTAAAACGTTGATGTTAAAATCCTTCATAATTAGAACTGGTTACGTTTGAAAAGAAAGCATACCTACCATGTTATCAAGAAAAAAATAAAAATTTTGCAGAGATGCAGACGGTAGCCGATAGAACGCATCAACTAGAACAAAAGCGCTTGTTGTTATAAAAAGCGATTCAGAGTGCGTATTATAGGTCCCGTAACGGCGGGCAAATATTAGATATTAACGCCATAGCGTTAAAGTCGCCGTTACGCAGAAAATCCGGCGTTGTCGGCGTTGTAATCGAAAAATCACGAGCATGGCTCTTGCAGGTGATGACCAGAGAGCAACCTAGGAGGCAGGTGGGCCACCTAGGTCACGTGGCCTTGTGATGCAGTCATAACCTTCCCACCGGATAGTGAGAAAATTTCCCGCCATGGCAGGTGGCAGTTAAATTAATGATTGGTCGCTCGGGAAAAGCAACTTGGGCAGTACAAGACACAACGCTGGGAGCACCTGGCATCGTAGGGCATTGGCGCATCCCTTAACTGCTCCACCACTGTGGCAGGGGAGGTATGAAGACTCCCAGGGATCCATGAATGTAATGTAGAAAATGACCTGCTGCATATATGGGATTTAGCCAATTTCACTATCGCGTCATTTCCTTAAGTCGGAGCTTAAATAGTTTGCTGATAGCGCTTTCGATTCGATTTTCACCGCACTTTATTAATCGAAGTATTCGACATATCTAAATACGGGAGCGCTCAATGTATTTAACTCCAGCATCACACTTGTGACATCAGTTAACTTGCTCTTTCCTCGTAGAATCGAATACTATAGCACGCGGCAGAAGAGCACACGCAGTAATATTACGCCTTTCATAAATCCACTGCTCTGACGGCTATCGAGAGCCGGTGCAGCTTGCACGGTTGTTGGCAGCTCACACATGGTCGGAAATCGAGGTGTAGCACCACGCGGTAGGCTACTGCAGTGTCGGACCACGAGCCGAAGAGGGGCAATAAGCGTGTTGGCGGAGAAGTTTAATAAGCTCTAGTGCTGCTGTTATTTCCGATGACTACCATATCAGCAGACGTGGTGCGCATGGTAGTGGGTCTAGGGAGGATAGCACGACAGGCAAGGAAGCTAGCTTCCTGCGTGCGCTTCTGTGGCCGGCTCGTGAAGTCTGCTCTCATTCCGCACAATTTTACTGTGTTACACTGTAAACAAATGAAGTAAAAATGTCCTCTATCGCACACCCTTTTATAAAAGGGTGTGCGTTCCGATTTTAATCCCATATAGGTGTATTTGTGTTTAGAGTGTAGGATTTACAACCTGTGTATTTTAGACCACATGGGGCAAGAAAAAAGCGTATGACTATAGTAAAACCCTCGCAACCAGCCTGCGCAACAGTGCCTCGTACAATGCGACCCGTGTACTGCATCTCGCGGCGTATAGTTTGCTTTTCGCGCCTACAGTTAAGTGCGGCGAACCCTATCCGTAAAAGCTAGGCGGTGTACGTCCCATCGAGAACGGCCCGCATTTCAGGCGGAAACCCGCAGTCAGCCGTCTGCCCACAGGCGTCGCAAGGAGGCATGGAAACTATCAGGTGACGCACGCGTTGTCGCTTAAAATGTCATTCTTTGTTTCCCGAAACGACTCGTTGCGTGCTACCAGGAATGTTCCGTGCCGCTCCGATAGAAACATCTGACGTCACTCCACCGGTGAGAAAATATATGCCCATTTTATAATGCTTCAGGATGCAGGATTCAGCACAGAAGAAAAGCTTCGAAAGCTTGATGACAGCATTCCATAAGCTCCTTTCTCGTCAAAGGCATGCGGTCACACTCTCGTGTTCGACTTTCTCGCTGAACATAGTGAAGTGAAAACTCCTTAAATCGGATTTAATGACCGAGTTAACGAATTTAACGGCTGATTCGGGCGAAGGAAACGGCCGAATTAGCCGAATGTACAATTATCGAGGGTACCAAAAAAAAAAACGTGACAGAGCGTTTCACATCAACATACATTTATTTCTTGAAGAAATCTAATTGTTGATTGCTCCGTGCGAGGAATTCCCATGGCAAATAACTGTTTCACAGTTCAGCCAAATTGCGTAGTGCGCACACATTGTCAAGCTTCTAGGACACTTGTAAAGAAACAGCCTCCCCCACCCGCACACCTCTAAGAAAAAAAAAAGTGAACCCCCGCCAACAGGAAGACAAGTAATCGTGTCGAAACGTTGGTTAAGCAGACTGACGGTCCCCCCTCAACCTTTCTTCGCTTTGCTATGCGTTGTCAAGAATCCATCTTCCTGTCCTCTGTCTACATGTATACCTGCTATTCTGTGGATGTGGAGATCCTCGTGCATAGTTCCCCGACAGCAGGCGGCTTTTCATTTCACCCAGGCCAGAAGATTGGAGGGACACTTAAGCTTCGCCTTTAAGGGAAGGACGCGAAAGCGTCAATGGGTTCCTCATCAGGTTAGGATCCGCATACTCACTGTGACCACGGCGGATGACCTTGGAGGTTTGTGCGAGGCCGAGCAGAATCTTGTGCCCCAGGCTAGCTGGCCGTAGCGGCCACCCTACCCCGGCTCGTTTTTCGCTCCCAACGCCTACGACTACCTTAACAATTTACCGCGTTAAAACGGGAGCTTTGAAAGGGGCCAAGAACCTAACACGAAACTTCGTGGTCAGAGGCAGTCCACCCATACCCATCAGCAGCTATGGCCGAAGGCCACACCGACGGGGAAGTAAGCGCCCAGCCTACTTCAGCGAAATCAACGAAAAAAAAAAGATAAGGGATCGGCGTTATGACCTTGCGTTAACTGACGTGAGTGCTCCCAAGACCGCGAAATACAAACAACCAAACGAGAAAGTGCGGAAGTCGGGCCGAAGTCCGGAGATATATCCCCCGAGGTCCGGTCAGGGATTAGAGAGGGCAGGCTGCCATGAAGCGGTCAAGGCCTCCGAGTCTCATTACTTACCTCACCGTTCTGCCAGCCTGCCCGCGAGCAAAGACACGGCGCCGGGCACCGCGTTTCGTGGAAGAGCCGCCAGAGACGACGGCCGCATGCTTGGGCAGGCAGCCTCCTTAAGACGACGTAAGTCACGGTGACATCTGATAAACGGGTCGTGAACCCTCGCCGTCTTCCTCCCCGCGTCGCATGGCTGCGGCTTCTGGCACGGCTGTCCCTCACCGAGTTTCTGCGATCGACCCCTGGAAGCAAGAAGACAAAAACCACAAGCGAAACCGATCATCCACGAAAAAGAGAAAGAGAGAGAGAGAGCAGGTGGCTGACCTTATCAGGAAAGAGCCACGTACCCCCGGCGACCTCTGACCCCGGTGGGCTGACTTTGGAGCGATGCGCATCTCAGTGCCATTCCCACGGCGACATCTAGCCGCTCTTTCTTATTCTTCTCTCTTTCGCGTGTGTACACCGCCGGCCACAAGAGAGGAGACGGCGGCGACGCTGGAATAGAAAGAAGAGAGGCAACCGAGCGGGGGACATAAAAAGGTCCCATTTGACCCCTGACCCCGCGCTGTCTCCCGAGAAGAAGAGACGAGGCAGGTCTTGCTCACTGCTCGCGATCTCGTGTAGACGACCACGACGTAGGCGACGCGCGCCGGCGGCATTCCTGAGTTGAACTCTAAGAAGCCCGAGACGGACGATTTAAAAAGCTGCCGCTTCTTGTTGCGGCATCTTCTTCTTTGGGTGGAAAAGCGACATACCTGCCGGACGGTTATCTCCGCAGCGAAGAGCGTGTGAGAGAGGGCAGTCCCATTCGCGAAGACGCCGCTTTCGGTTTCTGTCGTTCTTCTGGAACGCGCTGATCGAGGAGTGTGGAGCCCGTGCGAACGTGGCTCCGCGAACTCGGACTCCTGTTCATGATAAGGAGAAGGGTCATTTGGAGCTGATACTAAGTCCAATGCGGTTAAGCTTCGCGGGGAATTCCGACTGCGCATGCGCTGCGCAGTGCACGGTCATTCGCAAAAGTTGTCTTTGAGAAGCGAGCACTCACTTCACCTGGTGCTCACCCTATCCGGGATGTTGCTTAAAAATGTTGGACAGTGAGAAATAGTAGCGAAGTACAAGTTTGCGTTCAGAGCAGGTATGCTCGTTTGCATGTGTGTACATTCTCCGTCAGTTTATCCTGGCATCACCTACGTCTTGCTTTTCCTTGGATATAATCTCATTAGATCGCATTGAGGACAAGGCGAACCGCCATTGCGACGCTGCCATGTCACCCGCTTTCCACTCTACGTGGTCCTTAGAAAATGTCCGTAGAACATCCACAGACGGCCTATCGAATGTCTATAAACTGCCCATAGAAATTTTTGTATAGGGGATGCAATGACAGCGGTCCTCAGACTGGCAACATCATGTTCGTCTATTGCGATGCGACAGACATCTTGTGATGTTTCAGGCTTGATGCTAAATGTGTCATGTGTTATGTGGAGTTTAACGTCCCGAAACGGCAGATGGACTTTAGGGACGCCATAACGGAGGGCTCCGGATTAATTTAGATCATCTGGGATTCTTTAACGAAGCGCTGACATCGCACAGCGCACGGGAGTTTTTGCAAAGTTGCCTCCCACTAAATGCGGCCGCCGCGTGCGGAACACGGTGAGCAGATATTTTAAGTGCATAGCATACAGGCTATGTATACAAACATGCTTATTGGAGAGCCTTTAGACGAAACTGTAGTGTGTGAGATCATAACCGAAAGATTGTTAGCAGCCCAAAATAATTGTCAGTTGACTGCCTACTCCATAAACTGCGAGTAAATGGTTAGAGGAATTGTTTATAGAGAGTACGTCGACAAAAGTCAACGACAACTGTAAGGCTACAAATTCGTATTCTTTTTTTAATATCTGTCTGTACAGACTTCACAAACAAGTCTACGAACTGTCTACGAACTGTGCAAGCACTCTGACGCAGTCATAAAGAAACCCGGAGGAACACGAGGCCGTCAGTTAATGGTGGGCGTTAGCATTTCATGAGCAAATAAATATTCTTTAATCAAATTTGTATTATTAGAACAAATAATCATATGAGTTAAACTTGAATAGTGACAATCTCAGTTTCACGCTTCCGCACCGAACACAGGCGGCCCGTTTCACATTCTCCTCCCCTGAAGTAAAGGCTAAGGCCGTAACGATGGCGCCTTGTTAGAGCCGAGTCGCGCATGAGCGCCACCTCAACCACACATCGATAGTAGCTGTACCGCGGACAACTACTCGAACAGCTCTCCGAGAGACACGCCACCACAAGTCGCCTCCCTACACGTGTGCTGAGCGCATTGGTTGGAAAGAACCGAAATCTGAGCCTTTCGCGCAGCCCAACGAACAAAAAAGACTAAAAAAGTCATAAGCACGCGTACCAAATACGCGGTGATCTGAGCACCGCGACGGATGCTCGCAGTTGTTCAGGTGTCCGTCGCCTGCGGCGAATCGGTAATACGAGATTCTCACAGGTGGTCGCTCGCCGACGTCATCCGGCCAGCAAACTACGCATCGTCGGAGCAGTCCCGGACCGAGATGAAGCAGGCGTCGTCACGCCGACCCCCGCGTCTTTCAGGCCAATCGATGCCGTCTCTTATGGCATGCTTGCTCTGGTTGTTTGTTCTGTCTGTTCTGTCTGTCGAAACTGACGCGCTGCTGATTCACACGGTGCGCGATGGCGAAGGCCGTGTCCGCTCACATCGTCTCTGGGCACCACACCCTTTGATTGAACAACGCTGTTCGATATACCAAGAAACGTTTTAGAAGCGTATGAGGATAAAGGTGAAGACAATATAGGGAGAGGAAAAAGGTCGGGCGCGGACGCTCGGCTGTCGGTGCATTGTTCTCCGCATTGTGATGACCGTCGTCTCCTTCGCTAGCGCTGCAAGTTTGCAGAACGTCAATGTGTCAGCGTCTCCTTCGAAGGAAAATTTTGCTAGAGGGTGGCGTTCCACCTATAATTTTACTGCGTCCCGCAGGTCGTTGAAAATGGCTTTGGGTCTCCGACAGGACAGCGCCCTCTTCCTAGTACATGCACTTCATCCCTGGCGTGACACAGTACTTCGGCGTTTTGTGGAACAAAAGCCTTTTTAAATTTTCTCAAAAGACGTGGGGCTGATACGCACTCTCTGAAAGTCCTGTCTTTGTATGTGATTGCGCGAGTCTTGTGCGCATGGCTCTCGTCTTTTGCGCCTTCATCTCGTGTAGCCTGTCTAGTAAACTAGCAGGCAAACATCTCCAGTAATCATTAAAGTGTGCCCCTCCTCCTAATCTTTTCCTAGAGTCGTGCGCCCTGCGGTCACATCTTCGCGCATCCTCCTATAGCATATTGGCACATTCACAAGAGTGGCAAGATTGAATGCGTCCCGACTCAACCAGAGATCCGCCACAACCACAGAAGACCGAGTCAGACGAAAGTTGCACCAAGCGTTGTCTAAGTGTTATCTAAGTTTCTGAACCCGGCAGCGCTTGTTCCTTTTTCGCTCCACGGTGCCTAAAATCATAGCTCCCTAAGTTCTCGCTCGTTATTTTCGGATGCTTTACTTCTGTACTCGAGGCATCTATATATTTCGTATATGTGAGTGTCATCAAGAAGGCCGGATGCTCATTTTAAATCAAACTCGTTTATTAGGTCTTTACGATGCTTCGGTGGATCTGCAAAGCGTGGACGGACGTCACTGCGCGGGTCTTCGTTCGGCCGCCGCGTCTCTCGTTCGTTTCGCGCGAAATGGCCTTAGGGAGGGGCGGCGTGCCTTTAACGCGAGAGCATCAAGGAGTTCGTAAGTCGGAAAAACCGGCGTCATCGTTGCCATCGTCGCCGGAGTCGCCAGAGTCTAAGGCTGCCGCGGCTTGTCTCTATACGGTGCATATACATTCCCATAGATCGTGTTTAACTCAACATGTATTTAAAAGCTGCATGGCGTCCCGATGCATGGCGTCTCAGTTCACGCCCAAAATCGCGTCCCATGTTTAGAGCGGTGAGGAAGGCCACCAAGTTTTTGTTCTCAGACAAAAGCTCACCGCATCGAAGCTTGTAGTCTCTTTATATAACCATTAATTGCTAACGACCCTAATTAAGACTTAACCTAAGCCGGAACATAATCTAATCTAACTAAGGAAGACACTCCATTAACAAGACGCGGAGACATTCCTGCAAAGCTTGGCTGCTGTCGTATTGGTTTTTTTTTTTTTCTGGAAATACGAGAAATACGATGCCTCTGCTTGGCACTTTCACTGCCTGTACTAAGCTCATCTAGAACGTTAGTGTGTGATGCAGGCCAGCAATCCGATTAGTTTCTCGTCTCAACTCAAATATATATTCCTAACACAAACATATACGATTACTCGTGCGTCAATTCCGCATGAAAGGCCTAATCCGTGCTTAGACCTCGCAATTACAGCAGGGGGAGCTAAGAGGCCTGTCGGCACTCGCGCCCTCTAAGCTTCTCGCAAACCGGAGATCCCGGGCCTTAGCCACTTCTGACAGCATGCCGCCCTGCTCGCTTTCCGAGGTGTTAACCTCGTGCCCGATTGCCTATTTGCTTCTCCGATGGCTCCTCTTCCCTCGCTTCCCCTCTTGGAGATTACGGGGATCACGAAAGTTCAATATTCTCCCTGGCCTTTTCCGGCAGCTGATCCAAAGGCACGTGATCCGCAAAAACTGCCTGCTCACGCCGCTTAGTATACCTACGGGCATGCCTAGATTGGACGTTCTCTGTTCTATACCCACTGTTACTCCGCTTATACGCAATGACTGTTTGTAGCAAACAGTCTTCCGTAACTTGACGCAGAAGCATGCACTATCCGGATTTCTTTTGTGTCGGTAAAAGAAATCTGTCTCGAGACACTGTAGGTGCAAATGACGCCTCATTCTCACTACTTATGCGGACCGGACTGAAGGCTGAGCATCACTTTAGGTGCTCGTTACGTTCTCTTGTAGAAAACCTTTCTTGTCAAGCTGGGTGACGAGCTCAAGGGTTTGGTCTTCGTTCGTGTTTACTGTTTCATGTTCTCGAATAATTTCGCAAAAGCTGGCAGTTAATTTGGTAAAGCTAAGCATCTTTTTTTATATCCGCGGTTTTACTCTCTAGGTTATCAGTGATGTTTCGAGTTCCTTTGCGATAGATAAGCCTAGTTTAACGCTGTCGTGGAACCGCATTACTAACACGATAAAGTTCAAGACACAGTCGCGCAAGCTGCACCGTCTCGAACTCACAATAACAGCCTTAAAGCGAACACTTTGTGTTCCAATGCGGCAAAAAGCGAAAATTGCTAACGGTGGTCGCGGAACATAGAAGAAAAATTCCTGATGGAAAAAGTAAAAGAAACAGAGCACGGAATACCAAAAAAAGGATGCCGAAAAAATAATAAACCGCTTTCGGCATAAACATATTCCGCGGACACCGCCACAAGAAGTTACGTACTTTCGGACACCGACGCTACAGCGCGCGGAGCGCGGTAGACGGTACACAGAAGCGGTGGTTTGGCGAAGTGAGGAAGAAGTCGCCGAGGAAAAGGGGGGGGGGGGCAGTAAAGGGAGGGCAGGCTTCTCTGCCCTGACCCCCGCGTCACGCTCGGGCCATTTAAAACGACCGGCTCGGGTAGCCTCACCTTGACCCCGGTGTCAACGTCGTGCCTGATTCCCTCACCGCTGCTGCCAGTGCCTCCGTCTTCTTTTTTTTTTTTTCTCCCTCTCGTTTCGAAGAGGGCTCATCATCGCAGCAGCTCTTCTTCGACAGTAGCCGCGCTCACGAAGCCGCAAATTGTGCTGGCTTCCTCCCCTCTGCCCTCCACTTCCTTCACCTGTATCTTCTTGGCCTGAGCTTATAGGCACATTCCGCTCCGAGCCCTTTTTCTACCTGTTTTTCTGCGCAGAGGCGTCATTCACCTCCGCTCGTTCGGGCTAAGAACTTGCCACCGCCATCACCGCCGCGTGGCACACCGTAATATACCCGCCAGAAACACGCACAGACAAGTGCACACAAACAATGACGTCCCCGCAGCTGCAGCGCAACCTCCTGTGCTGAACAAACACAGCGTGTGTTGTTTCTAGCCATGCATAAAACATCGCCTTGGCCGCCGCGACCGCTTATATACACCCCGAACCGCACCAGCGCGTGTTCTCACACACCTGCGGCTTCCACGGTAGTCTCTTGGCACTTCGCAAGGTTCCGCCGCAATTATGAGCCCCCCTCGCGTAACCAATGCGCCGTGCTTGTGTGTGTGCTCGCGTGTGTGTGTACGTGTAAATATTACCGCGTGTGAGTCCGGTGTGTTGATCGAGAGGCGCGCAGGCTACTGGAAGAGCATTTCTCACGGCTGCGCAGATTTACGGCGATGCGACTGCTTCAGACACATAGTGCCGGGAAGTTGCAGCTCGTTCGAATGTTAGCAGTGGGCCTTCAACAGAAATGAAGCCCACATGTGCACGGGCCCAATCACGATAACAGTCAGGTCGCCAGTTGTCTCTTATGGACGCAGTGGATCTTACCGCTTTGTCACTTCGGCTAAAAGGACGTGTCATGTTTATTACACTCCGTTTTCAAAGTTTGTTTTTCGCACGAAGACTGCCAGGTAATCAAGACCCAGTTCTCAGAGCTGTTATAAAAGGAGAGAGATTCATGATTGGCGCGCGCCTGTAACGTCGGAAAATGTGATAACGCGGCGTACGATAACTGCAGCACCAGTCGATTAACGCTGCAGCAGCTTTGACAATTCGACTCCGGATTCGCTGATGTGAGCTCTAGTTTCCATTTCAGTTCCAACAAGCTGTGCGACATAGTATGCACTCTAAGCGAGAAACTACGAAAGGTACTACACTGGCTAACTGCACTGGTGTCTAACTGCGTTGCAACCACCATTACGCCTAAAAGTGCAACTATCAATCCCTCAGAGGCTGTGCAACAGGGCATCCGACGCAGTCAGTCTCCTCGCGGATAAACAGTTCGTCGCAAGGACTAAATCGTGCAGTCTGGCTCGTTAGTCTCTAGCAAGCCAAAAAATAGTAGACGTGTGCGAATATTAGAAGTTGTCGAAATAGCGAATCGAATATCCTGTTCGCTGAACGAATGAGATACTGCGTGTTCAAAATTATTCGAAACGAATCGATTATGTTCTAAAGTTTTCGAATAATCTTCGAATAGGCACGGCATAGTTTTCTTTTGGGAAAATTTCAAAAGCAGGGCTCGCTCCGATGCTGCACAGTATGCTGCCGCTATTCGGCTGCGCGGCAAGGATAGTTCAGCACCACGACGCAGTTCACTCGTGTAGCGGCGTTCATAAGGTTCATACAGTCATCAACACACCTGTCTAGAACGCTCGAACAGCGCGCCAGGAGTACACTTTTGTCATTTACGAGTGCCCTATGGCTCGAAACCTGGTCGCGTCTTGCATGCATGTTCCCATGAATCGTGTTTAAACCCTCATGTCTTTGAAAGCTGTATCGGGTCCTCCAGGGAGCTGCAGTTGTGATAAACGCACAGCAGAGCGCCGCTCGATCGCTGTAGACAAGTGTGTGGACGATTGAACATGGCCTCTAAGGTTAGGCGACGCTACAGGGCTCAGGCAGGTTTACCAAACCCTGCCTTGATGCCCCATCTCGTAACTGAAGACTCAAACATAGCTCTCGCCGCTCTCATTTACTGAGATTTGACAATCGTTCATTCGTTTAGCGTCACCAGCAGCAAAAAATAAATTTCTAACAAGTATGACATGACCACAGTGTTATTGTACTGACTTGTTGTTGCGTATCCCCTACAGTGGAGATCATGTGTTGCATCTCTGGCAAGCTATAGCTATAGCTCCACAAGTTATAGCGCCGTACCGCAGCCCCGCCACTGTAGCGCTTAGTGGTTTCGAACGAATATTCGTTTCGTACGAATCTTCGCACAAGTACCCAATATTAGAAAAAAATATTCAATTTGTATGCGATTCCTTTCTACCACTATTCGATTCGTGTTCGATAAATATTCGCATTCAATTCGGTAGCAAAGCTACACTATTCTTATTCGATTCAGTTTCTTAATAGTGCTTCTCGCACAGCTTTGGAAAAAAGATAACATGTTAGGCTTCAAGTGTATGGCAAACACGCGTACGCGTGTACTAAGTGGAGGCTGGCTTTCAAGAGCGAACATTGAGATCAAAACTAAGAATGCGCTCATCCAGAGGGACGCTGTGACTTGCCTGAATGTTCCCAGGGGCTTGCTTAAACGTTCTCTGTGTTTTCTAAGCTTAGTTTTAAACATTATCTTAATGTGACCGAATAAGAAGACTCGTTTTCACCATCCCAATGTGACGTGCCGTGTGTCCCTGCATGCATGCCAGAAGGTTTTTTTTTTTTCTTGTAGTCCGGGTTTTGAGAACCACACTGACGACAGGAAAGCCTCTAGCGTAAGTGTCAGCTCTCCTTGAAAGGCGACTACTTCTGCATGAACCTAGACCTCCAAGTATTCAAAATTCAATCTCGATTTTGTTTAGAAATGTGCTTGAATAAATATTTCGTAATGAGCTGTAACGTGCTGAAGACATTAACCAAAAATGGCTGCCGCGTGTACTAACAGTAGGTGCAGCATTTATTTACAACATACTGAAGGCCCTACACGGGCCCCTAGCAGAGGGGATAACAATAACAAAACCACTTTGCCATTACAAAACGAAGCTTGGATAGCAAATTATAATACTCACACTGAACACATCAGTCAGAATAAGACAGCAAAGAGAAAAAAAATTCTACGCCAGTCTTGTCAGCAGCAAAAGTATTTCGAAAGCAGCTATAGTTAAAAATAAATGTGAATTCTGTTACAAGCGAGATATCTCTTCTATCGTTACTCGAGACCTTGAACATAATGACAATATTCGTTGATTTCATTTTTGTTTTTATAGAATGAAGTGAAGAGAGAAATGTATGTCTGTTTCTAGTGCCGTTCAATATATATTGACTCATAGAAGAACCAAAATGGCGGAATTGTATTATTCCTATTAGCTCTGCATGGATCAAGGCTGTGCTAATATTCCACTTGGAGATAGTGTAAAGCTTTTTCGTTACCAGCAAGCATTTCACGTCCTCTACAAGGGGAAGACTCACGCGCCACTCTACAGCTTATGAGTGTCTTCCATGCGGAAATCACAGTCGCCCTTGCATGTGCATTACCACAGTGACGAAACAAGGGAGCGTAGTGCATTGGCGAAGCACAAATGAAGAGTAACGCATTACTTGCTGCCTCACCCTGCTATTGGCTCGCACGTCTTTATGATGTTGATGGAAGAACACGCTCTGCGCGGGATTGTTAGGAGTATGAGGAGGGTCCAATGGCTACTAGCTAGTACAGCAGCTGCTCAGATTTGCACATAAATTAGTTCTAAAAAGTTTGGCCTGGAAGTTAACGCCACTGATGCGACTTCAAGGCGAAAAAAAAGCGCGAGAGTGCAAACGGGAGGGCAGGAAGCCGTATAGTAATTCCTATTTATTATCGCCTTATATGCACCGAAGTTGGCAGCATGAACGCTATTTCAAAGCTGTACCGCAATAACCGCTAACTACTCTGCACTTACGTGCCTTCAGCCAAGCCTATATTAAAATACACACATACAAAAAAAAAGAATGGTGCACTTGCCAAGACGAAACCTGAGGCGTCCTTGTCGTGGATCTTGGAGAGGAAAATTGATTTGTGTGCTTGGTGTGCTTGTAATATAGCATTCATTATGGGCGTTTCACTTCGTGCAGTTTTGGAGAAAGACGCCCACAAACGTCGTTTTAGATTGATAGCCAAAGCAATAACCCTTAAGCAATCCACAGTTACGCTGCTTCATGACTCAATCTCTGAGCATCGGCCTCTAGTTCATTGCGGACCACGTTGTGTGCTGCTTGATGGAGGATACCCGTACAATGGCTCTTTCGCATGTATTTTCCATAAATCGGTGTGCTTTAAATAACCTAAGCTGGCCGAAATTAATCCGGAGGCTTCTATCAAGGGATGCATCATATGTCCCACAGCGTTTCTTTGGCACTCAAAGACCATCAATTATAGTAGTTTACATTGTGTTGTGGGTGATTTCGTTGTGGGTGAATTTCATCCTGTTATCTGCCTCATCGCAAAAAAGAAAAATAGAAGGGCTCACATCGACAGTCATATATCCGATGTCCACAACGCTCTAAATCTGCAATTTTCTATCAGTTCGCACTTAATAAAATTTGTAGGTCACGTGTAACTGTGCAGAGTCCAAACCGAAGTAAAAAAATTAAAGCGAGTAAGCCGGTACTCACCGAGGCCAATTTTGTTCAGAAAGAGCTTTTGTCTCCTAAGGTTACTATTCACCTGTACTCAGTAATGTAAAAAGAAAAGCACGCGGGAAAGCAGCACCGGTGGATTCTGCTTTAAGAAGGGCATGAATATAATTGGTTTATAATTGTTTTTTTTTGGGGGGGGGGGGAGGAAATGGAGCAGTATCTGTCTCACGTATCGTTGGACACCTGAACCGCACCGTAAGGGAAGGGATAAAGGAGGGAGTGAAAGAAGAAAGGAAGAAATAGGTACCGTAGTGGAGGGCTCCGGAATAATTTCGACCACCTGGGGATCTTTAGCGTGCACTGACATCGCACAGCACACGGGCGCCTTAGCGCTTCGCCTCCATAAAAACGCAGCAGCCGCGGTCGGGTTCGGACCCGGGAACTCCGGATCAGTAGCCGAGCGCCCTAACCACTGAGCCACCGCGGCGGGTGGCGGGGGGAAGGGCATGGACTGAAAAGAGATAAGAGTTTGAATTTTTTTTAAAAGAAGAGAGGGTTAAAGAAAACAGGAATGATTAAGTAAAGATGTAATAATGCATATAAAAGAAAGGCAAGGCAGTCGCTGAGATTCTAGAAAGAAATTTTGAACGCCGGTACAAATAGACCTGTGGCTGTCCCGTCTTCTTCTCCTCGTCCGTCTTCCTTCTCGTTGAGAGTTGACAGACGAACACGCTTTTTACGCTGTGCATGCTCGCCGCACCTCTCTCGGTGCAGGCTCACTAACAATCCCTAGAATGGCTTCTGAAAATATAATATTGAAGCTAGTTTGCATTACCGGAAAACTTGAGAGTATTCAGGAACAAGGACTGCTCTTATTAAACAGATATTTGGGGAATATATGCCAGCAGGGCACATACGCAAACAGGTGTTGCGCATGATGCGCTGCTTGTATATATCTAATTTTTATGTTTGCTTGTCCGGTGTTTGTTTGTTTGCACGCTCTTACCGATTCAATGGTTTATACCACTAATCTCTTGCTTCTATAGAGCCGCCCGGCCAAAGACACATTCAGTTAAGCTCGCTCTTCTTTTCAATGATGAGCCGTTTAATTAGAAGTGTTCTCGATTGTTTAATAAGCGACGTAAATACTAAACGTACCTCTACAAAGGGGTAAAAAAACTTCGCGCTGGATAAAAATCTAACTATGAAAGCGGGCGATTACAAATGCATTCAGATGTGTTGTTTATGTATGCCTTATATGCGGTCATAAAGCGCTTCCTTTTCTTGCTTCTCCTGACAAGACTATGCTGAAATTTTCCAAGTGCCGTTCAGAAGCTACAGGGAAGGCGGTGTACGAAAAACAAAAAGGCACATTCGCAAGCAAGAAAGACTCGGACGCCACTGATCATATAATGGCGTACCGATCCCAGTGCCAACAACGTGTTTTGGCACAAGGCACCAGTCGAGCCCTGTCACCAAACCACGCCTTGTTGGAACCTCGCGGTCGGGCTATCTCTGCCGAGACCTCGGTCCCGTCTACGTGTGGCCTTTAGTCGTTCGCCCCGCCAACTCGCAAAGGGTAATCGCGGTGTGAATATGAAGCATGCAAATCGCTCTTCGTTAACTGCTTTTGGCACGTCGCGTTAATGAGTGTATGAAGAAATTGGCCACGCATAATCTTTGGGCGACGGGTACTGTCGAACGACCATCACTACAGGGGGTCGTGTAAGTGACTTCGTTGAGAAAAGAAAAATAAAAGCGAGGAAGGTATGCTGAAGGTTAGGCAGCGATGGGAGTGCCGCGGTCAGGGGAGAAGTGTTGGGCGGAGCGAGCCCTTTTCTGCGGTCCTTTCATTAATGCGAGTCAGAAGCACAAGGTCGTCAGTAGCCCATCGCGTATGCCAGAAAGAGACATTACACGCGTATAGCCAGTGGCTGACTAACTCCTGTTCTCTCGAACACCCGGAAATTAGAAAAGCAGTTGTCTTTACGGTTGCGCTGACGCTTCAGTTCTCATTTCAATTCGGTTGTCTTTTTGAGATAATTTAGTATCTAAAGTTTATATTAAGGCGGCGATACTAGGCCAGAAAGTGCAGTGGCAAGAATATAGGTATCTTTCTTAGTCCAACCTAAGTTCTTCTGGAACCATTATCATGTGCGTCAAAACCGCAGCTGACGGAGATTTCTGCGAACTTGCGTCAGACTGTCGCTTTGATGAGGCGACGCTTATCTTGGTGACGTGAGACATTAATCTGGAGTTGATCATTTAGTTACACAAGCGAAGCGTATTTTTTGCGTGCGTCGCCACATTATTCGTTCGAGGAAAATGTAAACGTGCTGCTCCATTAACATTATCATGCAAACGCAAGATAAGTACTGAGCACTTAAGTAGGAACAGAAAATGAATACGACATGGCTACGCGAGAGATGTCATTTTTTCATCATTATATCGCTCAGTGGGCCTGATAATGTATAATGAATGAGCCAGACACTCGGCAAACTGAGCCGAAAAAGCTTAGGAGTTCTTCCCGTTCTTTAATGGACATATTTTACGTCTCTAAGTTGAATTTTTCCTTTAAAAGTTGCTGAAAGATGAAACAAAATCATTAAATTAAATTAACTTGCATTTTTCGTAACTGCAGCGCAAATCATAGTAACAGCAGCATTTATTGTTTTCTGGTTAGTAATACCCAGAAATTATGGACAAGCGCATTTTTTTTTTCAATAAAAAATTCTTTATGAACGCAATTTTTTTCGCATTTCATAAGATCGCACCATAACAGTTAATACATCCGTTGATCCAACCCCGAGACGCTTGTCGTTTTCTGCTATTTAGTGTCAAAAAAACACTCCAATGGTTTATTATCACAGTTCTAACTACTCGATAAGAGCGCAGGACAAGCTTTAAAAGAAAGATTTTGCTACACATTGGAAGGATAGACCCTTCCCATCAATATACCGGCAAAAGTATCTTCAAACATTTCACAGGTGCCTTACAAATGAAAACGATACCCAAGAAAGCTGGACTTGTTTGCTTGCAGTACGTATACCAGTCCTCATAAGTTAATAGAAAGTATAATATCTTTAACCGAGGGGCATAGCTTGATCAGGTATAAGGGCTCACTGTGCAATTCACTTACTCAGGATAAGGCGGCTTATATCTATTGTACGCCACTAGCAAAGGAGGCTTTGAAAAGTTATTTCTCTGCTACTGTTTTCCATAAACTGCGGGTGTATGGTTTTGCTAACCTTTGTGTTCTCCTGATCACACCTTTATTGTGAGAACAACGGATGTATCGGTCACGTATCACACGAGAGTAAATATGCTGCTTCCGAAGTAGCATCATACTTTGAGGAATCTCGGTGTCGCCAAATAAATTCAGCGACGCCAGCGCGCCACAACTTCTCGGGTCATAGTAAATACTGCCTCTTCGACACTTCGTACTTATCCAGTAACCAGACTTCATATCCAGAACGGAACAGTCATAGGTATTCATTAAAATAAAGCTCTAAAATATTGAATTGCCACATATACAACCCGATTAATGAAGTACCCGGTAGTACTGGTCTACGCCTATGCCCACCACGACTTGCAAATATGAATAGAATAAATAAACAACTTATTACTCCACTTGTTAATTTTCACGTACGTGAGCAATCTCAATTCATTGCCAAAATAAAATCAAAAGGTACTCACATATCTGGCATTGCCTCATGGGACAGTTTTATGGTGTAATTTGTGCACATATGTGTTGCCACGTAGCCTTGGAGGGGCGAAGGCGTAGTAGCCACTGTCGCTGGTTATACGAAGTGGAAACTAGCACCGCTCATTACGGCAGCACCACCAAACCGTGAGTCCTACAGATGAACGTTATTAACGTTCAGGAGCAACCAGCTGGCATACTCCCCTGTTTCCTGCGGCGTCAACATTTCCGGGGACCGATAAGTGCGAAAAGCTATTACCTCCCTGAAGTCCGCAGTATTAGGCTGGCTTAAGTGAAAAGGAACCGTGCCAAAAGCCATTACAGGATGAAAACCACAAAAAAGGAGGTTTATTTTATTTTCCCTCTCGTTTTCTTTTTTACTTTTGCATTGCCAATTCTTACCTTTCACACTTTACACGCGTGAAAAAAAATAACATTTTCTTCTGGTCCGCATTCACCTTGACGACATTAACAGGTGGCACGTCTCGGTCACTGCTAGAAATCATAACTTTCTTGCTTCATGCGTGTGCGATGTCAGTGCACGTTAAAGATCCCCAGGTGGTCGAAATGATTACGGAGCCCTCCACTACGGCACCTCTTTTTCTCTTCTTTCCCTCCCTCCTTTATCTCTTCCCTTACGGCGCGGTTCAGGTGTCCAACGATATATGAGACAGATACTGCGCCATTTCCTTTCCCCAAAAAACCAATTATTATTATTATTATTGCTTCATGCGACCATGAGGGTACCTAAAGCAGAGAACCAGCCGCAGAACGAAAGCCATAATTTTCGTTACGTTGTTTGTTTGTTCGTCCGTCCGTCCGTCCGGCGTTTATTACTGCCCGTCAAAGGGTTCTTGAAAGACAGGAAATCACTTTAACAAGTCCAACATACACTCTCATGATCAGAAAGAACAGCGAACGCAATTTCGAAGAAGCGTTTTTCCGGTGCACAGTTCGTGCAAGAAACACGGCACTTTGCAAAAATTAGCACCTTCGCTCGATGCCAAGCATGAAGCTGGAATATGTAGCGGCGAAAATCTTCATTCCAGTCGGCGCTGTTCCCATCCTTCCTCTTCCTGTCCGCCGGACACTTTCTTATGCAAAACACCACCATGCGAACCCGTACTAAGAGGAAGCCATCGGATATACTGTTTGATGCCAGCTTCAGTTTCTGTGCTCATGAGGGCTCCGGAGACAAAGAGTTCAAAGAAAAAATTAACACGGAGGCAGAGCGGCAAATAGAAATTAACTTGCGGTTTAACTCTGTTTAAACCAGTTGAAAAAGTTTGCAAAGAATGCTGGCTAAAACCAGGCTACGTCTGAGTTAAAAATATTTGGCGAGACACGTAGTGTCCGTCTATTCGCTCCCCTTCTTCTCTTCTCTTTCTCCCCTCTGCTTTTCTTTTATTTTTCTTCTTGTTTTTTCTCTCACTTGATCTCATTCTACTCTTCTTTCTCTTCTCTCTCTGGGCTTGGCTCATGGCTTGGCTTGCGGATTGCTGCGACAATCACAACGGGCTTCAGTTACACGACACTCAAGGGTGAGGTCGCAGTAGCGGTTCTTGCCGTAAAACCGGGATGGGGACAGCTGGGTACCGGCCGCGGTGGCTCAGTGGTCAGGGCGCTCGACTACTGATCCGGAGTTCCCGGGTTCGAACCCGACCGCGGCGGCCGCGTTTCCGCAAAAGGCGCCCGTGTGCTGTGCGATGTCAGTGCACGTTAAAGATCCCCAAATGGTCGAAATTATTCCGGAGCCCTCCACTATACGGCACCTCTTTCTCCCTTTCGTCTCTCACTTCCCCCTTTATCCCTTCCCTTACGGCACGGTTCGGGTGTCTAAAACACCCCCTTGGTATCTACCGAGATATGTGAGGCACTTACTGTGCCATTTCCTTCCCTCAAACCCCAGTTTTCATTTTCATTTTTTCAAGCTGGCTAAGTCTAAGAAGAAAACCAGCACAAAGCGATGAAGTCATAGAAAAACTCTCGATAACGAAAGCTCTTGAAGAATGTGCTTGGACGGCAGCACTGCGCCGCATTAACAGTCTTTTTTTAATCCAGAAAGAAAGTGCACTCATATTTTTCTGAGAAAGGTACGGGTTCGCTCACCGCGGACTTTTGCCTGCATGAAAAGTGAACTACATTCCATCTTCCAACCTTGGCCTTCTGTAGTCACTACAAGAGCATTAAAATTTCCGGCAAAAATTGTTGAACTGCGTTAATCAAAGACCACAGAAAGTTTACTTCCCACATAAATTTCATTCGAAGACAATAGCAACGGGTATTGGCGGAATAAGCAGGAAGACATGTGCATGGCTCTTGCCGTTCTTTCTCGTTCCCTTAACATTTCTCCTTCCCTGGACCTGTAGGACTCGCTGCTAAGCTTGCCCGTGGTGGGCGTTGGCAACCGCCTGTACGTGCTATGCTGCCCGAGCCAGGCCTTTGGCGACGACGCCGCGAACTCTTCCTTTTGCTACACGGACCCAATAAGGCAGGCACAGCCACTGAGTTCCCTCGTCGAATTAACTGCGGCTCGTGATTTCTTTCCATGGCCACCGCGGCCCTGCCTGCCTCTCTGGCCGTGCCGCGGTGCCCGCATTAATTGTCTCCCGGCGTAATCACCCTTCCCTCCCCCTCCCCCACCCCCTCCCATCTCTCGCTGATTTCGAACAGCAGCGCCGGGAGGCAATGAGGCCGAGGCGTCAGTTGATTGTGCTCCGCCGCCGTCGCTTCGCGTGCGCTCGTTGCATGCACATGCACAGTCTCGCCAACAGGGTGATGCAGGCAGCAGCAGAATGAAAGCGGCGAGACAGAATGAAGCATGCAGGCGGAGCAATGGGGCTTCGTGCATCCTGTGACCACGCCACACACAGCGCATCCATCGTCGCGAACCCGCGCTGGTGGGCTGCGCATGCACGCGGACGCAATGATCGACGCTTCTAAACGGGAGGATGCGCGCGCGCTCCCGAGAGCGCCATCCTTTTCCGCGGATGGACGCACGACAAGAGGGGGCACGCGCGGCTTTGAGGAGACGCGGCTGAGTGAGCGCAGAACAACGGGAATGGCTCGCCGATCGTCTTTTCCTCCATCAATAACGGCCGGGCTTCTGTTTGGTGGGGCCGGGCCGCTGTTTCTGCACTCTGGCCACTCTCGGTCGCTTGTGGAGTGCCTACTGAATGCAGTCCTAACCGAAACTTCCTAGGTGATTAGCGTTGCTACTGGAAGCTAAGCTCGAACTGCAAGCGCAGTAGGTTTCCTCACTTGCTGCTTACACACCAATATGCGCGGCTGTATGTCGGCTACACCTGGTCGCTGCAAAGTACCCTCGACGCCCCTACATATATGCTCTCTTGAAAGAGCTGGGTACCCTCGAACACGACGCCAATTAAAAGTCCTACCTTGTTGCCAGAAGAAGAAAAAATACAGCACCTCTGTTTTCTCGTTACGCGTGTAGAGCGCGCGAGATAGGTTGTGGCATGACGGAAACCGCAAGCAGGTACGAATGTGTGGAAGAGGGCTATTAGTATGCACCAGGTGTTTCACCTAAGACTTTACAATTGTTAAAAATAGGCTTTTTTTATTTAGAAGAGCGCTTTTTTCGGCGTAGCACTGTCAGCGCTGTAGCACATCAGATACGTTTAAGACGTGCTAGCTAGCAGGCTGGTTAATACCGTACAGTTAACTTTTTAACCATTGCTGTTAGGCCCTTAACTTACTGTTAGGCGTGTAGCCAACCGTAAGTAATACCCATAACAATTTTTATAATTTCGAAGACGCCGCTACCCTCAGCGCTGTGGCCCAACAGATTTTGGCTACACCGCGCCAAAATGCAGGCGCCTTCGTGAAGCTTGCAGGCAAAGCAACCCCTCCAGTGCACATATCGTCGAAATAGAAAAAAAATTTGTTGGGCCACTTCGCCTTATGTAACCGCATTTTCGAAATTCTAAAAACTGATATGGGTACTACTTGCGGTGAGCATCACGCTTTTCAATAATTAAGGAACCTAAGGTTAATAGTTAAAATGTTAAATATTCAATATTAGTTACCAGCCTGCTAGTTAGCACATCTTACCTGTATACTGATGTACAGAGGGCAAAACACTTGTCTAGAACGACCAAACTGTGTGTTCCGCAGTTCCCAAAGTCGCTGCGACCAGGAAGGCAATAAATTACGATGAAAACCTGCGAGTTCAACTGCACATGCTTACACCCAGCCCATTTTTCAACCAAATGTTTTTGCTAGATTTCGTGTGTTCTGCCCGAAACACGCCCAGAACGTGTTCTAGACAAGCGTTTTGCCATCTGTACTACACCGCTGACAATGATAAGCAAAAAAAAAAAGCTCTCTCCTAACTCAAAAAGCCCATTTCTAAAAATTGTCTAAATCTTAGGTGAAACACCCTGTATACATATTCGCACACGTATATGCAACTGTTGTCTTGATGTGTGTTCATGTTCCCCGTTTAAGTGCGCAGTTAATGAACGCGCATGAAGTGGGAAAGTGCGAAAAGGAGAAGGCAAGCATTCAGGTGCAAAGAGCGCCTGAATTGGGCCAGAACCCGAAAAGCATGAACAGTCAAGACTGCTCGGCTGTAAGCATCACGTTACGAAAACCCGAATCAGACCCGATTGCCAACGTTCATCACAGCCGTCTTCCAAAGAATGCATGCACATTTTCGGACAACAATTAAGCCTTCGCCGCGCCAAGCAGGGTATACGAACTTCATTTTGTTAGCAATAACGAGTGTTCGCGCATGGCTTCATTATATTGTCACGGAAAACTGGCAGAAGTTTCGTCCACAAGCAAAGTCCTCTCAGGGAGGAATGTTTCTCATAGGACGGTTGATATTAGTGCGTAAGCACTTATGTGATGGGTACCAACCCGGAGCAAAGTCGTCAGTTGTCTGCAGCGTTGTCTGTTCACCACCTGGATGATCCAGCTATAGTCCGCAAGTCAGTTTTCGCCAGCAGAGCCCTGGACCAGGGGCTCCGGCCACCCGGCTCCTGCGAATTAATCACCTAAAAAAATGTTTTCTCTCTCTCGCAGCTGGCTTTGCGCGAGCGCTCCGTCCCACGGCACTGCCCTCTCATCGTCGTCTACGTAGCACAATTCCATGCTTTCGCACTGATTCGAATGCAGTAAACATTCCCCGTAGCTTTTTTTACCTAATTGCGTGCATTCTGCTCCTTCAAGGATGTTCAACTCAGTCTTCACTCGGCTCGCACGGAACAGTGCGCACAGTCAAGTCTTGTCCTCCCATATCTGACCATTCATGTCCGTCGGCAGCAGCCACAGCAGCCAAACGCTCACTGCATTACAAGGCCCTCTCTCATTGATCGCCAGTTAAACCTTGTCCCATGCGTTCTGTTAAACCTTGTCCCATACGCTACCCCCACAAGCTTTCTAATCTCAAACCCCTCCAACAAATCTTTTTTTTTTCCCCTCTTGAACTCATTTGTACAAGCTTTGTGCTCAAACATCCCTTTTGCATACCTATTAGCTCTCCGTTCAGTCGAATCGGCGCAGAAAAGTTTCGCAAGAACCGCTCCACGACCGCGCTAACTCCGCACACCTCCCGCCGTCCACTCTCTCCCCTGTCCGGCCTCCTCGTTCTGCCCCCGTCGCGCCCGTGCTTAGGCACGCAAGCATGCGTGCGCTCCACAGTGGCAGGAGCGGCAGCAGCATGGACGAACAGCAGTCAAAGCGAGCGGCCGGCCGCCCATGGCTAGCTGGCCGGCCATCCGCACACACACGAGAGGCGCCCCACACACAGCCTGGCTTCGGCGGCGGCTTCCCTCTTCCAGAGCAGAGGCGCGCGCTCTCCTGGCAGCAAGTCGGTCGGGCGCGAGCGACTGTACGAAATTGGGCACCATCTATCAGCGGAGGCCCTAATTTATTCGGGTGTATCCCAAATGGGCCGCGGCGCGGGTTCTCTCGTGCCTGACCCCTTCCTACTTCGTCTCGGCAGGACTGGCTTCTCCTTCGGTGCTCCTGCGTGGACCGGAGCCGCCCCGAGTCGCACCCCGAACACAATGGGAGCGGCTGGTCGACCATGCCCGCGGGTGGTGGTGGTGGCTGCTGCTGCGTGCAAGGGCTCCCTCCTGCTTAGCTGCTTCGCCGCGCCACCCATCGATTCTGCGGGCCTGCGACGCTGCGTCTTACAGGAAGAACAAAAGAACGGCGGGACTGCTGGGGCTTGTAGTGTGCACGACGCGAGCAGCGTTGCTTCGCATGGGTCCTGTATAACAGGAGCAGACGCAACGGTGTCTCGAGGAGCACCGTTTTTTACAGCTCGGAGTTTCGGGTTAATGGAGAGAGTTAATTCGATGGGCTGACTGGCCGGGTCGCTCGCTTGCACGCACTCTCGGGCTTTAGAGGTATTGCCTGCGGGCACAACGGTGGGTTGCGCTCAAAGGCCGCACATTCGGTTTGAAACTGTTCACCGAAGAGTGGAATCCTCGGACGCCTGTCTTCCTTTGTTTCTTAACTTAATTGTTCTCAGATGTTACGTGCCAGCCACACTTTTGCTTCTGGGTGCACTTGTTTCGCATTGATTGTCCCATCTCAACCCCACACAACCTATCAGCCTCATTGTAAGCAGTTTCAGATGTAGAAGATCAGAAGTCAGCAGAACCATGAATGATTTTAGATCGTGCATCGTCCCGCTAACGGTAGCGTTATGCAATCACCTTCAGGCGACTGTCGTCGATATACTTGCCACCTCAATTGAACACTTGTGTCCACACAGGAAGCAAGAAACTGCGAAAGACACCAGAAAAAAAGACGAACACCGTAAATCAAAGATCCGTTTTCTTGCATGCAACAGCAAACGAGACACATAATCCAGCAGCACGCACCCTTCATTCGAAATAAGCAACATTTTTTTTTAACGCACGAACAAGTCCCAGAGAAAAGACGTCAGTCTTGCATGAAGTTACTGAGGTGAAATAACCTGCACCTTTCGATTAAAACATAGGAGAGCAAGTTATGGAAGTCGCTCAAATATTGGCCGTACAAGACGTACGCGACCATTATTGTAGAGAGGCGCATATGTGCGATGAAAACGTAATATTTAAAGAGAATGGCATTTACACTGTGCAGAGTGTGCCGATGAAAATGACTAGGCGTTGGACTGTAGGAACGGGGACCATAAGTGACCCGGGCTGCTGGTAATGGCAGCTACGGTGACGACACCGACAAACGTTGTCTATGGGCAATCACAATTGAAAGAATGCCTCGTAGACGTTAACAAGCGATCTGAGCTTCGCGGAAAAAAAAAAGTCCAGTTGTGAGCGATATAAAAGGGAACAAACTTTTTCCACTAAACAGCGAATTTACTGTTTATTTCTCCATTAAATTTGAGAATCACTATTGGATATTATGCGCCAAGGGGAAAATTAGTAAGAAAAGAGAATAAAAACTGTACTTGTCACACATACTTAAGCAGCTATCAATAATTGAATGTTCAAAACTTTGTCCTCTGTCATATGCTCACGACTGTACTTGTGCGTACGCATGCAAAAATTTCGTGCTTAATGCGAAATCTTGGCATCAGGGAAGCAATCAAGCTCTTTTTTTCTTGAGACACTATGGTTTTACATATAAACGTATGATCGGGAGAACAGCTCCGAGCCCTATAACGCTTTCTTTCCTTCAGTAACTTGCTAGCTCAGTGTGATACGTATACTTGTAAATAGTGCAAGCGTCCCATAGCTTCATGTGGACTTGTGTACTATGTTTTGGAAGAGGATACCATTATCACATTGGTCATCTCACTGTCCTCCTTTTTTTTTTCTGTTGACCTGCTACCATCTCTCCGAGCTTCGAGTGGGAGGCCAGAGAAACGCTCCACCAGTCAACCTCTCCACCCTTCGCGGAAGTGAACCTCCGTCTTTTACCCTCTCTCCCATCTTCAAGACAGAATGTGCGCTCTTATGCGATGAGGCCAGCTTTTTTTGTCACTCCGGCATATCATCAGCACAAACCACTTAGTCAATCACAATTTTCTTTCCGCGTGCAGGCACCGGTGGCTAATGCTGTTTAATTAAGCCTTAATTAATCCCTTTTAACCCCTTATCGCCAGAAGGAATCGCGTGGAGCGAGTCGAAATTGATGGCAAGCTTCACTTCTGATGACGCCAGTACACGACAAACCAGAGCAGTCAGCCGAACACTAACGCGGTCGTTCGATGACTTGGAAGAGGAACGAAGAATAACCAGCCGTACAAACGCGCCGGAGAGGAGAGGAGGGGAGAGGGCGAAACAAAAGAAAACTTTGCACCCTTCGCGAGTCGAGGAAAAATCGAGGGCGGCGGCATGCGTGCACCGGCAGAGGCGGCTGGCTCGCCTGCGTTATTTACAACTGGGTGCTCGGGCCACTCTTCCTCTCTCCGCTCCGGAATGACAGTTGGGGTTCCTCCGGTGCACCGCGCGGCCCGCTGCTTGCTCTCAGGTGTGTGCGTGCTTCGTTCGAGCTGTGTGATGCTTCCCTGAGCTGACCGGGATGACAACACGATGGACGAGTTGGACGCTCTGTCCCTGCCTCTGCTGCTCGCCACGCCGACTCGCTTAGACCCCCACTCTTTCTCCCCTTGTTCCGGGGGGTGGGACCGTGGGACCGCGGGGCGGTCTTAAGGCGCTTCATCTTTCCGAGAGCTGCGCACTGCCTAATGCGCAATGGTTTTGCATTTTCCGAAGGGTTATTTTTTTTTTCATCCGGTGCCCTTCCTGGGCGCCCTTTGTTTAACAGTGAGGGTGGAGCCATACAACGATTCGGATCGAACAGGGCGGCAAAGGCTACGCTAGAGCCCAGTTTTACCACCACTACTCTGTATGTAGACGTGGGAAGTCTTCCGTTTCAAGGAAATTTACACCTCCTCCTCTCCCTCTCCGTCATAGCCCTGGGGCTAAGTGGCACTATACAATCGTTAATGCCGTCGCTGCTCTGAGAGTATACAGGTTGGAACCGTACCTGACCAAGACGAGCTTGATCCTCTCCTACTACTATAGTAGTATCGCCACATATATGTGACGATATCAGGCTATTCTATTGCACGCAGGGGTATCCAAACTCTCATCGTTAATACAGATCGGAAACGAAGCGCAATGCCTTGAACATTCCAACTCCCCTCCCCCCTCCCCCCACCCCTGATGGTGTTCCGCTCAACCGGAAGCAGGATGGGCGCTGACACGTTTTGACGCAAGTTAATAAGAAACTAGCAGCCTCCTGGGAAGGCGCTGCCTGCGTTGTCAAGGAACGATAGGAAAGTCGTGCTTCACTTCTAGCGGCTAACAAAGAAGGAGCTAGAGAAAAAGGGAGAGGGGGAATGTCAAGATTAATGGGGGTGAATCGCAAAGCGGATTCACTTTAGAAAAGCATCCTCACACGGCCGTTAATTCTTACCTCCTTCATGGACCCTTCAAAGTGAGCAGCCGCAGTCCACATTCCAGCAGCCTACGCTAACTGCGTACACCTAAAGGACGCCAAGACAAAGCCGGAGATAGACGATCGTGCGGCTTCGGCTTTGACCCTGCTCGGTGTAAAAAGAAAAAAAAATCGACAAACAGCAAACTTATTGGGCGATTTTTTTAACTCTTTCCACGCTCAGCGGTTAGTCGTGACGCAAACGATATGTGCACTTGATGCACTGCACTCTGCACTGAGCGCAGGCTGAGCTGTCTTTCGTTGTTATCTTTGTTTTCTCCTTTGCTGCTTGTGTGTGTATATATACATATATGGTCTTCCGCGCCTTTGTTCTTAACCGCGGCTTCGATCGCCCGGTTCCCGTGCTAAGCTTTCTTTATGCCTCGGCGCGTGACACAGTCCTGCTATCGGAAGCACGGATCTTTGTTTCCCCTCTCGTGGAGTGGTTGCAACGACCCTTACTGTCGAAGCAGGCAGGCCGGAAGGGGTTAACGAAATGGAACGAAGGTGAAAAATAATGAAAACAAAAAAGAAACGAACAAGCGCCGCCAGAACGTGGAGGAACAAGCAAGCCGAGTAATTGGCGTAATGGCTACCGTCCCCCCTAATTGCCTGCAAGAGTCGGTCCGCTCTGCGTGCGGCTAATGCTGAGGCTAATCGGTTAGCACACGGATTGTTTACGGTGATGGGCCGCCATGCTATGCGCGCTTTGGGAGGGCCATCCCTAATCCCTTCTGCGTGGTTTAGTGCCTCGCATTTATCTACTGTCGATCACACGTCGGTCGGACATCCTTCTATACTTTTCTCCAGGCGATTCACGACTTACATTGTTTCGCGCTCGTTGCCACGAAGCTTAAACTTCCTGTAGCCTTTGCGGGAAGCGTGGGAAGTCCGGATCCTTTGTTTAAACCGCTAAGAATGTAGTCCTATACCGGGGAATGAGCCTGCATGTGAAAGCATGCACGAAAACATTACAGGGGGGAAGAGAAGGAGACACTGCGGAGGTTCCGTGCGGCCTTTCAAGCAGCCGATCTGTAACAGACTTACTTGAAAGCTTCCGCGCGTGTCACATTTATGCTCGCTCATCTACATACCTTCTGCTGTGTGCAAAAAGCAGCAAGTGACGACTGATTCTCTGTGGCTTCTTGAAGAGGCTTCTGCCTGCTCCTTGTTAGTACTGTGCTTTAAAAATAGACGCTAGGCTCTGCGCGCGTGCCTTTTTTTGGTGTGCCTTGTCGTGATGCTTTGTGCACGCTGACGAAGCAGAACCCGATACGATTGAATCACGTGTTGAATCATACCGATACTTAGGTGTTGTTATCACCGACAAACTCAACTGGTCTGAACACATCACGAAATTAGTGGCAGAGACATCCAAAACACTTGGTTTCATTAAGCGTTCCCGCTCCTTATCCCCCAGTTCCGTAAGAAAACTTGCCTACGAGGTGTACGTTAGACCGAAACTTGAATATGCCAGCGCAATATGGAGCCCTAACCAGCAATATCTAATTGAATCACTTGAAAGCATCCAGAATCGGGCGGCTCGCTTCTTCTGTTCCGAATATGATAGACGGGTTAGCGTTAGCGCCATTAAATCATCCATTAACCTTGAATCATTAGCGCATCGAAGGAAGATTTCATGGCTGTGCCTATTCCAAAATCTATATTATAATCGCCCTGACTGAGAGCCTTCCTTTTAGTACCACCTGTACGAACATCACGTCGTCTTTTCAATTCTATGAGCTGCAACGCATAACTGGTTCGACAAACGCATTTAATAAGTCTTTCTTACCCTTGGCCATTGAAGAATGGAACTCGATTCCTGAACCAGTAGTCTATGAACGTGACACCTCTTAATTCAGGCAGCTAATATCAGCTCACTTTTCCAAATAATCATTTTATCAGCAAACATTTCCAGGTTTACCCAGATAATAAACGCGAATTTTGCTTTGTAGTGGTTCCCTACGCCCATGTATAGGTCATATTTGCTGCTTTGTCTTGTATCTTTTTTCTTTTCTTTTCTTTGTTTGTAATAATTGTGCGTGTAAACCTTAGCATTGATTTGTAAAGATATGCGAAAATCAATCGCATGGGTGTTCTTTTCGTCTTTTTTTTCATTTTTCTTTTTCAATAACCATGGTTTCATAAGAATGTATAACGTTACTTGCCTCTCTGGTTTTTATTTCGCTTTATAATTATATGACCACGTGATTAATGTACTTGTTACCCCAACCCCCCTTATGTAATGCCCAACCCAGGGCCCTTAAGGGATAATAAATGATGATGATGATGATGATGATGATGATGATGATGATGATGATGATGATGATTCTATAGGCTACTTCTTTCCCCCATTCGCAGTCTGTCTGAATTATGCCGCACCTGAGAAGCTTCCATGGATTCATAGGTAAATTCCGGCGCCAAAACGTGGCGGCGCCCATTTTGCTTCCGGCTGAGCGGAGCACAATCAGGAGGCAGAGGAAAGGGCGGTGCAGTGTTCAAGGCTTTGCGCTGCATTTACATCAGCATCATCATCAGAGATATGGCAGAGGTCAAAGGAGTCTCCCATATCTTTCCTTTCCAATTAACCCTCTGCTGTGCCAGCTGTGGCCCCTCCCTATCCCCGCAAACTCATCCGCCCACCTAACTTTCTGCCGCCCCTTGCTACTCTTACCTACGCTTGGAATCCAGTCCGTCACCCTTAACGACCATTGGTTATTTTACCTTCGTGTTACATGTCCTGCCCAAGCTCATTTCTTCCTCTTGATTTCGACTAGGGTGCCATTAACTTGCGTTTTTTTCCTGGCCCACTGTGCCGTCTTCCTGTATCTTAACGTTACACACAACATTTTTCTTTCCATGGCTCGCTGCGTGGTCCTTAACTTGAGCTGAACCCTGTTCGTTAACCTCCACGTTTATGCCCCACAGGTGAGTGTCGGTAAGATACAGCTGCTATATACTTTCCTCTTGAGGGAAATTGGTAAACTGCCATCCATGATTGAGAGAACCTGTCAAATTCCCTCCACCCCGTTCATATTCTTCCAGTTATCTCCCTCTCGGGATCCGGATCTGCATGCACTACTTGCCATAAGTTGACGTATTCTCTTATCACTTCAAGCGCCTCGCTACCAATTGTAAACAGCTGTTCCCTTCCGATAATGTTGAACCTTACTTACTTCGGTGTTCTGCATATAAATTTTTAAACCGACAATTCTGCTCTGTCTGTCTATAACTCATTGAACATGTTGTGCAGTTCATCTCCTGAGGGACTTAGCATGTCATCAGCAAATCGCGGAATATTAAGGCTTTCTTCATTAATCTTATCCCCAACTATACCAATCCAGGCCTCTGAATACCTACTGTAAGCAGGCGGTGAACAGCATTGATGAGATGGTGTCTCCCTGACTGACATCCTTGTTTATTAGAATTTTATTTCTGACTTTATTGAAAACTATGGTAAGCCGTTACAGATAACTTCGAGTATTTTTACATAAGGCTCTTCTACACCATGATTCCGCAATGCCTGCATGACTGCTGAGTTTTCGACACAGTCAAATGCTTTCTCGTAACCTATAAAATATACGAAAGCTATATATATATATATATATATATATAGGTTTGTTATATTCTGCGCATTTCTCTATCACCTGATTGGCATTGTGAATATGGTCTATTGTTGAGTAGCCTTTGCCAAATCCTGCCTGATAATTTGGTTGATAGAAATCTAATCTTGTCCTGTCTCTATTAGCGATTACTTTAGTAAATACCTTGCCGGCAGGAGACAGTAAGCTGGTCGGTCTGTAACTTTTCAAGTCATTTACTTCTCCTTTATTATGCTTTAAGATGAGGTTAAAGTTCTTCCAAGTTTCTGGAAAGCTCGAGGTCACAAGGCATTGTGTATACAAGGTAGCCAGTTTTTTTTTTTTTTTTGATCGCAACCTCCCCGCCGTCCTTCAACTGATCTGCTGTTATCTGATCCTCACCAGCAGCTTTCAACCTTGGCATTGTAAGGCGGGACTTCCCACTGCGGCGCGTCACTGCATCTCTCACCTAGGTCCTGGTGTTACATTGGCTACTGTATAGATTTGTGTAGAACTCTCCAGCTACTTTAACTATCTCATCCATATTGCTAATGACATTGCCCTCTTCGTCTCTTAACGTATACATCTGATTTTTGCCTATGCCTAGTTTCCTCTTCAGCGCGTTTAGGCTACCTCCCTTCTTTAGAGCATGCTCGATTCTCTCCATACTAAACTTCCCTATGTCGGTTACCTTGCGCTTACTGACTTTGACAGCTCTGCCAGTTCTATTCTGTCTATAGAATTAAATGCTTTCATGATTTGGTGTTTCTTAATCAGGTCTTTCGTCTCCTGAGCGAGCTTGCCGCCATCCTGCTGAAGCACCCTGCCGCCTGCTTCTACAGCGAACTACGTAATGATAGCTGTCAGATTATCGTTCATTATATGAACATTAAGATCGTCTTCCTCAGTTTAAGATGAATATATGCTCTGCAGTGATGTCCTGAATTCCTGTACTTTCCATCTTACCGTTAACTCGTTAATGGACTTCCTCTTCACTAGCTTCTTCCGTTCCCTCTTCAGGTCTAAGCTAATTAGAGACCTTACCTTTCCGTGGTCGCTACAGCGCACCTTTTCGAGGTCGTCCACATCCTGTACGATGCCAGGGTGAGCGCATATTATGAAGTCGATTTCATTTTTAGTCGCACCGTTGGGGCTCTTCCAGGTCCACTTCCTGTTATCTAGTTTGCTGAAGAAATTATTCATAATCAGTTAATTATTTCTCTCTTCGATCTCTTCTAATAACTCTCCCCTGCTATTCCTAGAGCCTATGCCATAATCGCCTACTGCCTGCTCGCCAGCATGCTTTTTGCCTACTGTCACAAGCGTGGCAGCATTTTTGGTTTTTAATGCTTTGTGTGATTCTGCAGGTGTAGGCAGCCCGCGTGGCTAAAATTAGTATGTGCCTTAAGCTTTGGTATATAGTTTTATCCGTACATGGTTCCTCTGGTCAACCACGGGATACAAAGGAGGGTGTACGTGTTTCTTTTCCTGTTTGTGTTTTTCTTCTCTAGTCTTGAAGGTGACCCCTGGCTCTCCGGAAGCAAGGGCACACGTGTCTCTTTTTTTGTGTGTGATGTACCTTTTTCGGTGGCGCGGTGACCCCAACCAGGGCGCCCGGCCAAAGTGACCTTTACCCCGCTGTAACAGGAAGGCCAAGCAGTGGCAGAATGTTGCGCGAACGTGCTCGAGACTAGAGGGGTAAGGTGACCGTCGTCCGCCGCAAAACCCATAGAGGCCCGTCCGTTACCTGCTTCATACCGATGCTCGGGGGACAGAACCACCACCGAGCACTCCCGGGACTCCAAGACGCTGACGACACCGCATCTCCTTCGACAACCCGCTCGCAGTTCTGGAAGGACCATCGCCTTCGAAGGCTGCTCCGTGTCGTGGTAAATGGACCGCCGCTGCTCCCCCGGTCACCCTATGCTTGTTTTCAACTATGCTTCAATTTTAACTTTTCGTTTCATTTTATTATTCGTCTGCCTTAGTTAATTGGAATCGTTTTTCTGTAATCTGCATGTACCTCAAAAGCAATATAACGTAAAAAATATGCAAGGTATTTACACATAACGACTCCTGCGCGAATTCTATGTTAGTAGAAAGAAACATAATTCGACATTACTTGACATCGCTGATTCACGTCTAAACGTACCCGCTTACAGTACACGCCGCTCTGAAAAGTGGGTGGTTAAAACACACGGGAGGACAACTTGCAGTGAACAAATGCTTGAGAACAATTTACCGCGGTTATTAAATTTCCTTAATGAAATTGGCATCGGTATCGAAAATATGAGCCCCTCAATAAATTTTAAGACATTCCTGAGTTCATGTACTTTAGACCGATTATGTAGTGTGTTGTAACAGTTCTTTTCCATCTTATCTCTTAAATATATCTGGATGATTGTTTTTCTGGGACAGGTGACCCCTGTATGTCGTGTTTCGTATGTCCTGCTTCTCCGCGCTGCCACGTGTAAAGGGGCTCGAGGGCCTCTCAAGCCCTATGACCTCACTCCATGACCTCACATCCCATTTAATACCCACTAGTTCCTCGAACAGGACTGCTACACTAGCCTCCCTGGATAAGGTTCTAGCGTTAAACGATGCCAGGTTAAGCTTCCAATGGTGGCCTTTCTGGAGCCGTGGATTCGTAGCCCCTTCCGCTGCGTCACAGGTGTGACCGCCGCCTTGGGCAATTGCTCCGCAGCCGCTGGGGACTGAGGGCCGTGAGTTAAATGGTTTTTTTTTGTTTTTTTTTTAATGTAGGAGGCTGTGGCCAAGTACCACACCAGGGTGACCAAGTCCTTTTCTGTTGAGGCAGTGAGCTGCCGGTTGTGGTCACAGAGCTCATGCCGCCCCCCAGGCC
The DNA here is from genome assembly GCF_052857255.1 of Amblyomma americanum. Lineage (NCBI taxonomy): Eukaryota > Metazoa > Arthropoda > Arachnida > Ixodida > Ixodidae > Amblyomma > Amblyomma americanum. Next base: position 77,138,052 of record NC_135498.1, read on the forward strand.
TGGTTATGCAATTCCATCGTCATGCGGAGGTTTTTTTCTTTTATTCGGTGGATAATTGCGCGGCACCGGGATTCGAGCCTGGGTCCTCTTGCACACGAGGCCGATTCTCTACCTCTACGCCATCGCTGCAGTCCTCAGCATTTCTTCCAAGGTGTATATTTTCAGAGCAGCGACGACATTAACGATGCCCCTTAACTAGGTATACCTGTCTTCAACGTCTCGACATCAGAAACCCCCCCCCCCCCCCCCGGACCGATTTACGTAATGCCCCAAAAAGGGCCTTTATAGGGACTGACAAGTGGGTAAAAGTTTAATGAGATTATGGTGGAAATGGTATATTGCCTGACAGTGTAAGAATAGAGCACTGCAGCATGGAAGAAACGGGGATTTGTAATTGTAATTTGGCATTAAAGGTCGCGTAAAAGAAACCGAACAGATATCTGGCGGTGAATCCCACTACGTGACCACATTTCAATAAAACATTATTTATATGTTTTTTAAGCACATCGTGATCCCTTTTTCTTTCAGAAATGCTTGTCGTTTCTTATTGTAGTTCACGCCTTCTGCAGAGCGCCCTACGGTGCAAAGGAACGATCGAATCGCCGATGAAATGCTTCGCGGCTTTGTTGGTAGATGGCACCACAGTGCTTGAAGCGTTAACCGCGGTTCACTAAAACTCTTGTCAACTAGACGTATAAGTCACTGTACCAGCTTTATATTTGAAAATTGAAATTGACGCCACGCTGTACTAAAACTGCATAATTTCTGGTCTGACAGATAGGTGGGGCTGTATTTGTTTTTAGTTCATCACTTTTGCCGGGTGCAATCCCTGCCGCTCTCGCTGATCATGGTTTCCGGCATCCGGGTGCATAAAAACGGGCGCATCCTGTGATCGAGAAGTTCTCGGTAAAACCCTTCCGCAGCGTTTATAGCGGGCAAATTGTGCCCCTTGGACACTAAGTTTTGCGGTGCGCTGAAACAAAAGTGAGGTCTTAAATTCAGTTCTTGGTCCCTTTGAGGGTAAAATAAGTCGTGATGATGATGGTGATGACGACGATAATTATTGTCAATATCATGCCACACTGTCAGAGTTCTTGACTCATGCTGCTGTTTAATCGGTGGCGTAGCTCTGGCGCAAGATATGTCTCGCTTGCCACAAGTAAGTTCCTCTGGCGTAGCATATGTTATAGAAAGGTTATTATTATTTTAAATAAGCATATCAGTGTTGAAGGGGTTCCTCGTTTTTCGTGCACGTTGTACCATTGAAGAGCGTACCTCGTGAGCGAATAAGCACATATTGCAGGTCGTTACATAGCAATGTATACATTACAAAAAAGCGCTCGTGCCGTGTCTTGCTTCTTCCTTTGGTCCTCGTCTTTTGCGCTACCGTCACCATGAATCCTATTCAACTCTCCCAACTTTCCACCTTACAGCGCACATTACAAACTTTTGGCTTGCCGCACATTGTAGGCCTTTACATTGCAGGATATTATATGCACACACTGTAAAAGCACACTTTACAGGAATTTAGGTTGCCACACGTGTTCGAGATGTGGCGTTGTCTGGCAAACAGGTTCCCAACACGCGGCCATTTATCAAACCACTGAGGCTCAACCTGAATCGTGCGTCGGCGCCTAACATTGGGAAGTTGAAAAGCGATGAAGTGAACTTTCATTCGCTTAATTTTACCCGACTGGCCCTGTTTTGCTTTTCGTGTGTACTTCTCGCGATACCGTACTAATTTTACCGCCCACGCAACGTCACTGATGTCTCCCGTCTTGCGAAATACAGATTGCGATATCTCTACTCCTTCTCTCGAAGTAAAAAAGATATATTAGCTTGTCCGGGCACCATACTGCAATTTTCTGTATACTGAGCACTATACCCCACTCTGTAGTATACCACGCACTATACTGTGCACTGCAGTGCAAAAGAGAGATAAAGAGGAGGAGGGACGGAAGAGATGTTAACCAAGAGGGTATTCCGGTTGGCTACCCTGCACTGCGGAAGAGCCATTAGGGGATTGAAAAGGGTAAGGGACAAGGGGTAAGGAGCACCGTCACAATTTGTAACTCAAGCCAGTCGCTTTCAGGTAACAAAAAACTGTGCGGTTTCCTTTGATACCACAGTGTCCACTCTTCTTGGCTAATGAACTCGACTGCAGCCCAAAGGGCTGCATTTGAGTTGAGCCGCAAGAACTGGATTTAGCGCGTGCCGTACTTGCGGTGCGTGGTGTGTTGCTGGCGTGCGCAGGCTCGAAAACAGAGCACACATAACATTCATCAAAAACGTGAGCTTTGCAATCACTTGCATATCTTGGCCACGGTCCAGATAGTACAGTGTACACTATAGCGTACGCTATAGATAGTTTGGTTTGGTTTATTGGTTTTAACGTCCCAAAGCGACTCAGGCTATGAGGCACACTGTAGGGGAGGGCTCCGGAAATTTCGACCATGTTGTGTATCATATACTGTACAAATGACACTGAAAAAAAAACGCAACGAAAGCAAAGTTCACTGAGTTGTTCAGAACCATTACTCTCAAATGCAGCGAAGCACAACCGTCTTCGGAGTCTTAGTATATATACCTATACATAGGGTCGGCACGCGCAACCTTTGGCATTCGCACCGCTGCGGAAGCATCGGCGGAACCGCAGGTTGTAAAACTGTATCAGTTAAAGCGTTTTCGTGCCACGTAACACACGAGCGCCGGTCTGCCAGGAATACTTGGCGCGCTTGCGCGTGCTTGACCGGCGCGACCTTGCCGCGATATTGCTCTATTTTTATCAAGCTTCCTTTCTTGTAGTTTTCTGGAAGCTATCCCATTAGCCCCCCCCCCCCCCCCCCCCCACACACACACACACACACCCTCACCCCCGCAAAGTGTTCTGGTTCGCTCTTTTCTTCTTCTTTTACCCCTTATTTAATATTCTTGCCCCGTACCACAGTAATGAACGTCCACTTCGGCAGGAAACGGAAAGAGGATTTATTGCGAAAACAGAGGACAGATGAAGAGATTGGCGTTTCTCAAACTGGCAGCTTGCGCGCTATTCCTTATGAATTCAATACAAAATAGACAGGAAGAGGTGAGTCTAGAGAGAAGGCCTCAAGAGATACGTCTCGAATACATAGCCATCAGCAAATGGGTAAACGATGCTCGACGAGTCCGTAGATACGTATCCGAAGATTTATTACTTCGTGTGCCAGAGCGGCATGTTTTGCTTAGTAGACACAAACATGTACCGTTATTCGACATCAGCAAGCCAAGTAAGCGCTGCCCCAGTGTACTATATCGGCCACAAAAACAAACGGACCATGCAAGTGACCTCGAAATTTTATTGAACGACTCCTTATCAGTGGAGTGAAAAAGCGACAAGCGAGATCAGCCTGGGTTGTCATGCTCACCATATACCCAAAGAGTTAAACCCGTTATTGCTAGGCGGGCTTCAAGAAATTGAATTTTTTGTCCGTTCCTGTTACTTTTTCTCAAGACAGCTCACCGCTCTGTTTCATCGCACAATATATACACGTCGAATATATACACAGGGAGTTGATGATGCGCAATCTATGTCTTCCAAAATTTCATGTAACGTGCCTATTAAGGGCGAGGAGAGCCTAGAGCTCACTGCAGGAGTAATGGTTAGTTTTAATTCGATAAAACGGAAATTTTAACTACTTTACAGCATTTTGAAGCTTGAACTTACAGTCCGCAGCGGATGACGCGCATTATTCACTGTTCCACCCATCGCTCCAATTACAGAAGCGAAAACGAGCTCTTACTACGTACATGCAGATAATATTATCTCTAATCCGCCTTGTTACACAATCTAATCCTCATAGGACGGCGCCAGGCTCCTTCTCGATTGTGTCGACGTTCGGAGCCAATATAATTGTTTTTGTTTCTCTTAGCAGAGAGAAATAATAGAAATATTTATTTGCAAAAAAAATGTCTTGACAACAAAGAAAATAATAATTAGCATCTCATTCCAGGACCCGCAAGTGCGATTGGGAAAGAAGGACGGGTGACCTTGCCCCCACCGCACCTCTCTGCCCGCATTGTTTGCATATAAGCCGACGAAAGACAAAGCTACCACCAAAATAGAGGTTTTGGAAACAGAATTACAAAGATTAGTCTCAGCGTAGAGTATGCTGAATCAATGGAACACTGAGATAAAAGAACTTTAGCTTAATTAATATTGAAATCACCCCCCCCCCCCCAATTATTACGCGTAGCAACAGCCAGGTATGTGAAGTCCACTGTAGAGCAAAGGCCACTCGTGCTGATGATCACCAATATGTGCTGTGCTGTGCTAGTAGGTTAAACTTATCGCGGCAAATTTCCTAATATTATGCCTTCTGTCTATAACTAATAAATGCCAAATAAAAAAGATTAAATAAATGATGTAATGAGATAATTGGGATCAATTCCTGACCGCCGAGCACAGGCTTGGCACAGGCTTGGCACAGGCTTGGTGATATTTTCGCGTCTGAATAGTTTGACGTTGCCATTTCATGAAATGGCTAAAGAACACGCATATTATTGCTGCCTGCTAGAACACTGCTTTTGTCATCTATAGGTATGTTTGTACAAAAGGTCTTACACAGTTTTTCATTGAGTATGGGTGTATCACGGCTGAACGACAATGCCCGCAACTGTCTTCATTTATTCTGCACCTTAATTGTCCCGTGCCCTTCAGGGGACATTAAAGTGGGGATAAATGACGATAATGGTATTTTGATGACAGGGATGATGAGGCGGAGGGGGAATTAAGAAACCTGGTAAACCGTTCTAAAATAGCTGCACACAGCCGCCTGCAGCTAAATAAACCAAGGAGATTTGATCTCTAATTCACAACGTAAGGACGAATCGAGGTAATAATAGTACACGAGAGCACAAAGCGATAAATACTGTAAAGAAAGAAATTAGCAAGTAATTCTATAATTGTAGCTAGTGGCGCGTGAACATGCAGTTTTTTTAATCGTAAAGTCGTCCTTCTGGGCCAATCCTTAGGTCGAATTTCATTACGTTGACCTCGATTACGTAGACTCGTTTATAACAAGCTGCAATTGCAGAGCACTTCCTTCACGTATGCTCAGTTTTCCAGTTAAGTCAGTGCTTATTGCGAAATTCAGAACGCCAGCATCTAGGTGGCGAGCCTTAACAAAAAAAAAAAAAACATTTTCTCCCGAGGAAAACGTCTTGCTATAACGGCTAATTTCTTCGGCATTCGTGGTGCCGAATTTGCCCTATTAGAGTTGGCTCGCTGAGGAAAACGGCTGCCGAGCAGCGTGGGCCAGTCTGTAGTCTAAATTATACGCTTCCGCTAACGCAACCTTCCGTAACTAAACGCGCCTCCATTACTCGAGGCGTGTAAAGCAACGCCTCAGTCGTCAGCCGTCGCAGTTCCCACCGTTCGTAGTGGGCGCTTGCACAACGCACGGGCCTATATATCCTCGGCGTCTATCGAAACATAGCGGCGAAAGCAACGACGACGTGACCTCGAGGGCCGGGCGGTCGGTGCGCGACCTCTGCGCGCACTGGCTACATATGCAGCGCACACTTTATAGCTGCCGATTGCGGGCCGACCTTGGCACTTAAGCGCGCTGTGCCTTGAATTAGATCCAAGTGTGGTCGGCGGCTGCTACACACACGGGGCAGGCAAGCGAATCAGTGTCGGCGTCGGCGGCAACGAGAGAACTGTTGGCACTAATGGAAATGGCGGGTACGTCGAGATCGACGAGAACCTGGCCCGCCTAAGAAAGGCGGCTTTGTTTGCGGCGCTTGACGGTGACTTGTAAGGAGAGCAAGTCGTTGTGTAATGACAGAATCTACAGATCGCGGATAAAGTGCATCACAGGTACGGTGCAGAAGCAACCCAAGTCCCACCGATGGTAGCACCTGCCATGGTAGAGCAGTCTTATTAAAACTGCGCGAAGAAGACAGGACAAGAAGAGGCGCGAACAGGAACGCACAAAGCGCAGACTTCCAACTAGTTTTATTGCGTGAAAGAAGGGACTTATAAGAGTCTTCAACATGACGAAAAACAAGAGACAAACGCTAAATAACTGAGCAAGAAGCAGCAACACAGAAAAATACGAGGTAGTAATAAAGCTATGTGTGCATTCAGCCCGATAGATTAGCCCGGACGTGCCCATCTAGAACTTCACTTCATGCCTTACTATAGTAGAGCAGTGGCGGATCTCACTTGACCGCTGCACCACTGCGCCAGGAATGGTAGGAAGTCTCCCAGTGGCCTGTTAATAAGGAGAATGACCAATACCGCATGTATGGACATTAACCATTATCGCTATCCGGAAAACTGCCATCTGTCAACACTGGATTTGAACACAGGAGCCGAAGGGACCGAACGAACTGATATAACTCGCATCTGCATAACTACTCAAATCAAGCATCGTTTTTTTTTCGCTTGTTTTCCGCATCACTGGTTAACACCGTGTTGCCAAGTGATGCAATGGATGGTTAGCGGTGGCTTTTAGCTGCTTCATAAATGGTTCAAAACTTCGGCCCATGCGCAAGACAAGGCCGTGGTCGCAGCCGACTGCACGAGTGATTCACGGATGGGTGCCCAATTACTGGAAATGAATTTTTGCGTCAGGAACTGGTTGCAGCCCAGGCAAAAAAAAAAAAGAAGAAACAGTGCCTAAACTCGAGATTTTTAGACGACTTGACAAGCACGGACCCTTTCGGGGAACATCTCGTACAATCGATGACCGGGAGTTTTGAGAGCAATCCGAATATAAAAGGGAAGTGACGCTAACTTGTCTATGTACCGTGTTTCGCAGCTAAAAGTAACCAAGGTTTTGGTAAATACAGAGTGGGATAGGCGAGTGAGGCTAATGGAGAGTGGTTGAAAGTATTTTTGTTGTTCTGGAAATTTAACCAGCGATGTTTCTAAGCGTCAGGAACAAAGTGTCAGTACGGAAGTTGTAGATCGGCTTGAAAAACAGCCGGCTGCAATGTTCGAGCAAAGGTATCATTTACGTTCTTTTTCTTTTCCCGGCCTTGAATAAAGCCTCGACATACTAAAGATACCACGTGACAGCGGAGCTACTTCAAGCTTCTCAAGACGCATCTGAGAGAGCAAAATCGAATTTTCTCCGCATAGTTCTACCCACGGGGCTTTGCGTGCACGCTGGGTGAGAGATGTGGGCCAGCAGCTGTCACGTGGTACCTTCTGTATTTCGCGGGCCTTCTTTTAAGGCCAGTAAATAAAGCCGCATAAGCTGCACCGCGGTGCAGTCATTTCAACCACTTCTTTTTCAACACGATGTACAGTTTAAGAATTTACACGATATTCCTGAAAGGAATTCATAAAAGCTTTGCTAATTACTGTTTATTAATTATAACTGGAGAACGCAAAAATTTCTCTCTCTCTCTCTCTCTCTCTCTCTCTCTCTCTCTCTATATATATATATAATATATATATATATATATATATATATATATATATATATATATATATATGGAGCCGGGGACTCATGCCAACGATGGATGGCTTCAGCACCGCAGCATGGTAGCTTCTTGCATTAGCGGCGACGTTACACGCATGCCCAGTGCGAGCCGGGAGTTGGGATGATCCGCAAGAGCGCCTGTCTTTTCACACAGAATAATGAAGAATAAAAGGTTGGAAAACATCCCTCCTACAGTCATCTTTTATTTTCTTTTGGCCGAACGACGACGTACGAATCACGTGTAAACTACCACGTAGCCGAGAATGTAAGACGATGCAAGACGAGCCTTGTGTACGGTGTACGCTATATGTGGGCCTGTCTACAGCGCATGCGCAGTTAAACACACGGGTGGTCTTCACTGTTATTTGGGTTAGCTTGGAGCCGGATTGTTATTTAGGTCAGCACTGCAGTGGGGAATATAGAAATGCGTCGTGGCGTGTAGACCCAAAACTAGGTCCGTAAGAATCTGTCCTGCAAGCCTTAGAAGCTATTTCGGCGTTAAAGTATTAAACAATCCGCACGGTGAGCTACACAAGCGCTCCTTTCTTAATTTGCTCATCCGTACACATTGTAACGATGCTGAGAGAACCGGCAGTGATTACTTTTGTGAAAACCGGACAACCTCCAACCGGGCATCATTGTGTACACTAATCCTTCCTTCCGTGAACACAACGCCTCTGGGTGTACCCACGTTCGTAGCGTAGTCTTTCATCGGCTTAACTGAAGCACCAATGAGAGGAAAGAGGTGGGAAAAAAAAGCGCACACAAAGAAAGGGAAGCCTCTTGCAGGCAATTTCGACTCGCCGCCTCGTTGCTCTAAACAAGTCGTACGCAGAGTGCCAGAAACCACCACAAATCTCCAGGATCCTCGATCGCACCCTTCCTTCTTACATTAGCGTTGTCCCCCCCCTCCCACCATGCCCTCGCTCGTTAAACAAGGCGAGCACTCCACTTCGAAGGCCGACGTCCTTAACGCCGTCCTAAATCCTGCGGCAAGGCAGCGCGGCTAATTAACGCTGCAGCGCGGTCTTTCTTCTGTTTGTTTGGAGGCGTAACTCGGTGGCTGGGAATCCACAAAGCAGGAAGTGCGACTATCAGCTTCCAGCTCTCTGTGTGCCCAGCCTGTGAGAAGAATAACAATAAAACCGCAGCTAGCTACGAGTTATTTCCGCGAAGTTCTCGGGTCTTTGCCCCCTATACGCGATCGTTGTCAGCGCGAATTTCCTCGCAATCGAAATATTCCTCGGCGCGTTTCCTCCGGAACGCTTTTCGCTGAGTGAACGACCGAGCAGCACCTCCAGGGAAGAAGTGCGAGCAAAAAAAAAAGAGAAATAGGCAATAAAGCGAGCTTTATTTTTCAGATGAGGCGGAACGGGCTTGATCGCTGAATGATCTTGGTTAGCGAGGGATTCGACTGCAGGCCCTCCTAACAACCCCTCCTCGTCCTCTCTTTACCACCGCCTCTTGGAAGAAAGAGAAGATAATGCATTCGCGACAAGACGAAAGAAACGGACACACTAGGTATTAGCCGAAGGATTAAGACAAAGCGGAAGCTGCCCTGCGCTGAGGCGGCCACTGCGCGTGTTCCTCCGAGACAGGTCCAACGAGTGGTCAAGCCCGCTGTCCGCGAGCGCGCCCTGCTAGACGCGGCGCAAGGCCTGACAGAACATTAATAATTAATGGGGCACGTCGCCTCCTGGATACACACAACTTGCTCAGGACACTGCGTCGCTTCTCGCTCGCTATCTTTGCTGGTCGGCGCGCCCTTCTGCGCCGCTGACATCTCTCTCTCTCTCTTTCCACCTCCGTCGTTCTCGATCTGTCTTAATTTCTTGATGTTCCCTTCTTTTTCCCTGCCTTCTGTCGTTCTTTTTCTTTTCTACTCAGGCTCGTAGCAGTCGGGACGTATCGTGACCCCTAGTGAGGAAGTCGACAGCCTTCGTTTCCTCTCGTATATAACATCACTGCCCTCTGTGTCCACGTCGCTGGCTTGCAGCAGTAGCCGCCAAGGGAGCCAGCCAGCCATCGGCCGGTCTCTACCCCCCCCCCCCCCTCCCCCCGCCTACCAACTGCCTTCCTCGTTTCGTGTACTTATATCTGACCTGACTCGCTCGCTACGACTTCTCCCTATCACGAGCCCACGGATTCGGCGGCGGCGATGGACGCTTGATGGACTTTTTCTTTATTCCACCCCCGGCCCAACACACACACTGCCTGCGAAGCGTGTCGAGCAGCGACGCCGCCGACGACGCCACCTGGCCGTCGTGGTCTCCGTCATCTCGCGGAGCCCTCGTCGAAGGCTCCCCTTTCTCCAGCCGGGGCCTTCCTTCATCGACGTCCTTGCGATTCGCGGCCGAGATAGCGAGCGTCGCGACGCGCGCTTTTATTTGTGTCTGGTTAACTTCGCGCCGTTCGGAGAAGAAGGCGACTGCCCTGTACACATATGCTCTCGCCTCCTGTCCTGCTTTGTTTGTGTTTAGCTTACTTTTTCGAGAGCTCCTGTTCCTTCCTTCCAATCGTTACGCCTAAACGACCAGCCTCGTTAGGCTCGCCGGTAGCAGGCGGAAGTTGTCCTCTCTTTTATGCCTACCCACCACCTTTCCTTCGCTACCGTTTTTATGTGGGGGCGTGATGACGCTTAAGAAGCACAGCGCACGGTAGCTGCTTCGGCGAGCAGCTCAGTAAGTGCCTGGTTCATCGTCCAGCCAGCCAACTACTGACCATCCGCTGCAATCGCCGGCTCTTAAGCGGCGAGTCCGTCGAGAGAATCGCCAGTGCGCGCACACGAACAACCTGTACGGCGCCAGCAGAGGGCTCCGTATATGCTTCTTGACGAGCGCCGATGGGCCACTTAATCGACCAGGAAAGGAGGTGGGGGAGGGGACGCCAGATTTCGATCTGACATTGAGACGTGCTGATCAGCCAGCCCCCACGAGCAGCTGAGAAAGCGGCAGCGGCCGTGCAAGAAGACGTGCACAGCGTGTGCTCCCCTCCAGGATCCAGCACCACCGCCAAGACCAGTAGTGGTGGCAGGCAGTATCCAGAGGCTGGCCAGCGTGGGGAAGGCCAGTTTAGCTCGCAGCTACCGCTCTACATCGCCGCCCGAGCTCTGGTCAGAAGAGACAGCCTTCGGCGGCGGCGGGGGTCCCGAAAGAAACGTAGAGGACCATGCTTCTACTGCTGCTGCTGCTGCCTTCCCTCTCCGACCACCGTCTCTCGGCCGTGTTGTGCGCGCGCGTGCAGCCTTTCCCCCTCGCCTTCTCCCCTTGGGCCGAGCACACGCGCCGAAGAGCGTAGTCACGATCCAGCGTGCTTGGTCAACGGCAGCTCCAGCGGTAGCAGTATAACTGCGGGAATGATCTATATAGAGGAAGTCTCTTGCCCTCCCCTCTTCCCCTCCGGCTCGGCGCGTTCCGTTAAAAAGGGGCAGCTCTGGCGAGAGCGATGCCTGCCTACCTGGCTGACTTCTGAGAGACGACTTAACCGTACACTGATTGTTTGTCTTCTTTCTTTTTCCTCCCTTCTTTGTTCCCATTTTTTTCCTTCCTCCCTCTCTCTCTCTCTCCATCCTCTGTTGTTTGAAGAGCGTTCGCCTAAGAAGCAGACGAGGTACGGATGTTCCGCGGCGCGCGTTGGCCGCCGCTGCAGCAGGCGTCGCCGCGCTGTGCCGTTGTGCTCGAGGCCCCCGCGTGTGGACATAATGCGTGTTTGGCTTCCTGGGTGCCATTAGACGGGAGGAGAGAGATTGTTTGGGGAGATAGACGAGACAGAAACGTGTTGCCTGCGAGGCAGCGTCGTGAAGTCGGCGCGCCCTCGACACGGCGAAAGGCGAGCGTGGCCGGCTGCGGGAGCGATGCATCTCGGCTGCCTCCCAAGCAACTACGGCGGCGCCAAAGATGAAAAAGAGAAAAGAAAAGGAGCGTAATAATGAAGCGAGACAAATAAGAGGGAGAAATTCACGAAGAAAAGCAGCTGTCACGATCTGGAGCGGGGCGTTTTGTCGTATACGCTTGGGCGACTCGCTAATGTGCTCGGGTTTCATCTCATCTCGCCTTTGGTTTTATTGCTGTCCGCTCGGTACGCGGTCAACTGAAGCGGCACGGTGCAATAACACGTTCCTCAGTTTTTCCTTGGTCCACCTGCCGTTAGGTCCTTTTTGAAGTAACCCGAAAGCTCGCGGGACCCTAAGTATGGCGGGTAGAGCGTATGAACATGTGTATCGCTTGACGTGTCTCACCTACGTTCTCTCGCGGTCATGAGAGAAGCCAATGCTGACCAGAGGTTGGCACCTTTTTCTGAGTGATATGTAACCGTATGAAATCATTCAGACGCGACGGTGAAGACGTAGAGGTGCCTGCATTGCAAACGTCAACTCCACTCGCTCTGATATTGTTTCAGATTCAAGGTGAGACTCAAAAGGAAAGCAGAAAAACATCCGTTATACCAGGCCTTGAAAGCGACTGCTTTCTCTCGAATTTTAGGTAAACTTAACGCGTTCACCTTGTTAGCTGACCTCCCTATGCGCGGCGAGCGCGCGCAGCGGAAAAAAGCGCAGTTGTCCGGCAACCCTGGGCGAGCAGGCGACTAGCAACCCTGGGAAGAAAGACGCAAGATAGACACTAGACCGTACGTACCCATGTAATCACTCTAAATTTAACCTTGTTAATAAACAGTTTGAAAAAGTAATAAGGCATCCTGTCGTTAATTCTCGTTACAACAAGAGAAAAGTCTACAACCTGTACGCGTATTTTGCCAAATTATGCATGCAGTTCGTTCGTACATCTATGAAGAGGAGCTTATTTTGACACGAATGGAAACTGCCGATATCAGTAGAGAGTAAGCTGCACACATTGGGATGCTTGTGCGTGACTATACGGGATGAAGTCGCCATGTGGACCGGAGCGAAATAGTCGTATTCAGTTACTTCATTGCATTATTCCTACTAATGAAAACGAGAAGCTCGCACACAACCGCCGCCGAACGCAAACAAGTTAACGTCGCACATTAAGTGCAAACAAAAAAATGAGGTGAATTTGTAAAAGTACGTTAATGGCGAAGAGTAAGAACCAGGTGGCGTATAAGAAAATATCCTCTTCTATGGGATCTATGAAAGTTATGCCTGCGTCAACAGAGTCGCACTTTAGGCAGTAATTTGCGAATCGCGAGGGTACTTGCTGGGGACGAATTTCGGAATCTGCTACACCAAGCGTTTCACGGAGCTAGCTGCAAAATTTTTCGCTCATCTCCTCTCTTGGAACCGACCTTTATGCTCCGTTGAAAAGCAGGTGCCCGTAGCCGATGGAGAATATCACTCTATGTTTCTTACACTTAATTTTAATCCGGCTCTCAACGGTCGTTGATCACGTGGCACTGCATGGAGGGTGGCTTTTTCCTGTCACAGGTATTACCGTCTTCTGGCATAATCGTTGCTTGAATGAACTCAGCTCTTCGCGGGCTTCACGAATATATTGCGCAGATGCTGCGTGCTGCTGTATAGTGTGCAGGCTATAGCAGTCACAACACCTGATCTCGCTCTTATACTCCTTGCAAAGCTGGACCGCTGGCAGTACTCATTCTTCAAGTGATCACAGTTATAGGCACGCATAGCAATCTTGTAAAGTAAGCAACCGGAGGATTCTAAAAGACTATTGGCACTGCAGTGAACAGTCTACGCATCTCCAAAGACTCACATACCCACAGGTTGTGGGCTACGTGAAACGCATCCTACAACTCAATCAACTGAAGTATCTGTACGTTATATGCCCACGATAGGCTCACGGCGGACAAATGCTGTAAATAGGCAGACATTATTTGGAATACATTTAATGCGTCAATATGTGTTATGCCAATGTATACGTCAATATGTCAACATGTAGTCAATATGTGCTCCTCTTCCTGGTTGCTCTGTATCGAGTGGAAAGCGGACAGGACACCACCGATCTGCCCTAGATTGACCTGTCGTAAGCTGCGCTATCATCAATATCAAATAGTCCAAAAACAGCCGGATTCCAATGGATGGGGTTAAATACACGGGAGTAATCTTTCCTCCCTTTTTTCCTCCTTCTGAGATGGATAAGCGAAGGCTGTTTAAAGGAGCAATTCGCCTTCTTCGATAGTGCAGCAGTCATCTGCCGTAGCCTGCCATTCCTTTGTTACGCGGAGAAGGGAGTGATCGACAAGTTAGGCGTGCTTGCACATTGTATCGCCGCTACCGCCCAAAATATGCAGCGTCTCTAAATAGGCTGCACGCAGCCGTGCGCGTGGCAAGAGCCGCTTCCAGGCACCTTAGAAAATGTACATGCATAGGACAGAAGCTTCCTCGCTGCACAGCTGGCCAGGAACACGAATATTTTGCGGCACGAGCTTCTCTCCAGCGACATAACGGATCGCGCCGCGAACAAGTTCATGCGGACCGTTCGATCATCAACCGCAGCTCCCGGCCGACGAAGCCTTGAAGCAAAGTCGCGGCTTCTCCCAGCGCAGTTCACGACCAATAACGGGGCGTCATAATTGCTTATCGTGGTCTCTTCGGCGAGCGCCGGTGTGTTGCTCTTATGTGGGCGCACGGAGATCTCTCCCGAACGCCCCTCGCGAAACGCCGGGGTCGACGTCCCGAGTCGGATGGAGGGCGGAACTTCAGGTGCTCTCAAAACACGCATCAAACAAAACATAAATGCGAATGAGGGTCGACTAAGCCCGGAGCGAGGAGTTTAAAGCAAAAACAAATGAAGATATTGCGTCGATTACGGAGCGAAGGAGAGCAGACAGGCCCGAGGCGAGGCAAATTCTACATGAAAAGTTGGCCGTGTGCTCATCATATACGGTAGCTCTTCTTCAACGGCGCGATATTACTGCATACAACCTGCGAAGCGTGCAAAGGAGAAATGAAGAGGGACGAAGAAAAAGACTGAAAAGGAAGGGAGGGGGGGAGCGCGTTTACTGTGATGGAGAAAATATATACCCTTATACTTTAGAGCAACGAGTTCGTGGTGAATAAACAAGCTCTAGCTGCCAGGATGCGACGCGCCGGCGCATCGCTTGGGGTTTTGTGCCGGGTAATCTTCGCGATCCCTCCGCTCCCGTCTTAATTTTCGGCGTTCTTGTGTCTTCTTTTTCTCATAAAAAGAAGGAGCGAAATGAGAAGAGATGCACGGTCAGCCAAAGTATACCTGCGAGAAGATCTGTCTTCCTATCTTCCTTCTAGCCGGCTTCTTTTATTCTTCTTTTTCTTACTCTTTTTGCGAGTAACCTGCCCCGGGAAAAATTTCCTCGCGGACTCGAGAGATCGCGGCGAACTGCGCGGAGTATGTCCCTATGTGCTCGGCGTTGCGGTGCGCACATCGGCCCAATTTATCTGATCAAACTTTTCTTCTTGAACTGCTCCTTTTGCTCCAAACGTGTTTTTGTCTTTGCTTTTTTATATCGGCGGATTTGTTTTACAATTGCGGACACTCGCGGTACTACAAAACATAATTTTAAAAAAAATCGAGATAAGAAGGGGGGTAAGTCGAGGAGGAAGCTCAAAGCGGCATTCGCTATCTGTCTAATGAGTTGTGAACTTCACGACCGGAGCGGTGCTACCTTAATTAATTGCGAGACCTGCGCGCGACTGGAATGTGCTGCGTTCTCGTTTCCCCCCCCCCCCCCTTTT